>NC_134236.1:27403297-27720797 GCF_965152275.1 Natator depressus
GTCCAACTTACTGAACAAACATACATGGAACAGCATGTCAAATCAGCATTAGAAAAAAATGATTTTTAAATAAATGTATCTTGATATAGCGGGGTTCTTTGACATGAGTGGCTCGTTCCTCTCTCAGGCATAGCAGCTAACATGGGTCAGGCCACCTGGGGAACAGTTCTCAGCTTAGATCCTCAAAAGGTATTTAAGAGTCTAAGGGAATTAGGCTCCTAAATACCTTTGAGGATCTGGGCCCTTCTGGTTGTCATGCAGAGGGATGCCTATGCATGACAGAGGACACCAATTCACCACTCCTTTATTCTTCTGTCCTGGTCTACAAGATGGAAGCCAGCAGCGGCACTGCACAAGGGAAAATCTGCTGCTCATCCTGGGGAGGGCCAATGGTCGAACTGCTCTCTTGCCCATTAGAGTGAAGTAAGTCACACTAGGTGATCACAATGGACTCGTCTAGCCTGATTATTTATTAAATGCCATCACTTTTACCTGTGTGTGTTTCTATTCATGCTACTTTTTATTTAATTTCTTTAATTAAATTTTACATTACATTTAATATAATAAAAAAATGTAAACTGTTTGGAAAATGGAATTTTCACTGAGGAAAAAATTTGACATTTCTTAAGTCCATTTCCGTTTGGAATCAGAACAGAAAGCCGGAATATCAAAAAACATTGATAAAAAATTCCAAAGAGTTTTCATTCAGAAATGTCAAAACAAAACAAGGTCAGTGTTTTTGCTGAAAATGAAATGACTCAGCAAGCTGAAATGACACCTTTTTGTTTTGAAATGTCATTATAAAATGGAACTTTTTTGTTTAGATTCTCCAAAGTAGAAAAAAAATCAAACAGTTTCCTTAAACTCACCATTTTGGATGGCAATTATACCACATTTTCTAAGAAGAAAATTTTTCATGCAAAAAATATCAGATATATTTAATAGTAATAATTTATTTACTTAGATTTAAAATAAAAATGCCCATTCAAGGTTTTAAACACCTTAACATAATTAGTTAGACAATAAATCTAATGAAATTACACCTCAGTAACATTAAAGTCATTGGTTCCATAGGAACTCAGCCAGCCAACCACCTATCCCAATCATCATCATCATCGCTCTCTCAAACTGATGTATTTTTCATTATACACTGAAAGTCACCAAAATCAGGCCATTTCAGACAAAGGCCACAGCAAGCTCCAGAATCTTGGAGCCTTGATTGAGAAAGCCCTGTCTTCTGCCACTTCTGTTTTTTAATTCAGGGATCCAGTTCAGGTTCTCCTGCTAACTGCACCTGTGGCATTAATTTGTGGGAAGAGAGAATCTCTCACAATACTTTGCAATTTAAAGGAGGTTTAAGTTCATCTAAAGATTTCAAAGCACTTTACAAGTGTAGTGTCCCCATTTTATAAAGGGAGAAATTGAGGCACAGAAAAGTTGAGTGATTTACCCAAAGTTACAGAAAAGGCCAACTAAGCCAGGAACAGAATCCAGATCTTCCAACCCAATGCTTTAGTCATGAATTGATAATGCTGCCCAAACTTTACCTGCCATAACTTGGATTTAAACGTGAGCTGTGAAAAAACATGTTAATACCAGATTGCTAATTAGGAAGGCCGAGAACATGCAGACGTGATTATCACCAATTCAACAGTGACTGCAAATATGATCATTAAGAACTGTGTTCATGTGAGTGTCTGTCTATCTTCTTTGCCACCCGGATCAAATTGTTTCCAGAATTGCTCTAACCCAGTTAAAACTCAGCAACGGGTAGTTCAAAAAGTATGCTTCACTGGTGCCAGCCCTGACGGGCATTAAAAGGCACGTGTAGCTGGGACCCTTCCAGCGGGAGAAGTTGCCCTCAGCAGGAAGATCTCAGGTTTCTAAATTCAATTGTTTGATACTATGGTGATTTAAGTAACACAAAACTGTAACTCATTGTATAGGGAATTTAGAGAGTATGTAATACTGCTAAGCAGTCAAGGATAATTATGGTCAGTGAAGGTCAGTATATATGGTAGGTGAGAGATCAGAGTAAGAGGAAACTAACCTCTGTGGTTTTGTAGCTGACGTGCTACTTAAACCTTGCTCTGGTTATTGTTTGGATCCCAAATAAATATATTGCTTTGTATTATCTAAGGCTTTAAACTGACTTTTACAGATTGTCGGTTGGAGTCTGAAGATTTTGTCAAGGATACTTTAAGAAAGTCATTGTGGAAAGGGCACAAATTCATGTAAATACAGGAAACAGATGTTCAAGTCACAGAACATTTTAAACTCCAACATTGTACTGTAAAATATCAAAGGACTGTAACCTTTCTGCCAGGTAATATGGGCAGCAACAAGGGTGAGGTTCACAGTTTCTTGAGGTCCACTTTAAGAATAATGGTTTGAGCCCCCATTCAGAGTACCACTGGTACTGCTGCTCGGGGAAACGTAATCAAACAAGGCCTTGCTCTGGTCACCCTGACTGGGCAGTTCTTCCCCACTCACAAGTACAGCGAGGCAAAATTTTTCAGTGAAAAACATGATTCGGGTTGACCAAAATTTTTTGGTGAGTTTGTGTTGAGTTTGGTGAATTGCTTTGGGTGTAAAACAAAAAAAACAAAAACAAAAATCCAAGAAAGCTGAAATGTTTTGTTTCCTTTTTTTATTTGAAATTATTTTTACCTTTACATTTTATGAAAAAAATAAGGAAAAAATCTAAGAATAAAAAAAAATGTCTGCTTTGAGTCAAACAAGACGTTTCATTCTATCCAAAATTATTTGGTTTTGAGTGGCTGAAATTTTTTAAGAAAAGTTCATTTTTGGGTTGACACAAGATAATTATTAATTTTTATTTATTTAATTTTTGGAATTGCCAGTGACTGAAAAATCCATTATTCGCACATCTGTATTCACAATCACTCTTGACATGTTGGAACAACAAACTTGACTGAAGGGAAAAGGAAGTTAGACAATATCAGGGTTGGAAGGGACCTCAGGAGGTCATCTAGTCCAACCCCCTGCTCAAAGCAGGACCAATCCCTAAATGGCCCTCTCAAGATTTGAACTCACAACCCTGAGTTTAGCAGGCCAATACTCAAACGACAGTGGGAGCGATAGCACAGTGGTTTGAGCGTTGGCCTGCTAAATCCAGAGTTGTGAGTTCAATCCTAGAAGGGGCCATTTAGGGATTGGTCCTGCTTTGAGCAGGGGGTTGAACTAGATGACCTCCTGAGGTCCCTTCCAACCCTGATATTCTAAGAGACTATGAGGAGCTCAACATTTAGAAAACTCACTTGCAAGGAATCTATTTAACTTCCCTCCTCTCAGTCTCCAGATGTGTTGAGTGTTCAGTTCTACACTGCCGCCGCTGTTGTAGCTAGTCAAGGGGATCTGCTTTGCAGGTCTGGTTGGGACCTCTGAAAAGAGAAGCTCTGCTTTGCTCCTGGTCCACTTTAGGGTGACCAAACAGCAAATGTGAAAAATCGGGATAGGGGTGGGGGAATAATAGGAGCCTATGTAAGAAAAAGACCCCAATATCAGGACTCTCCCTATAAAATCAGGTCATCTGGTCACCCTAGTCCACTTTGCCTTCTTCAAGATGCTGGCTCTTGTAGTTGTGAACCGAGAGATACCAGGGCCCTGGTCAAAGTCCTTTCCTTTTGGAGTCAGAGCTCTTGCCATAAAGTAAGAAAGCCTTTTCCTCCTCTAGGCTCCTGCCTTTGTCCACTCTCCACTATGCAGCTGTGTGCAAAACTAGGGTCTTGGTTTGGGTGACCCATCACCCAGGGCATATTTAACATGGTTCTTTTTTACACAATATGGATAACTATCTTTCATTGTCCCTACACTCAAAACTTCAATAAATTTTAACCAGAATGATCAATTTCACGGTAAAATGTGTAGCAAAATATAGATGCAGCATGTCTCACTCTATCCTTTTCCCTTGACACCAACAGAGGGGGATACAGAGCTCTATCTCTCAGAGCCTCCACCATCAGGCTTATATTGGGCATGAATTTCATTTACACTAAGATCCTTTTACATTGTTCTGACAGACTAAAGGCACCTGAGATTCCACTTAACGGTAGCTGATGCCTGTTTTAAAGTTCCTTAACTCTGCCAGAATGGTGCAAAGTGGCCCTAGAGTAAGTGAGAATCAGGACCAGAGTATATGTTATGAAAACTGGTTTGAAGGCTTGACACATGTCCATCTATCTCTCCAATGGTTTTGACTGGGATGCTGAGTGGTTCCCTATTTTTTTCTAATTGTTTTATATTTTAAATAACTGCCAAGAAACATAGGCACTTACCTGCATCTTCAGGTGCTTAAATGCCTTTAAAAATCTGGTCCTTAAAGCCTGGGCCAGGCCTCTTTATAGGTTTAAATAAACTGGAAAGGGCACTTGTCTCTAACTACAGCCCTTCCAGAAGTGGCACACAAACCACAAAGACCTGATCATATAGAATTGCCATGGAAGAGCCAACACCTCTCCACTCCTTGCTTTTGCTGCCTTTGGGGCTTCCCCATCCCACTGAACTTTCATTTGGTTCCTTCCACGTTCCTCAGCAGGGAGCATCAGGTACTATGATCTTACAAGCAAACAGAGTGGCTGTTTCTAAAAGTGCTAGTAAGCAGCCACCTCATTAGCACCTTTAGGGGAGGCCTGACCTCAGATAAGATTGAAATAACTTGCCTTTTGACCGTTTTCCAGAAAACTTTAAAGCTGGTGTGGGGTTTGTCTGTGGGGAATGGAAATTTCATGTTGCATCTTCCAAAATGACACGTGGACAAGAAGATGACTGAGGTTGCTAGTGCTGCTGGTACTCTAACCAAAGGGGGTGGGGGGAACTAGACAAGATCATTCTTCCTTCCAAGCCTGGGGCCCTGTAGGTATCCTAGGAATGTTGGTTTCCTTCCAGAGAAGCTGGTTCAGTTTCACTTATGGTGGTTTAGTTCCCACTGTCATCACTCTCCCAGTGACAGTTGCTATAGTGAGTGAGAAAGTACCTTGCCTGGTTTTGCTTACTAACACAAAAGGCTGTCTGTCTCCTCTGCAATTTGGCAGGAAGCCCTTCAGCACAGGATAATGTGTAGCTGCGTGCTCAGCTCACTCCGGACCTCACTGAGCTTACTGGCACATTCCTGGAGTAAATGAGCAAGTACAAGCGATGCTGATTGGTCATTTTCCTTAGAGGAAACCTACAGCAATAGCTGCACTTGGCCCATGTGTTTTACCAGCTGTCCTCCAAACAGTTTATACACTTCACACCTGCTGAACAACAACAGCAACAAACTCCATTCATTCAAACCATGTTTAAAACAACTCAATGGACTACCAAAGATCCCTTTTAGAATCCCTTATAAAAGTTACAAATACAAACAGGTAAAATTTTCTGACGTGACTTCAGGCCCAGATCCTCAAAGGCATTTACCTGCATCTCAAAGATACTCAAAGGCATTCAAGTGCCTACCTCCCTAAATATCTTTGAGAAATTGGGTTTTAGAAGTCTAAATCCTACTGACTTTCAGAGACACTTAGGTTTCTAGGGGCCTACATCAATTTTGAAAATCCAGTGTAGGCTCCTAAATCACTTAAGTACTTTTGAAAATGTCCTACCTTTCAGTCTGTGTAGATTGTTTCAAAGAAAAAAACAAATCTAATGAAGAAGGAAGTTTTTCCTTCATATTATGAAGGACTTGAATTCATTAGTACTATAATACTTAGCTTTTATATAGCACTTTGCATTCATAGATCTCAAAGCACTTTACAAAGGAGGTCAGTATCATTATCCCCATTTTACAGAGTGGGAAACTGAGGCACAGGGAGGGGAAGTGACATGCCCAATGTCACCCAGCAAATCGGTGGCAGAGCCAGGAATTGAACCCAGGTCTCTCAAGTCCCACTAGACCACACTGCCTTTTTTAAAGTAGTTTAATTTGCAATATTTCCACAGAGGGCATATACTGGAAGACAAGAAGATGAACAAACTTACAGTTGGCTTCCTTCTGATTATTTTACTCTAAAACCCATGCACAGGCATGCAGATAACTATAGTTAAGATTATTTCAAGGACTCTTGTTCTAATCACTGTTTTCATAACGCAAAACTTTCTGAAATGTTCTCCTTTCTGGCTGAAATGTAACACACTTGATCTTAGCTGGGAAGTGACTTAGAAACATAAAAATAATAATCAGCCTTATCATCTCAGCCATTTGGGAGTTATGGTGGGGTGAAAAAGATATATACTTTACCAATGAGGCTGTCCATAAATTACATAACACCTTAGGGAGTGAATGGGTCCTTAATTCTGTGTGTTTGTTTCACTGTTACAAAGGGTGGGTGGGTGGGTCTTGAAAAATCACCAACAAATGTGTTATGTAATTTGTGGACAGCCCCTATGTAAATAAAATGTTAAGATACTACAAAACTGACTATAAAGCCGGAAGTACTCAGCTAGGCTAGAAATCTACCAAAACTTTCGTTGGGCTGGAGCCTTCAATATACTCAGTGCCTCTGTAGCTGCAGAATGCATCCAGCTTCTGTTGTCTTCATCATAGAATATCAGGGTTGGACAGGACTTCAGGAGGTCATCTAGTCCAACCCCCTGCTCAAAGCAGGACCAGTCCCCAGTTTTTGCCCCAGATCCCTAAATGGCCCCCTCAAGAATTGAACTCACAACCCTGGGTTTAGCAGGCCAATGCTCAAACTACTGAGCTATCCCTCCCCCCTGCTTCAAAGGAGGAAGGCATCTCGAACCCTGTTCTCCACTCCCCTAAACATCACAATTCTACCAGATATATTAGGGTTAGATTGTGCTTTAAGACACAGACCTAAGCAATGGGTGGGGCATAAGTTGCACCATAGCAGGAGGAGTCCTGGGATGCAACTTCTAGAACAGACTAAAAACAATGGAATTTCCCTCCTGCAAAAAGCTGAGGGTTTTTTGTGAGAAAAAAAAATTGTCCTGATTATGGATGAAAAATACAAACCTTGAAATTTTTGGTGGGACAGAAATTCTGGAAGATTCCATTCTGGGAGACAGAATTTTTCAGTTTGCTGGCTGCCCACCTAAAAGGCTGCCATCAATTTCACCTACTGCCTGCAGGGAGACCATGGCTCTGTGCCTCCCACCACTTCCACTGCATGTTGTGATCCTCTGGCAGTCCACCTGGAAGGCTCTTGTCAATTTCATTTTCTCCCTGCTGGCAGAAACGGAAGTTTGCCTGCAAGAATTTTTTTTCAACAAGAGCATTTTCCTTCAGAGAATCTTTCTGACAGAAAATTCCATACTAGCTCTTGCAATTTCTCACCCAGTCTCAGCTGGGCCCTGATTCAACAAAATACTTAAGTCCATGCCTAACTTAAAGCACCTGAATAATAATTAAAGATGTGCTCAAATAGTTTGCTGAATCAAAACCCTACTGAGCTCCTCCATGAGCTGCTCCATTTTAGGACTAAGATTAATTTAATTTAAAAAAAAAATACGAGTCACATTCACCACTGTCCCTGAATCATTTGCATGTTTATCAACAGTATTGCAAACCTTGAGTTCAATAGTCTAAGCCTGTTCATTAATATTGTCTCTGGACACAGACCCCAGCAATAGGAATCCCTCACCCTTGCCATCTCTCCCTGACTTCCTTGCTCCAAAAGCCCTGCTCCAGAATTAGCTCAGATATCAACTGAAATGTTTCTAAAAGTTTTGTTTAAAATCTCACCTACTAGATAATCTCTTACATGCTCTTGCTTCCTAATGGACAACAAAAAGAAAGGAAAGAAAGAGAAGGGAGGGCGAAACTTGTCCTTGATTTGCAGCTCATCATTGAGGGCTTATCCAATGCAAAGTGTGATTACATTGCAACGATCCTGCGGACTTAAAACGTTTATGTTTTGGCACCACAAGAAACACATCTGTAATGTGAAGGCCATTGACTGAAGATCAATGGCTATGTCCTCGGATCTGCAAGCTATCACCGTAAATACGGACATGCAATGTATGTAAAACATGACCTTAAGGATTCCATCCAGGTCATCCAAATTATGAACCCCTACTCACTCACCATCAACATCAGCAATCTGACATAAATACATATAAGCCACCATCAATAAAATATCCATGTCCATCGTTACCACCACCAAGCCATTCTATCATTCACGTTGGCAATTTCAATAGCCACCATAGCCTGTGGGCCTATAACAAAAATGACTGTGTTGGAGAACAGCTGACATCCTGCGCTTTCACTGAAGACCATCACCTCCTCTGTGATGCCAAAGACTGCGGCATATTCAGGTTGGCCCAGTTGAGGAAGTGGTACACTCCTGACCTTTGTTTTGTGTCACACAACATCAGTGGCCACCCAATATCATCCATAACGTCAGTTCTTGATGACTTTCCCAACAGCCCAGTCATGATTGGCATAGGCCTACAAGTTCCATTCATTCAATTCGTCCCAAAACCACACCGGAATCTACAGTTTGCTGACTGGTTCTGCTATGCAACGATCATAGAGGGCTTGATACACTGGATTCCACCATTTTGTAGGCCTACTAATATTGGCTGCCCAAAATTGAGCATCGTAAGGGACTTTAGAAAAGCATTCACTCCTTGCTGAACAGAAAAGAATGAGGCACTGTTCTGGCAATATTGACTGTTCTGGCAGCATTCATTAACCTTTTTTCTGCATATGCTGTTGCGATTTTGGGGCTTTTGTTGAAAAAACTCCAAAATCGCAACAGCATATGCAGAAAAAAGGTCAATGAACGCTGCCACTGTTTTAAATTTTTGCTGGTAGCCAAATTCTGGGTAGCTGGTTAAGAGAAGGCCAGCACCTAGTCATAGCAGTTGTGAGCGGTTCTATATCGGGTCTGCTCTTTGGGGACCAGTTGCTCCACTTTCGGCTGCAACCTTTTGAAGTAGGAGCCGCCCCAATGGTTTATAGCAACTGCTAAGGAGGGAGGTGGCCTTTTGGGTCAGTGGCCTCTTTTCAGTTTGAAAAATGGCTAAGATCTTGGCTACCTTCCACTCTTTTGGTATTATGCCAGAAGAGTGGATGTTGCTGAAGTTCTTCAGGCCTTCCCTGAAGAAGTCTGCCAGCCACCTTCTTGCCTTTGGACCAAGGTTCTTCAGTAATTCTGGACTATTTCATCCATTTCTGCTGCTTTCCCCCCCGAGATTCACTGTACACCTTGATGAATCTACCAACAAATCGTGGAGATTGAACAACAGCCTCCCACAGGGATTCATATTAGCGCCTTCATTGTTCAATCTCTATAACAGTGACATTCCAGTCACATCATCCTGTAAATTCATCTATGGAGATGACATTGTGCTAGCAATGCAAGTGTCCTCTCTGAAGCCCACAGAAAAGGTCATGAACATCAGCCTCCAGACACCTGAGATGTATTTCAAAGTAATACTGCCAACTGAAGCGCAGTGCTTTGAAAACATTTGTCTCTCCCTTCCACTTGAATAATCATGAGGCCAAAGTGCCGCAGAAAGGTGGACTTCTGTGGTCTGCCTTTATCGCGTGGCCACAATCCATGGTACCTTGGAGTTACCCTTGATCAAATGTTGAGCTATTGACAACACTCTGACAACACCAAAAAGAAGATAAAGACAAGGGTTAACATTATCCAGAAGCTCGCTGGCACATCCTGGGAAGACGATGCATGAACTCTTTGAATGTCAGTACAAGCTCTGATCTCGCCAACAACAGAGTATTGCAAACCAGTTTGGTGCAACAGCTCCCACACCAATCTTGTTGACACTAAAATCAATGCCACACTCAGGATTGTTAGTGATTCATAGAATCATAGAATATCAGGGTTGGAAGGGACCTCAGGAGGTCATCTAGTCCTACCCCTGCTCAAAGCAGGACCAATCCCCAATTTTTGCCCCAGATCCCTAAATGGCCCCCTCAAGGATTGAACTCACAACCCTGGGTTTAGCAGGCCAATGCTCAAACCACTGAGCGATTCTCTCAATACGGTGACTCCCAGTTTTGGTAGGCATTATGCCAGCCAACATCAGGTGAGATGTTACTGTGATCTGGGAGAACAAGATCCTGGCCACTCTAATGACTCACCTTCAGAACAAGACCTCAGTTCACTGCCACTTTTCCAACTCAAATCCAGGAAGCCTTTCTGGATCTATGTGTCAACACTACAGGCCAATGGAAAGGAGGCCAGCACTCACTGGCTTGAAATGTGGGACACTTGTGAGGTTCCAAACAAAGACTTGATTGAAAATCCAACAAAGAAGTTCCAAGATTCTGCCTTCCCCATAGGCAGTGGATTGCATTCAACAGTATTCGGACAATGCACAGAAGGTGTGGATATCTCTGCCACAAATGGAAAAAATAAATCAAATAATCACCAAATTGTCACTATGGTTAGGTACAAACCATGCAAAACATCACAGAGAACTGCCCCATTCACTCTCACAAAAGTGGCACAAGGGGAATCCCCCTAGCTACCCCAGAAGCATTAGAATGGCTTTCAAATCTCAAGATTCAGTTATAATCCCAGCCTGTGGCTTTTCAAATGCTATACAAAAGAAAGAAGTTCTCCCTTAACTGGGCCTCACTTTTTTTGTTCTTGCAATTATTTTGGATGCAGTTTAGGTCATTTAGAGATCAATGGATTGGATTTCCAGTCAGTCAGGTATTCTAACAAATAAACTGACCTAAAATTTGAGAATGGATGGTCTTGTGCTTAAGGCACTGAACTGGGACTCAATTGCCAATTCTGCCACAAATTTCCTATATGACCTTGGACAAATCACTTAATCTCTTTGTGCCTCAGTTCCTCAACTGTAATAGGAGATAACACTTCTTTTCCATCCACTCCTAGTCTAGTTAGATTGTAAGCTCTTCATGGCAGAGCCTGTTTTACTTTCTACACGTGCATTTATAGTACAGTGAAACCTAGAGACCTTGATCTAAAAGGAATAACTAGGCATTACTATAATAGGCAACAGTAATAAACTGCACCCTCAATTGATGTCAGACACAAAACTAGAAATTTAAATATTGACAAGCAAACTTTTTTTTCCCATGATATTCCTCCAGATGTGCCTAGTGAAAGGGAGGATTCTGTGCAGCAGGCTCCAGTCTTATTTGCACAGGATTCCTGTATTTTGATTGAACATTGCCTGTGCAATTGTGATAGTTACACATGTGGCTGCTGCACAGCGATCCCTGTAGGGCCAAGTGTGGCACTGCAGGCACTCCCTGTCTTCATCCGCAAGTTATGGCCACCTCCTTGAAGCCTGGCCTCAGTCTCTAATGGTTAACCCAAAACAACAAGAATTTGGTGTCTGTGCCTTTAAATAAACAAAGACACCTTCAAAGGCAAGTGCTTAGCTGCAGCACTTGAAGGGAAGGCACTGACCTAATCCTGGTCTTTTTGGCTAGCACTGAGAAACTTGTCCTTTATCCCAGTCTTATCCTATACTGCAGGCAAGCTTTCTCATTGGCCTGATGGCTCCTGATTGGTCAGTGTCTCTTGCTGGCCTTCTAGGCTTATGTCTACACAGCTTTTGGGAATGAGTGAGAGTGAGCCTCCCAGCCAGGATCGACAGACGGGGGTAGCGGGGCTCGTGCTAACGCTCTGAAAATACTTGTATAGATAGTGCTTTGAAATTGCAGCTTGGGCTGGAGCTCGGGCATCACCCTCCTCCCGAGATTTCAGAGCCTGAGATCCAACCCAAATTCAAAGTGCTACCTACAGAGAAATTTTTAGAGTGTTAGTGTGAGCCCCTCTGTCAACCCAGGTTGGGAGGCTTACTCCTGCTCTCTCAAAAATGCTGTGTAGATGTACCCTGGAGGATTAAGTCTTGTTGTTTGCCCAGTCTAACTATGTTTTACTTGAGCATGGGGATGTCAGGGTGCCGGTGCCTCAAACCAGGGGCAGAGAAGGCTGGTAGACCCTGTCACAGTGAACTAATGTCATTCTTACTCTGCTGACATTTTATCATGGACTAAATCCCCCAAAAGCATCATTATTGGAGATATTATTATTATTATTGCTTTGGAAATTAAATTATCTTCAAGAAGAAGCTATGCACCTTTACAATAAAAGGTATCTTAGGGACCTAAATTAGAATGTCAAAAGAAGTGCATGAACCCCCCTGAGGACAAATCTGATAGCTCAGTCCTGCATGGCAAGTACGCGTTGCCATTACCATTTAATAGCAGGCCCAGATCTTCAGCTGATGTAAAGTGTCATCACTTTACCAATGCAACTATGATAGCGTACACCAGCTCAGCAGTTGGCCCCTATTCCTTTCTGGCAGATTGCCATGTCTCAGAACGCTCAGCACGGCTTCTGTACAGGGGAATTCTGATAAAAACCAAAGGCCTCTAGAGCTTTTATTAAAATGTGACCAAAGGATATTCTTTGCACACAAAGACAACGCCTTTTTTTAGCACATCTGAATATTCTCTAGACACACATTGTAGAAAGCTAGAGATACAGCAGAGGGCATTTAAGTTTTTAATGACAAATAAAGGAGAGCAAGCAAGCACAGCAGTAGCTGCCTCATTATTAATGAAGGTTACTGTGTTTGACACCATATATACGTACTCTATTGAAGCCAAGGTTGCTGCAAATACAACAGTTCAGCCCAAGAAAGTTTCAGCCTATAGTTCTGTTCACAGAACCAGAACTCAGGTAGGCACAAAGACATTTGAAATGCTATTCATGTGTTACACAGTGTTTACATTTTCAAATCATTTCATTTCACTGGCACTTCCACCATTTAAACTGGCAATCACTCCATAAGCCTGGTATTTGCGCGAGCGAAGAGGGAACAGCCCAGGCAACCAAACGTGTGTTAGGTATACATCCTCTATGCTCACTTATAACCAGACCCAATGAAGTACTTGGAAATCATTTGCCATATAAGCAAGAGTGGAAGCTATGGAGATGCAACCTAAGCTCCATGGTAAGGTACACTGTGCCTGGTTCTCAGCAGATATATTCCATCATTTTAACGGTAGTGACTTAGTTCTTGAGAAGTCAACCGATCAGACAAAAACAATTTAGAAAAATGGCAGTCAGCAAGAGGACCTTAGAAAATGATGGTAAAGTTAACCTCAGAAATATCTTACAGTATTTCATTCTCTAATCAGACAGAGGGGAACTATTGAATTTAGATCCAAGGCAAAGACAATTTAGTAGCAGTACAGAAGCTGTTCCTCATCCCCACTTAAGAAAAAGGGTGGCCATTTGGCAGAAGGTAATACTAACAACTGTAAATATAGCAGTGTTATGAATCGGGAATGAATTACGAAAAATGAGTAGTGTAATCTGGACTTAAGAGGTATTTCAAGAAAAATAAGATCAACTCATTAAAAAATGTTGTGTGTACATAGCAGCATGGTATCTAAGAGTAAACAAATATTGTATGTTCAAACTCCCATGCAGAGTGGTCAATGATTTGGCTATGGGAAACAGACATATTTGGCAGGTCCAGACCTCAGCTATTATTGGCAGCTACTGCAGTATAATTCACTCATGCAGCTCTCATGCTCATTTTGCTGTTAGTGATCTCAAGAACAAGAGTTACAACTATTGGCAAGGTCCCCATCTAAATTGGAGGTGAAAAGGGAGCCAGCCCCTCTACTGAAAAAAAACCTAAAAGCCAGATACTCAATAGATGTATTTGAATACAATTCCACTGATGTCAAGGGAGTTGTGTCTATATACATGAACTGAAGTTATCGCCCCCATATGTCTATCTTTTGTGGATGTTTCCTAGTCTACTGAAGGTTGGCAACCTCCCTTGGCTTCCACCAGTGATTCTAGTCTTTGTTTTTATTCAGCGAGTTTCCTAATGCTTTTATGATACCACTTTATGAAAGGCCTAACCTGGCCTGGCATGAATCTTTTTTTGGCTATTTTCCTGCCTGCCTACTACTATTCTCTTAGTTGCACAGATGTATCTTCCATGCCAGTACATGGTACGTGACTATTACATTTAAAAATTACAAAAATTTGTGCAAATATGTTTGCACAAAAACTGTAGGAAATTGTAAATTAGTTTTCTTTGCATTCACACCCATTTCCCACATATTTTCTAGCAAAGGAGTCAGGAATGTTCATGGAAACCTTTAATTTTCAGCGAAAAGCAAATTTTGAATTTGCGTTCAGAGGTATTCACAAGAGAAGCCTGACTCAGAAGTTATATCCTTGCAATGAGGGAGCAGAAACTTACCACGTGATCTATTTGTGGAATCAGAATTAACCAATGCAACTTACATATTTAATACTCAATATTTGCAAACAACCTGAAAGCAGACCAAGAATTATTCATTGTAATTATTTCATGAATAATCATGATGAATCATTGTCTTTGAGAACATTTGCAGAAAGGAGAAAAAATGTGTAACATTGTTCATAAATTGTTCACCCATCTGTTGTACAAGCGATTCCTTAGAGCACATATATCTTTTCCCTCTGGCTTCCCAAAAAAGTACAAGCATCAGCTGAAGTAACAGCAGGTTGCTATAAGTCTTTTGACATAAAGCGGAAGCATTACACATACACACACACATATACGTGCCTGCCCCTCAGTGGAGTTACACAAGAGATGAGTTAGTCCCACAAGTTTGGTTCTCTGTTCTGGATTCTTAGTCTGAGTTTTGTTTCTTCCCTTTCCCATTGAAACCTATTTTTTTTCTCCCATTGGAATTATTATTCTGAATGTACAAGTTTTAAGATTTCTGGCAGTCTTCTAAAGCGCATGGACTGCCATCATTTTGGCTTACACCAGGGACCAGACCAGGAACTTACCGGGATGAATACATTCATCTCACAGTTCACCTAAAAACTAAGAATGGCTGTGTGAATAACAGGTTTTTCAGTTCACTGGCAATTCCAAAATATTGAAAAAAAATGTTTTGGGTTGAACCAAAAACTATTTTTTTCCCCTATATTTTTGGTTAATTGAAAAGTTTTTAAAAATTGTTTGGGATCAAATGAAATGTTTCATTTGACCCAAACCATTTCATTTAGATCATATAATTCTGAAGGGAAATTTCAGAAGAGTTGTTGTGAATTAAAATAAGTTTTGTTTAGAAAATGTCAAAAATGGAAAGAAAAAAAAATAGGGTTTTTTTTTTCTGTCCAAAACAATTCAGTGAAATTGACATGAATTTGCAAAAGTGTCAGCAAATCTCCCTTTTATTGACAAAAATGTTTAGGGTTAAAGAGTTTTGCCCAGCTTATGTAATAGACTCACATCCTTCTCTGATGAAGCACTTGTAACAAAACAGTGACCAGGGGTTACCCTTGCATCTTTGACTAAAACTAATTTGGCAGAATTTGCTTTTTTATAATTTTGACAGTGTCAATGTTTAAGCTTTTTTGAGATTATTGATTTAAATTTTCGCAGTTGCAGGAAATTCTGGTGGAGGCAGAAATTTAGCTAAACGACAGTAGATGTAGTTTCAAAAAGTTAAAGCTTTAAAAACCATTAGAACACACATTGTCAACATCCCATGTCAAAATACACAAAGTAGATATCCTTAATCAACAAATCATACCTGTTTTTATGATTCATTCATTAGTCCCTTGGTAACAAGCCTAACTCAAGAGTCTAACTCACTGGATTTTAACTCTAATAAGCTCTCAAGCAGCACTTTTCTTACTTTGCCTAGCTATACATTCGGATTAGTATTGATGGATATCTTTTTTCATCAGTGTGTGTGTGTGTGTGTGTGTGTGTGTGTGCGCGTGCGTGCTGAAATCAACATTACTGACAAAAATCTAATCCTTCCAGACCTAACTATAACAGAAGGCTGGGGCAGGAGGGGGTGTCCACCTCAGTAATTTTTCTACAGTTGATTGTTATTTTTGGAATTTGTGGCAGCAACTTAGCCTTGTCCTTGAAAGATTCTAAGCCGTTCAGTTGTGTCTTGGTGATGCCAAGAGAGAAGTCTCAGTAGAAGGTATAGGAGTAAAAATGAATGAACCAGAGCCAACAATAGATGTCTTGAATGGTTGCTGTATGCTCTTGCCAATACCTCTTGTCTCAATGTCACTCATTACAAACAAAGAAAAAAATCAATGCCAGGAGCTCACAGCAAGTGTCCCATTAGATTAGAACACTTGTTCCTCGTTGGAATTTTGTATAACCTTTGATCATGCTTTGTTTGCAGTGAGAACAGCAAGCTTCAAGCTCATTGTTGGGGTACATGGTATAGTGATTCCAGACAGGGGAGGAACACTTGGGTGTTAGACAGATCTGAAAACAGCCACTGGCAAGTTTAAATGCTGGTACATTCACAGCCATTAACAATTAAGTGAGAATTTTTTGGCAAGACAAGTTAAGGCTCTGCACAAATCTTTTTCTGAGCTCACTTTTTGCAGTCTTCACACCCCCCTCCTTCATTCTGCTTTTCCTGGGAGACTCAAAAAATCCCAAGTCAGATTGGCAGATCCCAATAGTTCTATTTCTCAGTCAATTCCAGATTAAACTGCAATGAATTCACTTCCTCAGTGGAGTAAGTTACATGGCAGAAACCTGTGGCATCCTCCTCTCATCTATGTAAGTACATTCCATTGAATTGGAGAAGATCTTGATTAGAATCATAGAATCATAGAATATCAGGGTTGGAAGGGACCCCAGAAGGTCATCTAGTCCAACCCCCTGCTCGAAGCAGGACCAATTCCCAGTTAAATCATCCCAGCCAGGGCTTTGTCAAGCCTGACCTTAAAAACCTCTAAGGAAGGAGATTCTACCACCTCCCTAGGTAACGCATTCCAGTGTTTCACCACCCTCCTAGTGAAAAAGTTTTTCCTAATATCCAATCTAAACCTCCCCCATTGCAACTTGAGACCATTACTCCTCGTTCTGTCATCTGCTACCATTGAGAACAGTCTAGAGCCATCCTCTTTGGAACCCCCTTTCAGGTAGTTGAAAGCAGCTATCAAATCCCCCCTCATTCTTCTCTTCTGCAGACTAAACAATCCCAGCTCCCTCAGCCTCTCTTCATAAGTCATGTGCTCTAGACCCCTAACCATTTTTGTTGCCCTTCGCTGGACTCTCTCCAATTTATCCACATCCTTCTTGTAGTGTGGGGCCCAAAACTGGACACAGTACTCCAGATGAGGCCTCACCAGTGTCGAATAGAGGGGAACGATCACGTCCCTCCATCTGCTCGCTATGCCCCTACTTATACATCCCAAAATGCCATTGGCCTTCTTGGCAACAAGGGCACACTGCTGACTCATATCCAGCTTCTCGTCCACTGTCACCCCTAGGTCTTTTTCCGCAGAACTGCTGCCTAGCCATTCGGTCCCTAGTCTGTAGCGGTGCATTGGATTCTTCTGTCCTAAGTGTAGGACCCTGCACTTATCCTTATTGAACCTCATCAGATTTCTTTTGGCCCAATCCTCCAATTTGTCTAGGTCCTTCTGTATCCTATCCCTCCCCTCCAGCGTATCTACCACTCCTCCCAGTTTAGTATCATCCGCAAATTTGCTGAGAGTGCAATCCACACCATCCTCCAGATCATTTATGAAGATATTGAACAAAACCGGCCCCAGGACCGACCCCTGGGGCACTCCACTTGACACCGGCTGCCAACTAGACATGGAGCCATTGATCACTACCCGTTGAGCCCGACAATCTAGCCAGCTTTCTACCCACCTTATAGTGCATTCATCCAGCCCATACTTCCTTATCTTGCTGACAAGAATATTGTGGGAGACCGTGTCAAAAGCTTTGCTAAAGTCAAGAAACAATACATCCACTGCTTTCCCTTCATCCACAGAACCAGTAATCTCATCATAAAAGGCGATTAGATTAGTCAGGCATGACCTTCCCTTGGTGAATCCATGCTGACTGTTACACAAGAGGAAAGTGATCAGGAAGTGCTTCAGGATTGATTCTTTGAGGACCTGCTCCATGATTTTTCCAGGGACTGAGGTGAGGCTGACTGGCCTGTAGTTCCCAGGATCCTCCTTCTTCCCTTTTTTAAAAATTGGCACTACATTAGCCTTTTTCCAGTCATCCGGGACTTCCCCCGTTCGCCACGAGTTTTCAAAGATAATGGCCAAGGGCTCTGCAATCACAGCCGCCAATTCCTTCAGCACTCTCGGATTGACAAGACTGAGAACATAAAGGAAAATGGCAGATTCAGAGACCTGTATTTAATTTATTTATTTTATTTGGCAACTAACTTCACCTTTGGACCTGCAAACTCTTGCTTTCTACTCTAGATAAAATTTAGCATCATCAAACAATATCTAATATTTGTAGGGTTACCCATCTGTGTGCAATCCAACGTCATGAGTAAAATATTTTTAGAGCAAGTATTAAACTTGTTTGTGTCTTACTGATATTTCTACATTGGCATTGATATTTTTCCCCAGAGAATATTCTAGTCACACAAAAGGAAGTGACATAAGTGATTCAAAGGCTGATTGGCTAACACTACTTTCACCATTCTCCTTTATGGCCTCAGAACAGAGTTGGATGGGAACTTATCAGAAAATGCCAATTAATAAAAAACAAAACTTTTCATGGGGACATACCAGGTTCAACAACATTTTGGAAGGACTTCTCAGGTCTATGATGGAATTTCTGGTTGAAACCAGAGAGACCAACCCCAAAAGTCCACACTCATTAGGACACTACTAGGATATTGGAGATCCAGGGTCAAGCCTCTGCTCTGCCTGATTCAGATCAAGAACTTGAACCCATGTCTTCTACAACCCAAATGAGTGTCAGAGCCACTGATCTATAAAGTCAGTCTTTTTCTGGCCCCATGACTAATTATTTATACAAAGTTCCAACAAGAGAGATTGAGAGAGACTGGCCTCAGAATTACCAATAGCTTGGTCCCTTTTCATGGAATGGAAGAATGTTTCCCACCTAGCCATACCTTGAGGCATCTGGCCTTTTAAACAAAAAAAAAAAATCTAAATATGTTTTCCAGATTCCTTGAACAACAAGAGCCTTAGGTCAAATGGAACCATTCAAGTTAAAAAATTCACTAATGTATTTAATAGATTTATGGTGAAAAAGAATTGTGGTTTATTAACCCAGACACTCTATAATAAGGGTACATTTATAAACTGCTTATAAAGGATTAATGTTTTAATTAATAGGCAATCAATTGTTCTAGATGCCAACAGATCAATAGGTTGCTTTCAACCATCTTCATTACCTTTGACTGGTGTCCTATCTATGCTTCATACTATTCATACCTGTGACATAAGGTCTATTAATCTTTTATTAACTCTTTGTAAAGGTATCCTTGAGGTAGAGTGTGACTCTTAACCCTAAACCTAAAGTTTTCCTAGATGAAGAGATACCAGTGCTGTCCTGCAAGCCATATCCCAGGAAGGGAATAGAATCTCAAGGCAATTTCTACTGGATGTACTGAGTAAGCTTCAAGATAGACCACAAGACTTACTAACTGTGAGTAATAAAATAATTTAAAAAATGTGGAGTCCCTCAAAAATCCATGGAATTTTAATCCACAAGACTGAACTCAATAAATATTCTGGTGTCAACATCTTCTTTATAATGTGGCTAGTGAGTTCCTAGAACTGACTGTACTTCTTGGCTCTAGTTTTCCTTCACTGGCTACAAGAACAGGCACAAAATAAAAGGAGATTGCTACACCACTTCTAAAAACAGTTTGGGTTACCTCAAGGACAGTTGGACCCTGTATGGAATAGAATTCTAAAAGTTCATAAAGGTGCTATGAAAATAGAGATCTACACATCCCTATGCTATATGTATTCTACTTGTACAAGGCATGCATACAGCACATATGCTATACTCTGAAACAATTTTTGTTTTCCTTTATTGTTAGACTTTGTTAATAATTTAAATTAACTCACAAGAAGTAAGCCAACTATTAAAATAATAATAGAGCCATGTAGGACTACAAAGTTATTGCTTTAATCCTTGTCTTTCCTTACATCTCTTCTTTTTATTACCGCCACCCACCTGTTTCTCATCATACTGAAATTTTTAGAAGCAAGCTCTTTGGGGCAGGGATCACATCTGTTCAATATATAAAAGTTAGCTGGAATTCTAAGGGAATGTTTTTCAAAGAATGAGCCAGTTGGACTGGATTATAGAAAGACTCACCAAGACTTTGGTCCAAATTCAGAATGAAGCCTTCTTTGAAGTTTCCATAAATTTGGCCAACTCCTCTTCCTTTGCCTAATGTCAGTCATGACCAGAATCAAATACCAAAATATTACAACAAAGGCTACTTTTGTGGCATATTCAAATCAGCATCCAAATAGGAAATGCTTGAAATTTCACACACATCAGAAAGTCTGATTTTTATTTTATTTATTTAAAACCAAAAAGGTTTTGGGTAAATGCAAGGACCTAATAAGCAACCAGGCCTTTATATGCTTCTGTAAAATGAATTAAATCTCTGAGCAATTTGTGATTTGCTCATTACTAGTCTGTTCATGTCTCGCTGTGCAGAAATTCACAGGCAGCCCCATGTCGTACAAAATGGAAATGGGACTAGCTTTAAGAATAAACGGACTTTCTAAAAAAGTCACAAAAGACTGCTTCATTGTAAGATGAGGGATAGGTAGTTTGATAACGGAAATACAGCACTGCCAGTGTAAGTTGTAGATCCTTTAACCTTTTCCAAGATTTTGAACTTACATTTATATTATAGTAAATTTGGCATATTTAACTATCCCAAACCACAGGCGGCTTCCTAGGCTGTAGACAGCATTAGATTCTGAAAGCACTACTTCAATACGCCATTCTTAGGAAAAATGCGGGCAAATTTTAATTGTGTAACAGAATAAAAATGTTAGAAAAATTATGTCATAGGAAAATGGCTTAGAAATTTGATCTTATACTGACATGGGGGATGAGGAGGAGAAGATTAATTTTGAAGCAAAAGAGATGCTCTCTTTCAAGAGCGACCTTCGCTTTGAAGGACCAAGTGCCTGTGCAGCTGTGTTCTCTTTTCTCATCTCTGTCTAGCACGTGCTAATGAATTTTCAGTGAGAACATTATATTTACTAGCATTGTCATAGCTAGTGAGCTATTTTAGTTCTTCAATAACAGGAAGTGCAATTTAAAGCCCAGAAGATTTTGGAATAAATCTCTTGGTTAGCTAGATAATCCATGAATTACAGACTTCTTACTTAGCATAAACTCGAACAATAGCACCCAGAAGTCTGAGTTCACTGGAAATTAAATGTCATTTTATATGTACTGTGATAGTACCTGGACGCTCATTTAGGGATCAGGGCCACATTGTACAAGGCAATATCCAAACAAAGAGAGTCTCTTCCCGAGCAGTTCACAATCCAACTTTGCAACTGGAAGGCCTGCGTGGACAGGCAGATAAACAGGGGTTGGGGATGACCAGGGAGACCAGGTCATGTTTACATGTCTGTGGTAACATCACATATTTAGACAAATATGTTCAAATACACTTAATGCATGGGCAAGAACTGATGATGTGAGCTGTCGGCAGCGTTTAAGGTGCTGGTTTGCGGGACTACAGCAAAGCATCCCTGAGGGTACATCTTCACTAAAGTTAACTTGAGATTTCTACAGTCAAGTTACTCTTCCTGAGTTAGCTGAGCTTGAGTGAGAGAGACTGCAAAATGACACTTACATTGCTGTGTCCACACTGGTGCTGTGTGCTCACAAGACTGTTGAGGGCACATACCTAGGTTCTTAGCTGGGCTGCTCTATGAATTCTTTCCTCGGGAATTGTGGGAGAAGTGTTTTTTCCTTTCTGGATACATGGAGGAATGGGGGCAAGGCTAACTAGTGGTCCTGTGTCCATACTACAGAGTGGTCATGCTAGCAGCTAACAAACTGTGCTGACTCCAGTTTTGCCTCAAGCCAGCCAACTTGAGTTAAAAGCACCACCACACTCAAATAAATCGTGTATGTGTGTGGATGGGAGTCGAGTGAGGGGAACCACTCAAGATAACTTTGCAAGCAGACACACAGCCACATTTAATACCTCCTCCCATCACCTTGCTGGCACAGGGAAGCTTCCCCTGCAGCTCCTCAGGCTAGTCACATCAGGCACTCCTTCGTTCCCCTTAGTGAGCTACAGGCCTCCCCCACATGTAAGTGGAATACAAGCAGTCCCTCCACCTCTACTGGCCCTGGCTGGTAGAAACTGGCTAGTCAGTTCGGTGCCAAGGCCGGAGCTAGAAGGCAAGGAAAGATACACAGCCAGTGATGAGCTGCCAAAATCTTAACAATCGGTTCCCTCCTCACCCCATGAGGGGGTTGTGGCTCACCCCCGCCCCCAGGACTCCTGCCCCATCCAACCCCCGGCGTTCCTTGATGCCCCCCTGGGACCCCTGCCCCATCCATCCATCCCCCTCCCCTGTCCCCTGACTGCCCCCAGAACCGGGCAGGAGGGTCTTGCGGGCCACCGTAGTGGGTGCCCACCCTGCGCCTAAGAGCCAGAGGGACCTGCCGGGGCGCGAGCTGGGGAGTCCTGGCATTGCTTACCTGGGGCAGCTCCCAGGAAGCATCCAGAAGGTCCCTCTGACTCCTAGGGGCGGGGTAGCACAACTAGAGGTGGAGCAGGGGGAGCAGCCGCTCCCCACACGGATCATATCAAAAGTGGCGCCTTAGGCACCAACTCAGTGGGTGCTCCAGGGCTGGAGCACCCATGGGGAAAATTTGGTGGGTGTAGAGCACCCACCAGCAGCTCCCCGCCCTGCGCCCGGCCCCAGCTCACCTCCACTCCGCCTCCACCCCTGAATGCGCCGCCCCGCTCTGCTTCTCCGCTCCCACCGCCCCCCGGCTTCCCGCGAATCAGCTGTTCACACGGAAGCCTGTGAGGGCTGAAAAGCAAGCGGCCGCTTCGCCCTCAGGCTTGGGGAGGCGGAGGCAAGCTGGGGCGGGGAACGGTTCTCCTGTGCCCCCCGGGTTACCTGATGCCGTGCAGGCGGCCCTCCTCATGCCCCTCCCCGCCCCAGCTCACCTCCGCTCCACCTCCCTGGGCCTGAGTGCGAAGCCGCTGCTTGCTTCTCAGGCTTCCCCTGTGAATAGCTGATTCGCAGGAAGCCAGGGGGTGGGGGCGGAGAAGCAGAGCGGGGCAGCGTGTTCAGGGGAAGAGGCGGAGGCAGAGCAGAGGTGAAGTGAGCTGGGGCCGGGCGCGGGGCGGGAAGCTGCCGGTGGGTGCTCTGCACCCACTAAATTTTCCCTGTGGGTGCTCCAGCCCCGGAGCACCCACGGAGTCAGCACCTAAGGTGCCACTTTTGGCCGGTTGTTAAATTTAGAAGCGGGACAACCGGTTCTAAAAGGGCTTCTAAATTTATAACCAGTTCTAGCGAACCTGTGCGAACCGGCTCCAGCTCACCACTGTACACAGCCCTGACATGACAGACAAGCTACAGCTGAAGCACCCTCTCTAGATCTCCACCCTTTGGTAACCTTTGAATAGGACTGTCCTAGAAGGTTATTAGGATTAATATAGTGTAGAAACAATCCTTAGTTTTATTTATAGTTAAACAATATACTATCCTACGGGTAAATGGGAAGTGTGATATTGTCCTATACTTTGCTGCGTGTTGTGTCTTGGTGAATTTGGGAAACAGAATTTCTATGTAAAATTTAGAAGTCAGTCAATCTCTTAAGTCTCGATAGACCAACATCCCTAAACAGACCAGTGCAGAGGGCAATGGAAGCCAGAACTTGGGTTCAATTTCCAGCACAATTCCAGGCTTCCTGTGTGACCTTGAGCAAGTCATTTCACCTACCCTGGGCCTCAATTCCCCAAATGCCAGTAACACTTCCCAACCTCATAGAAGGTTGTGGGAATAAAGTCCATTAATGGCTGATGGGCTCAAATACATCGATGATTAGGACCATATAGGCACCTACATAGATAGGTCTAGTTATCATTCTATAGACAGAACACTGAACATAATCTGTGCCATTTAGCTGTCTGACAAGGTTTTCCCAGTACATGACTGTCGAGACATTACAATAAGAGCTGTAGAAGTAGTAAAAAAAAAAAAAAAAAAAAAAACCACCACACTTATCTGACTCCAGTTACTCCTTGTTACAAGATGCAGTGATATGCAGTTAGACAGTGACATGCAGCTATCACAAAACATTTCAGAGTCCTTGACTTGTCATTGTCCCTTCTGAAGTACTCATTCTGAAGCAGCAATGTGTGCACCATCAGAATTCTGCCCTTCAGTACACCACTGTCAAACTTTGGGTGCATCTGCTTCAATATCATGGCATTGAAAAATTTGACAGAGAGTTAATTGTCTCTTGATCTTCATGTATTCCTGCCATGTTTGACTGACCGTAAGCTTCTTGCTACTTTCAGGGTTGTATAGAAACATGATCCCTTCCCTCATGAGCCCTGCACTTGCCAGTTTTTACCTTAGTATTGAACAGTTGTTTCAGCATTTGCAGAAGGAGGTTGTACATGGTCCTCCTCGAAATTTATTATCTAACAAGCAGTTACTGGTCCCCCACTTATTGGATGGTTTGTTTTCTTGTGTGTTAACACTGATCTGAAGAGTGGATCACTTTCCACATAATTGAATGCACCTCTAACCTGGATTAAATCTCAATTTCCTAAAAATACTTCTGAAATCAAGAAAAAATTGAGCTTGCTGAATGTGGCAAAGTTGATCAGGGTCTGGTCTACACTGATTCATAAAACAGATGACTAATAGAGTTGTTCACCATATACTATGGTGATAAGGAGCATGACAGAAAGAGATGCAAGTCCAACATAGTACAGGCAAGTAGGTGCTGTTCAAACTTGCCAATCTTTCTCTGCCAAAGCATCTCAATTCTGAGCCTATAACACTTTTGGTATTCAAATATTGGCCTCTTATGTAGCCTGTCACCCAGGAACATTTCAGCATGACTGAACAATTTGAGGAATTTTACATTACAATTATTTCCAAATAATGTTCAGTTTTACCATTGTTCTCTAGAAGGCGTTGAGCAGCATTCACGTCATACGCCCTATCAGTACCCGGGCTGGGCCAGGGAAGCTAATGATCCAACCAGCAGACCAAATTTGGTGATGAATCCTGGTCATGTGCCACCTGAGGCATACTGCACATACAATAAGAAGATTATTCCCTGCATGCGTGAAGATATTTTCCTCCATAAAATCTGGTGTATTATTTCAATAATATTATTTTAACCTATTCTGCATCATGGAGAAAGAGTTGCATTGGTTGTCTTAAAGTTGGGACAAGAGGGTAGTTTCAGAGTTTGGGTACCTATGTAGGGACTCAGAAGTCACAATAGGATAGCCCCAAGCTTATTATGGCAGCTATAAGAGACCAAACCAACGAAGGACAGCCATCATTCTATGGATAATGAAATTATGCATAAGATTAATTAGTAACATCAGGTTAATATTTCTATATAGCCTTAATATATTTACACATGCCCTTCTTATTCTCCTTGTCAAGTAAGGGGCAGGGTATAGCTGCATTAGCCAAATAGCAGCACTGACCAAATTGCTCTTGGGTTGATGCAAGTAGAACTAGCAAGGCTGGACTTTGCTCTCTGCACACACTCAGCTGTACCGGCTGGCGCAACTCCATGTACTCATGTGGGAGGAGCAGTAGTCCACCTCTCCCTTCCATATAAGCCAGCAGTATGCAATACTGACAGTCCCAAGTGTTCAACAATCATGAGTCAGGCTTCCCGAAATGGTGGGAGTAGCTTAAAATGTGGGATTTCTTTATTTGCCTTTTGGTTTGAGTTTTCAGAGTTCACTCACTTCACATTGTCAAGCTTTTTTCTGCTACCACCAGGGTGTGACAGAATGTACCTGTATTCACACCCTACACATTACTGTAATAATTTTGTGCAAGGCATGTCTTGTAAGGTATTATTTGAAATCATCCTGATAAAATATGTGTGGCAAGATTATATGTAAAGTTTAACATTTCCCTGTATAATCTTATCAACGCAGGTTCAAACCCCACAGCCCTGCCCATATTGAGGGTGGCAAACAGCTGTGTCATAAACAAAGGAATGTGTGCTCTTCTTAATTTGTATTTAAGCAGTAAACAGAGTCATTAAGCAGGAAGGGAAACATAGAAAGCTCAAACAGGTGGGAAAAGTCAAAGACTCTGTGTCTCAGTGCCCAGTCCGAAACTTTTTTCAAGCGAGGGATGAAACTATCAAAAGGAGGGATAAACACCCCAAGGCACCCCTCTCTCTTTCCCTGTCCATCACATTCATTGCACCTGAAGCAACAAAGAAAGCATTCATTGGACTCTGGGGAGGGGGTCATGATCTACAGGATTTGGTCAGTAAGACTACTGAAACATGTGGTGAGAAACTTTGCTTGAATCTTAGAGTTTATTAAGTTAGGTATTAGTAAACATCTTATCTTTGTCTTATAACCATTTCTGACTTTTATCCCTCATTACTTTTACTCACTTAAAATCAGTCTCTTTTTAGTTAATAAAACTTGTTTTATCTAATCTAGGGTGTGTAAATAGAAGTGCCTGGGTAACACCATTTGGGGTGACAAGTTGTGTGATATTATTCTCTTAAAGGAACAACAGACTTAATATACTTTGTACTGTCTAGGAGAGGGCTGGACAACATAGGACATAGATTTCCCCCCAGAAATGTAAGACTGGAGAGGTGTTAGGGTCACGCTGAGATATAACTAAGGCTGGTGAGAGCCAGAGTGTAACCCAAGTGTGGCAGACAGGCTGCAGCTACACACACAGATACTCATTAGTCTGGATTGTACCCTGGTATGTCACAGAGGTTTAGAAACTTTTCTCAAAAGCAATTCCAGCAGGTGGGGCTTCAATGCCAAACAACAGTACTTGTGAGAATTGGCAACACTGAATAATAATAATAGGTCCCTGCAGACAATAAGGGATATACCAAGCACACTAGGCAGCTTTTGCCATTACTGTTTCTCTGCAAGCTTTAACTGATTCTGTGCAGTCTGTTCAGGAGCACAAGGCTTTGCTTTGTTTATCCATGCTGGATCTTTGCACTTCGTGAAGCATATCCCTTGACATTTTCTATAGGAACTTTAATGCATTGTTATTTCTCACCCTTTCCACACTAGTAGATTTTTAATACTTCCCACTTCACTTGAATCCATCTCTTCCTTACAGTCTCCTGCCTTTACACTACTGAGGTTTGGGCCCCTGCCTCTTTACAGTGCAGAGTTCTAGGTAAAGGCAAACAGTTTTCAGAACCTCTTCAACTCCCCCACCCCACTGCCCTCACTGCTGGAAAAGTACCAATTTGTCACCCAGAGACCCCTGATAAGAGTATTATCCACTGACAAAATTTAACACCTTCCCATACCTATCAAAATATCTCCATGGCAATCTGCTCTGGGATACTCATCCAAACAGAATGGTTACTGCACAGAGAAGCCCATGCAATGTCTATTTGCTGTATAAGGTTAAATAAATAAAAGTAAAGATCAATCATTGTGGAGTGCATTATTTTGTGATTTTTGACTCTGGACAATTTTGTCGTCTAAAACTGTCCAACCCTTTTAAGGACTAGTTTGGACTCCTATGGAGCAAGAATTCATGACTTTCCGTAGTTTACACAACCCAGAGGTCTACATTTTTCCCTTAAACAAAGGGTGCAGGATTTGCTAGACAGACAATACATTGTGATGCAATGTCCTGGATTTCCTTCAAGATTCTGTAAACTTTGCTTTATCACAAACTCAAACTTGCCAGAATTCTGAAGCAATTTTCTCCAAACTTTTAACAGCAGCAAAACCATGCCTTTAGTGTCTGAATGTTATCCCTTTAAAATAAAGTGTCTTATCATAGGTAAAGATTCCTCAATTGCAAGGCAAGATACTAAATAACTGACACCATGAATGCCAATGGCTAAGTGTTACTGTCAAGTTTCTGCAGACAAGTCCTTGACTATGGATACTTTATACAGGGAAAAATCAGGTTTGGATTTAGAGAGACTTGTAATAGAACCTTCATGATCATAAATGAAAGTGAGGCACAGATGTAATTCGATGCCAGAAAAGTAGTTTTGCTTTCTGGTCAAACTATCAAGGACTCCCATTCCAGGACAAACAAATGAAGTCCAAGTAGGGCTGGATTAACCCATCACTGGGCCCGCAAACATACACTCCTTGGGCCCTGCCTTCTAATATGGAATGTTGGTGAGTGAAGATTTCAGCTCACGGACAAATCTACATACATTTATATATTGGGGAGGAGCTTCAGAGCACCATTTAAAGGGGGGCGGGGGAGGAAAGGGGAGGGAGTAGGCACAGATTTGCTCTGAAACATATGGTAGGGTTCTGTGGCTATGGTAGAAATGTGGGGGTGCTCCAACTCAAGCACCAGGTTGCAGTTCCTCCCACTCAGGTTTGGCCCAGCTGCCCCAGGCAGTATCTGTTGCCTTAAGCAATATATGCTGCCTAATGGGCTGGATCAGTCCCTGCCTGCTTATAAGTGGCTGGGCCATGGCCCAGGTGGCCACAGCTTATGATTTTTGGCATTCCCCCAACAAGTATGGGTGCTAGGAATATGCCTAGCTTGTCTATGCTAGAATCTGGCTCCAAGTACAAGAACTATTTTTTTGTTTATCACTCTTACGTAGGACAAAGTATTTCTTCATCCTCCCTCAGGGCCATATACAGGTATTGAAGTGGGAGTGGGGAGAAAACAGTTGTTCCAAACTCTGGTCACAGAAACAGGTTTCACTTATGAGCTACCACTCAATGGGAGAAAGTGGTAGAGAGGAAGGATCCAATGGTTAGAACACTCACCTAGTTGTTGGGAGACCCAGGTTCAGATCCATGGGCTCTATTGGCTATTCAGGTTATTTGCCCTTAATGGGGCTCATCTTACTGTGGGACCCTCAGAAGTTCCTGTACTTTGCTAGATTCCATGGTCTTGTTTCAGTCTTAAAATTAGAAGGAAAAAAAAAAAATCTGTGGTGGTACTCTCTACCAAGTCCACCATTGATGAACTGCACAATTTACTGAGACTAATAGATCTCTATTATGTGCTTTTCACCTCTTAAATAAGCAGTGAAATCACTAACACTAATATTTAAATCACCACTGGGAATCAGAGTTGGCACCCCATTGAGATGAATGGGTCAGTTTATACTATTGAGGTAATGTTTCAGGTTCCCTACAAACAAATTTATAAAATCAGAGACATGTATGGCTGGAAGGGACCACTAGATGTCATCAAGTCTAGCCCCCCCACATTGTGGGAGGACCAAATAAACTTAGACCGTCCCTGACAGATGTTTGTCCAACATATTTTTAAAAGCCTTCAGTCATGCGGATTCCTCAACCTCCCTTAGAAGCCTATTCCAGAGATTAACTACCCTTTCAGTTAGAAAGTATTTCCTAATATCTAACCTAAATCTCTTCCTGCAGATTAAGCCAATTATTTCTTGTCTTACCTTATGGGGATGTTGAGAACAATCTATCACCATCCTCTTTATAATAGCCCTTCACATATTTGAAGACCATCAGCTCCCACAGCAGTCTTCTCCCCCCCCCCCCAAAAAAAAAAAAACTAAAACAGGCCAAAGTGTTTTAAAAACCCTCTGTAGAAAAGAATAAAATCAGAAATATCATTTCTGATCCACTTTCATCAAAATTGCCTTCCAACTTTAGATTATGATCAACAGGGGAGAAGTTGGTAGCCAGTCTAAAGTGGCTGTCCCCTACTTACTTCCTTCACTTTCTGGAACAAAAAAGTGTCCCAATACATTCCAAGAACTTACTGAACATTGTATTTTACTGTATTGCTTTTCCAACAGATGACTGGGTAGTTAAAGTCCTCCATTACTACCAGGTTTTGTGATTTGGATATTTTTATTATTTATTCTAGAAATGCCTTATCCACCTCCTCTTCCTGTTCGGTCATCTACAGTAGACCCCTACCGTACTATCACCCACAGTTTTTACCCCTTTTATCTTTACCCAGAGACTCTCAACAGGTCTGCCTCCCACCTCGCTCTGAGGCTCAGAACAAGTGTAGATATTATCTATGTATAATGCAACACTTTCTCCCTTTTTACCTGCCTGTCCTTTCTGAACAACCTATAACATATACCAGTCATGAGACTTATTTGACCAAGTCTCTGATGCCAATTAAATCATAATTTAACTTATATACTAATTCTTCCAGTTCTTCCTGTTTAGTTGAGCAGATTACACACACTCTTCCTCTTGTTGCTCCTATGACCCTGTTGTAATTTCCCATGTTCCCTGCAACATCTAACCATCTGTTAAGGTTGCCTTTTCTTATACTTACCTGTGAGCTTCTCACCTGCCCTCTTTGAGCCTAGTTTAAAGCCCTCTGCATTAGGTTGCCAAGTCAGTGTGTAAAGATGGTCTTCCCCTTCTTGGTCAGGTGGACTGTATCTTTTCCCAGAACAGCATCCCATGGTTGAGGAAGCCAAAGCCCTTCCATCAACACCAGCTGCAGTCCCACATTCCCTTCAGGATGTGCATGTCCCTGCCTGGGCCCTTAACCAGACAGACATTTACATAAAAGACAACTTAGACTCTGGAGGAAAAAAGGCAGTAGTTAGAAAGAGGTGCTAATATGCCTTACCTCCCCAATCCCAGCCCAGTTTAAGACAGAACTGAACTGTCTCTTCAGCAACATTGATACAAGCACACCCATACTTCCTTCCAGCTCCCTGCATGTCTCTCCCTTCTGAACCACAGGCCACTCATTATATAATCCTGGCACTCTAGTAACATGCTTCTAACTTCTTGGTCCTAAAGAGCTGAGACGCACAAATATACAAACCGGTGGCACCTCTTAAAAGGGCAAGCACACTGTTACAGGTCTGATTCTGATCTCAATTGTTTTACACCAGCATAGTTATTTACATCAGCATAAGTGAGAGCAGAATTAAGACCTAGTTAGGTTGGAATCTACTTATGGGAGAACAAAACAGGATGTCTGAACAGCTAAAGCTAGACATTGTCACAAAGACACTGCCCAGTCAGGTCTGTGCTGTCTCAAGAGCACCTTAGAGAAGGAATTGTGGCTCAGGGTGCCACAATTCCATTCTCACTCCTCCTTTGGACCTAGTTGGTAGTAATTCATCTGGCATTGGACAGCAGTAAACTACTACCCCTGTTCCCCTCATACTGGCTCAGCTGTGCTGTCCAGCAGGTAGCAGAGCGGAGCCAAGGTTATACCTCTTCTCCACACTGCCCCAGCTGCTCTAAAAAAATAGGAGTGTAATCCTGATGATTTCTGCCCACCTGGACATAGAATTTGTATAGGCTACAAGGGAGATGTAGGCCAACCATGGAGCCCATAGGGGACATGAGGTACCAAACTACAACTCCAGTGAGGCGCCATGGCAGCTCAGGCAGACAAAACATTTCAATTTGGTTCCATAAACCAAGATATTTTGATTTGGGACAATGTGACCTGAAATTAAGGTGACCATATTTCCCGATGCTGAATACAGGACACCTGGTAAAATTACTCATATTTAAGCAAGTTCAATGGCAATCAGAACTATGCAATTCAAACATTCAAATGGACATTAAGTTGACTGAGCCCCTGTTAAAAAGAAATACGTCGTAGTTGGATTCTTTTTATTTACCTTCTTATCTTTAAGGCTTTAGGGTTCACACACAGAGAGAGGTCACACACAGACACACACACACACACACACTCCTGTACACCTCTCACAGGGATTTGACTGATCAGCTGACCCACCCGTTCCTGCCCAGCGCTCTCAGCCCTCCATGCCTGCCTGGGCCCCCGGGACAGACCCACTTCTCCTGGTGCCTGGCACTGCGTCTTCCCGAGGCAACACGGGGGGGCATGCAGGGTCACCTGCCCACCCCAGATTTCTGCCAGGGTTCACACCAGAATGTGGCTAGCAGCAGCCTTTCAGCACTGTGTGAGAAGGAAGAGATAGGAACAGATTCCTGTTGCAGGGGAAGGGATGACCTGGCCCTTTGCAGAGCTGCTGGGAGGGCGGCTGGTGAGCAGGGATCCAGCCAGCAGCAGGACCCGAAGTGATGAGGTGGGGGGGAGGGGGGAGAGAAAATACAGGATTAAAAAACTGGCAAATTAAGTCAGGACACCTGCAGAAGCACTCAGATACGGGCTTGTCCCTTTAAAAAAAATGGGACATCTGGTCACCCTACCTGAAATTAAGTTTTTCATGTCAAGCTTTCATCAGGAAAATCAAAACATTTCAGCAAAAAAGTAAAAAAGTTTCCACAGAAAGTTTCAATTTTGCACAAACTGCATGTTCTATCAAAAATGTTTTGGCAGAAAAATCCCTATAAAGATATTTTCCCAATTCCTTCCCCCCCCCCCCATATCTCCATGTCATCTCTTTATGCGGGGGAATAAAAAACTGTCTTTTCAATAGGTATCTAGGAGGTGGACACATGACCTTGCTGAGATAATCTGCCTGTCTTGCATTTCATTTCTTTTTATAATTCCCAGGAAATCTAATGGACCATCAAGTCTGAAATCCAGACAAGTGGAGCTTCCTTGAGACAATTTAAGCTTCCCGAATGTTCATAGCTATTTCTTACAATTTCAGCTTAAATGAATCTGCCAGAGATTTGTAAAAAGAAAAACAAGCTATTTTGTCACATGGTTTCAGCTTTGTCCCCATTCTATGATTGCCAGATGCTTGCTTTTTAAAAAAAAATGAATTGTAATGATATCTACTTTAATTCCCTAGATTCAGGAATTTGATGTTCACCCACTAAAGAGCCCATTTCATTCTTAGTCTGGATTGATCTTTTACTTACACAACACCAATGTTGTACACCAACATTTTCAGGATTATTCCCCTCCTTGTAGTTTGTTCTAGAAATCTCTTTAGCACCATACTGGCTTCCTTTTAGATACCTTATTAAAGTGTATTGCTAAGCAAGTCTCTGCATTTAAATCCTCCTCGTATTCATCTTGAAATGCAACTACGATTTCCAAAACAGACAGCTACCCATCATCACCTTGGACTTCTTGGTTATTGCTGTGAGTAAAACTAGGTTTATTTTCAGAGGTACCTGTTTACATCTGTTTTCATGAACCACAGGGAATATTTTCCTTCCCTCTGTCGCTTAGACTCTTTTTCTGGTCACCAGCTGCATAGATCTTTTCCACTTGGCCTTTTTCCACTTTTCTACCTACATGGCCCAATTCAAAACAACGATGACACATTCCACTCTGATATAAACAGGCATTGAGTTGTGACTGTTTTTTCCCCCCCACAGAAAATGTTCCAGCACTTTCACAAGCTCAGCCTTGCCATTCGCTCTAATGTGATACATGCTGAAGTTGCTGCCCAGCAGTGTCCAAGAGAATCTAACTAACTGTACGTCCTGAGCCTTTGTGCTCAAACCAATTGTTAATGCTTTTTTGAGCATCACATTTTCTCCTGACAACAGGAAACTCGAGACCGCAACAGGGCTATTTCTTAAGGTCCTTCCAACAACATACAGCTTATTCATCTCCCTCCATGAGTGGTTTTCTTGCCTTTGCCACAAATTTCATTTCTTCTGAGAAACTGAGGGATTCCATTTCAGCTTGAGATGTTCCTTAACAATTGCAATTACAATTCTCTTGAGAGAGTGTGAAAATTAAATTATGATGGGCCAAATGCCAAAAGCCTGACCCAGGACCAATTTGTGTTGTTAAGGCACAATCCTACTTCAGGTGAAGTACAGAACTGCTCTTATGAGTAGGGATCACTGGCAGGAATTCTGTCTCTGGTTTTAAGTTAAGTTTTATATTACGGAACATTCTTCCTTGGAAAACCTCCTCCCCCATTCCTTGGAGTTTTTAAAGCCCAAACACAAGTAAATGTATTGTAGGAAATAATCATGCACCAGCAGGGAGATGAATTGAATAATTCAATACAGTATGTCCTTTTATTAAATCAGTGCATGTTTATTTCAGCTTTGCCACCTTTCAGGCTTAACATTGTCAACTCAATTTAGCATTTCCCTGCCTGAGATGTCAGGACACAGTTTTGATCTCAGCTGTTTACTGAGAAATTATATTTGCACTAGCTAAGTAAGATATAGCATCAAGGCTTATATCTGTAAGTGATTCTACTCTCACAGGGGGAAAAAAAAAAAAGGCAAGATTGGGACCATAGAAGAAATAAGCTTTAAGATGTTTGACAGCATTTACGACTGATCAAAAATAATTTTTGACATTGTATACAATCAGCTTAGCATGTGGGTGCAGGTGGGTTGCTACATACAGGAGGACAGAAAAGGTCCTGGTGGTCCCTTCTGGCCTTAAACTCTGTAACTATTTGAGTTTTATGCAAAACATTCATACTAAGTTTGTTAATATACAGCTATTTATATGAAGACCTAATGGGTGAAATCCTGACCCCCTTGAAGTCAACAGGAGTTTCAACATGGACTTCTAAAGGGCCATAATTTTACCCAGTCTAAATCTCTCAATATGACTAATACTTGTGCCTTTCTGGATTCAGAATGCACTAATCCTCTACTTAGCAAAATAGTCACTATTTCAAGATATATAGTAAAAGAGGTCCTGACTATGTTTTTGTATCTATTTCATTTGCTAGCAGTAGACCTCATGGAGATGAACTGTAAGGAAGAAAGCTGGTGTAGCACAATAAAGTATAGCTTTAGGCCTAGATTGTGGAATCTGTTGTGTGGGCAGACTGCTTAGTAGGGAGACAATTGTGTAAAATTTTTTTTGTATAATGTGTTACACCATAAACATCTTTAATGTATTATGCCTGTCACAAGCTGCCCCTCTCCCCGGCTACCAAAGGGACTCACTGCCACCCCTAAAGTCTCTTGCCAGGCAGTTAATTTCTTGTATGTAGGGGGGAAAAAAGACAAAATCAGCCCACCCTGATCTACAGCTTCCAGGGTTTTTCCCCCTTTACCTGTCACATGCTGCTCCTGCACCTTGCAGCTCTGACTCACCAGCTCTCTTCCCTCTAGGTGCCCACTTCTGACCCTAATTGGGGTCAGCTTTCTCTCTGAAAGGGCAGTACCACTCTGTGAGAGAGCCAAACCAGAGCACCTAGCTACTGGCCTGATAGTGGGCAGTGCAGAGTCAAGGACCAGTGAAAAGAGTTGGACCAACTTCTTCCTGGCCCCCCAATGGTACTCTCTGCAAGCAAACCAAATCCCTGATCCTGCCATACTTTAATAAAATCATCAAAACACCTAGTTCTCATAGCACTTTTCAAAAGGAGGTCAGGGTCATCCCCATTTTACATATGGAGAAACAAAGGCATGGAGAGGTGAAGCATATGAGTATTCCAATTGAAGTCAGTTGGACTGTTAATGTAATTAAAGTTTAGCATATGCATATGTTTGGTGGGATCAAGGACTTTGTTTGCTACCAGGAAACTTAAGCCAAAAGTCAGGATTGCAACCATCTAAAGATCTGGAAGGAGTGACCCCAATTCTGTCATATCATTACTCTTGAATTATTTTAAAATAGGAGGAGGATCCATCTACCTTAGGTATGTATGAACCATCTGCCATTCTGCTAGCTAAATACTGTGAAATTAGCAAAGGATTACAAATGTTTCAGTATGTTGAGGAAAAAGAAAATAAAGCTTTACCTAGTCAGCAGCTGTTCCCTGGTGAAGTGAAGTTTGCAATGACATTTGAGCATCATGTCCTTGTTGAGCCAATGCATTCTGCGGTTCCACCAGATATGGTTCTGTCAGCCACAGTAGGCACTACACATAACTTGTTTCCCATGGTAACGCTATGTTAAATTACAAGAGAATTATGGCAGAGAAACATTAGTTCTGTTATCACCTATGACCCAATCTACTTCTCTTACACCTTACTGAAATAAGGTCACATACTGTGTATGGTCCCCTTCACATAATTCTTGATGTCTCCTGCATTCAAAATAGTACCACACAATAAAAAGGGGGAAATACAGAGGATCCATGAAATTGTATATTGTAAAAACTAGAGCCCAATGTCAAGAGAAAACCAAGTCGACTAGACAGAAACCAAGATAGAGAGAATATATAGCTACACATCTCCCTCTCCATACACATTCTCTTTTCACACCAGATTTACACTACTATAACTGACTTTAATCATATTCCTGATTTCCACTAGTAAAGGAGATTCAGGCCCATATTCTGATATTATGTTGTTGCCCCTTCTTCTGACAACACCACCACCATCTGGTAAGTGGTACCAGATGTTCAGGGCCTTGCAGGTTGGCTTTCCAGTGGAGAAGAAATCAATGATGCAGATTCTTGGCATATTCTAAATATAAACTTACTTTAATTACACATATACCGATCAAATAGATATATAGGCAAACTCTTCTTTCAGGAATCTCAGCCCAATACCAGTGTCTGGTTCCCAGGAAGCAATACTGCCTCAAAAAAATAGACTAATTGGAGAACAAGAGAAAAGTTTTCTGCTCCTCATACAGCTCCCTCTACCCAGAATCTTGTATAACAAAACTAATATGAGCATTTCTTCCAAAACTAAAAGCTTGCATACATGCTAAGAAAAATAATTTGGACTGTATAACCACCTGTTTTAATATGCCATAACAATGCATGATGGCTTCACTCAGGAGTTTAGAAATGTCCTCAAAAAAGCTGTGGTGAACATGAGCAGTTTATTTTCAGGGTGTTGTTGAAATGTAGTTTTTACTAAGGACTCTCAGAATAGCCACCAAATATTTCAGCCTGTGGCCATTTTGAGAACACATTTGAAAAATTTCAAGGAAGGGACCAAAAAAATCCACACAAGAAAAACAAGTGCTTTAAACTACAAATAGCAAATCGTGAAACCGCAGTTAGAGAAAGTTAATTACACTAACACAAGGAATCTCCCAGCACTAAATTTACTTCACTAAGTTGAGTCCCCCTTGTTTTGGGGTTCTTGTCACACACTGCATCCCATATTAGGGCCTCACTAGGCTCAGAAGTGTAGTCTGATCCAAAGCCCACTGGAAAAAAATTCCCCTTCAGACCTCTAATGGTGTCAAGTTGCAGTGGGGGAGGCTTAGGTTGGATATTAGGAAAAAATTTCACTAGAAGGATGGTGAAGCACTGGAATGAGTTACCTAGGGAGGTGGTAGAATCTCCTTCCTTAGGGGTTTTTAAGGTCAGGCTTGACGAAGCCCTGGCTGGGATGATTTAGTTGGGGATTGGTCCTGCTTCGAGCAGGGGGTTGGACTAGATGACCTCCTGAGGTCTCTTCCAACCCTGATATTCTATGATCCTGCATAGGATTATACTCTGACTTTGCCCTCTAAACTGAATTAGAGAGTAAGTGGTTTGGCCTGATAGGATTATCAGCTGACTTGAATAAGAGGCCCTTGTGTCACTTAATACTTAAATAGTCCTTAACATCTGTCCTTGGATATGGAGAAGCAGTTCCATTGATTTCACTGGAAATCAATTCCTCAGCTGGTGTAAATTGTTGTAGCTACCTGAAAATCTGGAGATTTACACCAGTTTATGATCTGGCCCACACTGGGCACATTTAGAGTCAAATTCAGTTCTCAAAACACTTAAGAAAAATCAGAGCCAAATTCTGCAACTTCTACCAACTTCAATGCAAACATGGGTGTGCGAGGGCAGAATCTGGCTCATAAGCTGGAATGTAAAGATGCAGTGTCTATGCCATTCAAAACTGAGCATTTAATACCAGCAGTAGTTAGATTCGGAAATACTGCAAATACCACAGTAAATTTAAGTCTAGGGAATACAGCAAATTCCATGGCAAAGATAAATACCTCAGTGTAGTAAATGGCCATTTTTTAATGGCACACTGTACACAGGCTCCAGTCTTTGACTTTTCATTCCCCACAGTTCCATAGACTATTACAGAACTTCATTCATGATTAAAATGCAGTGTTTCCATAAACATATCATGGCAGAAATGTAACTCTAGCTGAAATATTCTTGCAGGAGGAATAGTCAGTCTGGTAGCAAATTAAGCATACCAAACTGTATTTAACATGAATAAGCCAGGCTACACCTCTTGGTTTCATACCAGTCTGGTGGTTATAATAATTTATAATATGGAAAACCTGACACCACTGAATAAGATAAGAGGATTGAGTAAGAGGACTCATTGATTATATAAAGCACAGCCAACATATAAATGCTAAGGAAATATTCCAATAGATAGTGAATTTGAGTTATGATGGAAATTTGACCTTATAATGTATTTGCTAGCCTTTGGTACTTACAATTCTTTTGCATACATCCATTCTATCACAGTCAAGCATTTGCCGATGATCCACTGAATAGTCAATTATCCTGATGTACAAAATACAGAAAGGCTGAGGCTGCAATTGCACACATCTATCCAAAGCAGACTTTAGTTTTTTTGCTAAACACATAATCATTGCTCAGAAAGCCAGTCATTCTCTTCAAATCCTGCAGGGACAGACTGACATCTCAAAGAAGCTGTTTCCTGCAGCTTTCAAGGTGAGGGTGGAAAGGTTAACTTAGTTTCATTAGAATTCTTGACTCTTTGGGTGCAGAGAGCCTGATTATCTAATAGAATAAATACCAAGTCAATAGATAAATTGTAACATGCCCTCTGCAATATTTCAGTTTCTAATAAAGGAGGGCAGGAAGGGAAGAACAGAATAGAAGTTATAAGGAAGACATTTGGTCACATGCTGTTAGAAACCTTGGGGCTAGATTCACAAAGGGACCCTTTCTCTGTCCCAATGACTTCACTGTGAATAAATACTTAAATAGTCCTTGAGCCAGAGAGAGAGACAGATACACAGAAAGAGACAGGGACTCTGTAGTCCAATAGTTAGAGCAGTGGTCTCCAAAGTTTTTGGATTGCGCATCCCCATGGTGCCGCCGAAGAAAGGAGGGAGAAGACTTACTGCAGGCGTGCTGCTGAAGACGGGAGAGGGGAAGACCTGCTGCTGGCATGCAGAGCTGCCACTGAAGAAAAAAAAAGGGTAGAGTGCCATCTGGCAGCACTCCTCCTGCTGCGTGCCCCCTGGGATCCTCTGGTGCACTGCCTGGACTGCGCGCACCCCACTTTGGAGATCACTGAGTTAGAGCACCCACCAGAGTCTTCCACATCTCAAGTGAGTGCTCTAGCCACTCAGATATAAATTGTAAGGTGGCCACCTCCTCCTATGGTCATTTTGTGTGGAGTGAGGCAGGGGCCTAACTCATTCCCACAAGAAAGTATTAGGCACCTAAGCAGCAGGTGCCTGTTTATGGATTACTATTCAGAGATAAGTGCCTACCTTGGAGAGGGGGGTCCTTAGCATGAACCACTCTGATCATACTAAGCTGCTAGTTTAGACAGCTCCCCATCTGGCATGGGGGCTTTTGTGGCTCACATTCTTACACGCCTATCTCCCCATGTTCATTGGATAGGGAGCCTAGGTGCCTAACTCAGCTTTGGGGATCACAGGGTTGTTCCTGGATTTTCAGGTTAGGTGCCACGATGCTTTGTGTTCTAATGCTGAAGTCCCTTTGTGGATCCCACCCTGATTATACAAACAATAAATATATCTTCACAACACCCATGTGAAATGAGGGGCAATTATCCCCATTTCACAGATTAGGAACTGATACACAGATCAAAGTCAAAAGTATCCAATAATTCTGGGTCTTCAAACTGACATGAGGATCCAATTTATATTTTCAAAGCACAGTTCCCATTTGACCTCAGTTGCAGCTAAGAATTCTCAGCACTTCTGCTGAGAGACCACAGGGTCTAGTCAGGCACCCAGAAATCAAGGAACACACAAATAGTGGCCACCTGTGAAAAGTTTGGTTTAAGTGACTTGCCTAGAATCACACAGGACTCTGTGGTGAAGGCAGGTATAGAATTCAGTTCTCCCAGGCATTATTTAGTTGCCTTAACCGTGAGAACATCCTGTCTCAAAGAAGGTTTATGGGAAGTTCAGCTTACTACTAAGACTCTGTAGGAGATGAGCATATGCAACTGATGGGATAAACCAGCTTTACTGATACACATGCTAATATGCTGCAGCTAGAACACTCTCAGCCCTCCATACAACCCCCTTCTCATCTTTCCATAATCCTGAACTCATGCTGTATCTGAGATTTGTCTTCATTTCAGAAATCAGAGCTATAAGTAGTTTAAGGATAGTGAAAAAACCTGAAGGAAATTCAACATGCTCTTCCTAGGATTTGTTCTACAATGAGCTAAGTAGTTTTTAAACATATCAGAGTTGGTTCTATTGAAGCTACAGCATATATAACTTCCAACTGAGCCATAAACCTAAATACAAGGGGACAGATCCTCAGGAGGTATAAATCAGAACAGCTCCAGCTGATGGAACTACACAAATGTGCACCCATTGAGGATCTGCTTGAAGAACTCTATATCTGAGGAAAATAATGTACACTATTACCTCATTAAAATGGGTAAGTGATTGAATGCTAATTAGTAAACCAATTCTTCACTCTCAGCTGTGTAAAAATAGCTGTTTCCAGGATAAGTAGTCCATTTTATTTTAATTCAGTCAATCAAAAGAGGTAGGTTCATAAGCAATAAAAGCTTTAACAATTAAAAGAAAAAAATCTAAAGTGACATGTCAGCTAAAGAACTTCCTAACACCACAGAAATGAAGACCCTGGCCATTCAGCTTCCTCCTCCTCCGAGGAAGCCACACAGAATGTTGGGAGGGGAATTATGTGTGATAATGCATAAGACCAACAGCCATGCTGAATTGGATGTTAATGGGATAGTAAAAAGCCCAGGGGAACATGCATCCCTTGACACCAAGTGGCTCAGTCTGTGCTTCTCCCTGAAAAATAAATGGGTTTGTTTACATGCCCTGTAGCTCAGCAAGATAAGGCTCTGTCAGGCCAAGGAAACGTGGGAGAAGGAATTGAATTCTGGAGTTGAGGGCCTCCCACGGAGAAGACCAACTCACAATCCTGCAGACAGACATTTTGACCCAGATGCACAAAAGGACTTGGGTATTGTGATTCTGAGTGTCACAACATCTATCTTTCAGGTACTTAGAAAATGACACGACCACCACCACAAATCAACAAAGTGTGAATTAGGCACCTATGTTTCTATACAATGAATAGGGAGAGACAGGCACCTTAGAATGCAATCCACAAAACCAGTCCATTAGGTGGCTCCCCACCTAAACAATCCCATGGGAGATGCTCTTGAGGGGGTGTGTCCTAAGCCTTTTCCCTCTCTCAAAGTTCAGTGCCTAACTCTAGACTGCCAGGAGATGCATATCTGTTTATGATCCATGGACCAGAGGATAACTGGCATTAAGGCCACCTAAATAATCTGTGGGGCCTAATCTGGTAGTGGCCACCTAACTTCACACAAAATAGAAGCAAACCACCCTTATAACCTTCAGCCCAGTGGTTAGGGCACTTACCCAGGGGCCCAGCCCGGGTGCAGGGGGAGGCACTTCGTTATCAAGTCCCCACTCTGCCTGATGAAAACGAATTTGAACTGGGATCGGCCACTTCTGGTGAGTGCCCCCAACCACTAGACTACAGAGTCATTCCAACTTTCTCTGGCCCAATTAATATTCAGTTACTCAATTTTGTGGAATAACTTCCATCGGCAGGATTGAGAGACCCCCATGTCAGAATATTCCTTAGCCCAATGGTTAGGACACTCAGCTCAGAGTTGGTGGATCCCTGTTCAAATCCCTTCTTCTCCTCAGGCAGAGGGGGGACTTGAAATGGGGGGGGGTCTCCCACCTCCCAGCAGTAGCGGAGCTGCGGGGCAGTGGCCGGTCTCCCACTGAGCAGAAGTGGCGCCTTTTTAATCTTTTGGTGCCGCCGAAGACCCGGAGCGAGTAAAGGACCTACTGCCGAAGACCCGGAGCACTGCTGGGTGAGTACAAGCAGCTGGCACCTTTTTTTATGTCCGCTCCACCTGCCTATGCCATTGCCTCCCAGGTGAGGACCCTAACCACAGTACTAGAGAAGGAGGTCCCTCCTACTTCCCTCCCCTGCCTGCTTCTGTTTGTTAATGTGGGGCTTAATCCAGTAGTCAGCCTCTGAGGACACCCACTAGATTGGCCTCTGCACACCTATCTTCCTTGCTTTGCCGATTGCTCTGGGGCTTAGCCAGGGAATAGCTGCCTGGCTACCTAACAGCAGGAAGCAGTACTGATGCCAGGTCACAGCTCCTGGGGAACTTTTACTGGAGAAACTTACATGCCGAGCAATTTTAGGCATCTACAGGATTAGGATTACAGAGGCTTTTTTTGCCTCTGTTTTCACTAACAAGGTCAACTCCCAGACTGCTGCGCTGGGCATCACAAAATGGGGAAGAGATGGCCAGCCCTCTGTGGAGACAGAGGTGGTTAGGGACTATTTAGAAAAGCTGGACATGCACAAGTCCATGGGGCCGGACGAGTTGCATCCGAGAGTGCTGAAGGAGTTGGCGGCTGTGATTGCAGAGCCCTTGGCCATTATCTTTGAAAACTCGTGGCGAACGGGGGAAGTCCCGGATGACTGGAAAAAGGCTAATGTAGTGCCAATCTTTAAAAAAGGGAAGAAGGAGGATCCTGGGAACTACAGGCCAGTCAGCCTCACCTCAGTCCCTGGAAAAATCATGGAGCAGGTCCTCAAAGAATCAATCCTGAAGCACTTACACAAGAGGAAAGTGATCAGGAACAGTCAGCATGGATTCACCAAGGGAAGGTCATGCCTGACTAATCTAATCGCCTTTTATGATGAGATTACTGGTTCTGTGGATGAAGGGAAAGCAGTGGATGTATTGTTTCTTGACTTTAGCAAAGCTTTTGACACGGTCTCCCACAGTATTCTTGTCAGCAAGTTAAGGAAGTATGGGCTGGATGAATGCACTATAAGGTGGGTAGAAAGCTGGCTATATTGTCAGGCTCAACGGGTAGTGATCAATGGCTCCATGTCTAGTTGGCAGCCGGTGTCAAGTGGAGTGCCCCAGGGGCCGGTTTTGTTCAATATCTTCATAAATGATCTGGAGGATGGTGTGGATTGCACTCTCAGCAAATTCGCGGATGATACTAAACTGGGAGGAGTGGTAGATATGCTGGAGGGGAGGGATAGGATACAGAAGGACCTAGACAAATTGGAGGATTGGGCCAAAAGAAATCTGATGAGGTTCAATAAGGATAAGTGCAGGGTCCTGCACTTAGGATGGAAGAATCCAATGCACCGCTACAGACTAGGGACCGAATGGCTAGGCAGCAGTTCTGCGGAAAAGGACCTAGGGGTGACAGTGGACGAGAAGCTGGATATGAGTCAACAGTGTGCCCTTGTTGCCAAGAAGGCCAATGGCATTTTGGGATGTATAAGTAGGGGCATAGCGAGCAGATCGAGGGATGTGATCGTTCCCCTCTATTCGACACTGGTGAGGCCTCATCTGGAGTACTGTGTCCAGTTTTGGGCCCCACACTACAAGAAGGATGTGGATAAATTGGAGAGAGTCCAGCGAAGGGCAACAAAAATGATTAGGGGTCTAGAGCACATGACTTATGAGGAGAGGCTGAGGGAGCTGGGATTGTTTAGTCTGCAGAAGAGAAGAATGAGGGGGGATTTGATAGCTGCTTTCAACTACCTGAAAGGGGGTTCCAAAGAGGATGGCTCTAGACTGTTCTCAATGGTAGCAGATGACAGAACGAAGAGTAATGGTCTCAAGTTGCAATGGGGGAGGTTTAGATTGGATATTAGGAAAAACTTTTTCACTAGGAGGGTGGTGAAACACTGGAATGGGTTACCTAGGGAGGTGGTAGAATCTCCTTCCTTAGAGGTTTTTAAGGTCAGGCTTGACAAAGCCCTGGCTGGGATGATTTAACTGGGAATTGGTCCTGCTTCGAGCAGGGGGTTGGACTAGATGACCTTCTGGGGTCCCTTCCAACCCTGATATTCTATGATTCTAGGTGGCAGCCTGGTGGGAGTTTCACAAATCACCCTGAGGACCTTTGTGGATCCCACCCTTAGAGACTAATCAAAAGCCCGAGATCAATGGGAGATTTCCTATTCACTTCAGTGGACTTTAGATCAGGTCTTAAAAACCATCAGCTACAGTATTTGAGATGATCCCAACAGCCATGGAATAAAGTCAGTTATTGGCAGGTGTGAAAGATGGAAGTTAAAAACATTAAGGGCTTGATTCCCCAAAACCTTGCATCTTGTGTAATCATTGATTTCAGCAGGACTTGGGCAATTCCATATGCCCTCGCAGAATTCCACTGAGGTCTCCACACAGATGTATGGCTACACCATGGATCCTTTTACACACTTGGGGCCTACGTTTCCTGTTTGGCCTCTTTTCAGTCCTCCCCCCACCCCCCAGCTATAACAATGAATTTTAAAAGCGTGAAACTGTTAAGAGGCTAAATTGTGGAACCCAATAATAAAGTACTCACAATAACTAAAATGGCAGCTACTTCTTCCCCCCTCCCCCCCCCTCCATTGTTACCACTACTTGATTTATACAAGGATGAGAGATTCTCATTGAATTTGAATTTCATAATTTGTTAGCAAGTTCTATCCACTAGGTGGAGTGTGTTTTAAGGGATACAAACACCAAAAACAAAATTTGGAAAAAACCCACGATTTTTTTGACAAAAATCTGTTGGAAATATTTTCTTTAGTCTTTAAAAACAAAGTAATTTAAACAATTGTTTTCTACAGTTGAAATATTTCCCTGCAACATGGAGAACCTGAACACAACTCAATGGGAACTCATGTGCAAAACTGAATGTAAACAGAAGGGAAACTAGCCATTTTAGATTTCCCATTCAAGCAGAATCAATCATAGGATTGAAACAAAGCTAGCTGATTTTATTTGAGCCATTTCAATGAAATTTAGATATCTGAAATTTTGAAAAAAGTCTAAAAAACTATTAACATGTTTGTTAATTTTTCCATTTTTGACCCATTACTTGATTATTTTTTATTCAAAGTTTTGACGTTTGAATAAAAGGAGAAAATTTTGAAAAAAAACAAACAAACAAACCAGGATTTCCCCCTGTAACAGGACTGCTGCTTACTGAGCACCCCCTCCTGGCCAAGGGTATCTCTACAGGCTCCCCAGCTCCATTGTCCTCTCTTCAGGGCCCTTTAAGAATTCACAAAAAGAAAAGGAGTACTAGTGGCACCTTAGAGACTAACCAATTTGAGCATAAGCTTTTGTGAGCTACAGCTGACTATTTTCCACTGAATGCATCCAGTGAAGTGAGCTGTAGCTCACAAAAGCTTATGCTCAAATAAATTGGTTAGTCTCTAAGGTGCCACTAGTACTCCTTTTCTTTTTGCAAATACAGACTAACATGGCTGCTACTCTGAAACCAACCTTTAAGAATTCAGAGGATCTCTCTGGTTAACAATACCCCTGCCTAGAGCTAATTTACAGTTTGCCCTGAGTCCATTCCAGCAACACAAAGGAGAAGTCTATACTTAGCTTTAGCATTTTCTCTCATCTCTTCAGGGATCTTCTTCCATCCTGGTCTGATCTCTAAAACAGTTCTTCCAGCTCTCCTTCATTAGGGCTCTGAAATACACTTCCAAACACACTCAGGGTTTCTTACCCCCCAGGAGCCTCCTGCTCCCTAGGTTTTATACTCCAGGCTCTCAGATATAATGGCCCTGTAAGAGTACCCCCATTTTTCCTCTCTTCTTCTTCTTCACAGTGTCCAAGGCTATAGCTGTAGCCCTCTTCTGCTCTTTATAGGGAATTGCCTGACTTCCTGCAGGTGGGGCTCATTCCAGGTGGTTTGGCTCAGCCCCAGGCTCTCCAGCCACCAGGGTAAGCTCCCCTCCTACACCCCCAATGTGTTGTAACTCGTTCTAATTTAAAATGAAAAGAAAATATAGGAACAAAATATTAAGAAATACATAGATTTTTTAAAATCTAGCCATTTTAACACTCAGGTGGTATTAGTAACACATGTCATGATTGTAAAATATATATATTTAATCTTTACAGTGTCTAATTTTTTATTCCACTCTGGCAACTTTTCTTCCATATTTCTCTGTAGGTCAGAACATTATTTCTGCTGTCTCCTCTCTGGTAGTTAATTTTTATAGCACTTCACAAGTATTCCCTAACTTTTGTGTCTAGAAAACGTTACTAACTTGGGGAAAATAAATTGTACAAAACTGGGTCTTACAGTCAATGCGAAGGGATGATCCTGGAAGGTGCTGAGTCACACTTCTGAGAGGTCCTGAGCACCCCCAACTCCCACTCACTTTAGAGCAATTTGGGGGCCCCAACAAGAATACTAGTCACCTTCCAGGAGTGGGTCCCTAGGCACAAATTCAGGAAAGCACACTTACTCAGGACAGTACTTAAGCTTGTGCTTAACTTTATGGCAATGGGATTTAAACCTATGCGGTAACTTAACCATGTGCTTAAGTCCTGTTCTGAATCAAGAATCTAGCCCCACAGATATGGGCGGTGGGTGTGGTGGGGAAGGGGAGGCTCTGCCTCCCCAGACAGCTTAGCATGGCTCCGCCCCCAGGCCAGCATGCCTCCTGCAGGGACTCGGGGCTGCCAAGGCGGCTGGTGCTGGGCAGTGCTGCCTGCCTGGTGCTCTGGAGCTGGCCGCCCGGAGCCCTGGGTCTGGGGGCACAGCGACAATGCTGTCCAGACGCCTGAGCACCAGGACAGGGGGCCGCCCCAGCTGGGGGCACGGCGACCTCACTGCCCGGCTGCCTGACGCACCAGAGCTGGGGGTTTTGTGGCCACGCCGCCCAGGGTCTGTGGGCATTGAGGCTGCGGCACACTGGGGTTGGTGCCTCACCCCTCACCCTCCTGCCCCTCCTGCCCCCGGCCATCCAGCGCTGGGGCCAGGGGGCTGTGTTGGTGGTGTTTGGGGCTCCTGCGGGGGAGGGGGAGATAGAAGGGGAGGAAGGGAGAGGGGCACCAGGGGAGGGGTCGGGGGTTAGCCTCCCAAGGCGTCCTGGTCACTGGCCGCCCATGACCACAGACTAGTGGTTTCTTGATGCATGGACACCCTTTAGAGAGGTTACTTTCATGGGAAGAAAAACACTAAAAGGGTAGGTGTTTTTCTTGATCAAGCAACACTGAGTTGGGTCACACTGTGGATGCATATAATGCATTGCCTGGGACTTTATAGCACTAATGGGGTTGATGTGCTGTAGGGAATAGAAAAATGGAGGCTCTGAAGGGGAAAGAGTGGATATAAAAGGAATGAAAAATCAAGGGACAACTCCATGTGTATTAAACTTTTTGTTAGAGATGAAAAGTTTAAACATTTTAACAAAAAACAGGCCACTCTGTGCTTTCTTTACACCAGTGTGAGAACTTCAGTGTTCTGATACCTCTTAAAGTATTTGATGAGAGACTAATAGCCTGACAGGCTAACACTTCACTTCCTTCCAATTAGGAGACTTTAACATCAAAGCCAAGGTCTTCCACTCAGCAAGGGCTTACTTGAATGAATTATAGAAGAGAATAAGTCCAGTAGTTTCTTGTTTTTTTCCCTTGTGGAGACACAGTCCGGCATAGGCTTTAATAAGACGTTTGAGGTCAAAAGGTTCAGGTCCCTCACTGTGAACACTAGGAAACTGCCAGAGTGTTTCAATATGTGTGGTGTTTGTAATGCAATCAGGCAAAGCTGAAAACTCTATTACAGAATGTCATGAGGCTGACTTCCTTTTGGAGTGCTCTTGTGTATAGTTAAAAGAAAAGACTATGAGGGTTTTAGTACACTATGAATCTTCAGTGTTGCCATTTCAGTGTGCTGAAACAAATAATGCCTTTGCCACCATTAATTTTGGCCTACAGAAGTAGGTGAAGATGTTGCACCCTTAGTTGTAGTGTGTTTAGTTATTATGGTACAGGAAAGATCTGTAGTATGAAATCATGACTGTTTGACCTAGTATGTTATTTACTTACTAGGTCAAAATCTTCTCTTATCAAATACAAGAAAACAGAAGATCAGAAACTGTTCCACTGTTATTTACCTGATTGCAAAAGTTAAAGCATAACAATATTCCTTAGAGACAAGAGAAGCCCATTTTTGTGAGCAAGACTTTTTTATATGCAAAATATATTTTCTCTGTCATGCACAATGGCTTGCTTTATTTTCTGTTTTCTAAAGGTCTTGGCCTCCAGGCTAGAGCTGTAAGTACTGGGACCGTACACACACACACACGCACACACACGCGCGCACACACACACACACACACACTCTCAATGGATTTAATTTGTGTCATCTATAGGTGGTTTATAATACAGAATCTGCTTACGAGTGCACTTTAAAACTTTACAATAAAAAATAATGGGGAACAAGGAAAAACTTTATACAAATAGCATCCTACTCTTGTGTCTCCCATACTAACAGAGTGCGTCTCTTTGTCTCCTCCTAGTGTCTAATCCTCATGGAAAGGTTTATGAGTCTAGTAATCCTTCTAAACTAAAAGATCATGTTTAGCTCGACCAACAAAGGCTCATGCTCAGAAATCAGTCACCACAGATAACCCACCCATGGGTGTGGTTAAATTTGAAAAAAGTCCCATGGGGTAATTAATGGTTAGAAGAGGTTAACACCTCTTGTATTTTATCCAACACATGGGATTTCTAGCATTACAATGCTTCCTAAAGAAGGTTGGGACATTGTTTCAGCGGTAATATTGTCATCTACTAAATCAACAATACATCTTTCTGCAACACCCAAGGTGTTCTTGGGGATGTCTTAATAGACCTGACTCTTTCCTAGCTTCTGAGATGGGATAAATGCACAGCTTGTGGGTGATATGACTGTGGGTCATCTTATTCACTACCATTCCTGACTATTTAAGATTCAAGAGTGTTTAACATCCCAAATAAGTTATTTAGAATACTGCTGGTGTCAGTAATATCAGACAAGAATACCATTTTCTTTTATAAGTCCAGCATACTTCAAATGGCCGCTTATGTGATTCTTACCCAAATGGTGATAGACCAATACCCAGTTTTATAATTGCAGTGGTCTCCTTCCTTCAGGCATCATGAACATGTATACTAGGGAGCACCTCATTCTGATCTCTGGTGTTGGGGTCTTGGCCCTTCTGTCAAGAAAGCCTTCACCCAGGAGGTTGATAACTCATAGTTCCTGCACAGTTCATCATGGACAGAGAAGCACCATCTGTGAGATAACTTATGCCAACTCCATGAGAGGCCTGAGACTAAGTCTTGTAATTTAAACCAGCATTCTATGGCAAGCTGGTGTAGTGAAAAGAGCGTGGACATGAACTAGGGTGACCAGATGGCCCAATTTTATAGGGACAGACCCATTTTGGGGTCTTTTTCTTATATAGGCTCCTATTACACTCCCCCCCCTCACCCTGATATTTCACATTTGCTGTCTGGTCATCCTAGCATGAGCTCTCAGCCTCTGGTGGCAGCCTGCAGCATTTTAAGATCTGAGCTTTAGAACTTAAGTAAAATGCTTTTGTGTAAGGCATCCTGAAAGTCACAAAGGTGTGGATCACTATGACCAAATTACTGGCTGACATGATGAGGCAGGCTTCTTTATGTCATCTCATGAGAAAGAAGATTTTTTCATGGTTGCAGCTATTTGAAAGTCCAGCAGTAGTGAGGCGCTCCAGAGAACATCAAGGCTACAGACCACTTTGATGTGGGGTGAGGATATGAGTGAGGTGTAGCCCAGTGGGGTAGCTTGCCTTTATTATATTCACTGCTTTGCATTATGTTCAGCAATAATGCAAGAAACCTACAGGCCTGGATCCTGTAAGACATTAGCTTCAGCAAGTTAGCATAAGGCTTGAGGCCTATGAACTTTGAACAGATAAACTTTGCACAGATAAATGGCCCAGTGGAACACCCTAAGTATTTTGGGAAGTGAAAATAGAGTTTAAGAGGAAGTTCTGACCACAGAAGTGTCCTGGCAACGAACTGACGTACATAACAGGTACATGAGATATATCTAAGGCTAGCCTGCTTGCTTGCCTATATATCTTTGCTTATAAATTTATTATTTTCTTATGGGCTTTGATGATTTGTTTTATTATTATAGGTTTATAGGTTTATATTAAAGGCTGTAATGCAGGGGACCTACAGGCCACATACTGTATGTTGAGCTAAGTCAAAGTTAGCATACCTATGTTTGGGACCTTTCACCTAGATAGATGGTGATGAGCTAAAGTATAAGGTCCATATATGGCTGCAACCTTTAACATCGAGGATGCATTGAAATAGGTTGGCATAGGGGGCTTCTTAAGTTCATACTCTTTTAAACTTAACAGGTACACCACAACTTGGAACTTGGAAAGAACCAAAATAACCCAGTTAGGACAGAAATAACAAATGTGATACCTAATCACAAAAGGGCCATAGTAACAAATTGACGAATATGATAATAGGTTGGGATTACTGATATACTAACCTATAGGAAAAAAACACTCCAAAGTTAGTAAGGTGAGAAAATACAAATAAAGAAAAGGGGGAAAATCCCCTACTAAATAAGCATCAAACATAATGGTGTCAGCGTAACATATAATAAAAGTGGCATCCCAGACTAGGAGCAGTAGGAGAAGCAGATGTAGTCCTTGGGAGGTGCCAGAATGATGGCCACTGGTGATGATGGGGAAGGTGATGGTGATGAGGAAGACGATGGCTAACATTTCAGGTTATTCTACAAGGGATGGTGTGAGTATATGGATGTGCAGATGTACATTATGTGGTATCATTGTCTACCTTACTAAGTTGGGGTGTTTGTGACTGTGCTAAATGTATTAATAAACTATAGTTGTAAATATAAAAGAGTTCTTATAGTACGAGTGTTGCAACTGTGCTCCTTGGGGTTCCCAACCATATCATAATTTAAATCGTACTGGGCCTGATCTTGGGACAAGAACCTGTCAACCCTCAAAGTAATAACTGGAATTCTTAAGTAATCAATATAATTAATACATAATCTAAAGACTGGGCAACAGAGGTCAGGTGATAGGAGGATAGCTGTCTTCAAAGTCATTCCTTTTACCCACCAATATTACCTCTATCTTGCTAGGGTGCAGTGTCAGTTGGCTGTCTTTCATCCAGGTGTGATCTCATCCAGAGACTGGTATGGTTGTGAGATGGGGCTCATCATGTCTATGGTGAAGGCAGGTATTGTCTGCATACTTCAGGACTGTGGGACCATGACATCTCACAGTTCCCCCCAACTGCATCATGTAGATGTCAGTAGGTCCTCCTGAGGAGATGCAGATCCACTCCATCTACAAGGCTGGCCACTAGGGAACCCAACTTGTGCACACAAATGAATATGCAAAAGTATTTGCATATTTTCCATATGCTCAATATTTTCACTATATCCACCAATCCTTAAATATACCATACACTTTAGGTACACTGCAGAAATCCTTGTGGTCTTTGGATACACTGTCAGATCCACATCCAAGTTGTCCTGAAGAACTGAAAATAAATGAGCTGTGCACAATGATAAGCTGTCCAGGAATTCGCTAAGATGGAGTTTTGGAGGTACTAGTGTACCATGGAAAGTTAAATCTAAATAACTTTTACATTATCAAGTGATTGCCATGCAATTATGATAATAAATAACAAGAATAATGGCTTATCTAGCTACATATTTATGATAGACCAGAATGTCTATAGCACCTTTGCAATAGGTATACTGCAAGAAATCATATTTTCACAACCAAAAAAATAACATTATTTGTTCCTGCTTCAAATTTTGCTTTTCAGAAATGAAAGGTAGTTTTCCACACGCAGCTCTTTGTACGGTACTTTGCATTTTGGCAAAACAGATTATCAGATATTCTGGCATGTTATATAAACACAGGCAAATTAGGCAGATTGATTTTGTCACACATAAACCTGCAAAACAAAAATTAATCACTTGACACAGCTCTAATCAAAGGGAGTCCATTTGATATTATTAATGTGAATATCATAAGTATGTCAAAAGGATTTGCACAGTAATTCAACCTTAATTAACCAGATGATTATTTTAAAGTGTTATCAATAAATCTCCATTGCAGGAACAATATTAACCCAATGAATTTTGCATACAAATTACGAAATCCTCTGTAGAAATACCAATGCCTGCACATGCAGTAAAATAATAAGTGAGTCTCAGGAAGCTTTTTCTTGACTGCTTGCAGTAGTTCAAGTTCAACACAAAATCATCCTCATTATTATTTATAGTTTGTTTTCATTTTCATACTAATCTTGTTATGCCAGAAACTCAGTCTTATTTTAACCTACCAGTCCTCATGAGTGAAAGGCAATATTCATCATGCTAAAAAATTGGACATTAAAATATCATTTTTGAAGTTCAGTGAAATGATTTAATAACAATGTATCTTCAATTTTCCTAAATGATTTAAAAACCGTAATGCTCCACAGGGGGCTGCATCAGCATCATAATGAAATGGGACAGTTGAGATTGTAACCTGCTGTGTGAAGTTCTCCCCCATGTACATAGCAGCATGACAGCTCCGTCTTTTTTCCTCTTTATCTTTCTGTTCCTCTACAAGAACTGGGTAATATCCCTGAACTCAGGAATGTCAATCGGTATCTCACATGTCCAGCTGGCGATTAATTTTCACAGAGTAAAGATCAGGTACTTTGTAGAGCTGAATCTAATGTTACAACCCAATTGTGAATGCTGCTAAAAGAAGATTCGATAGGCATCTCCACTAATTACTGGATGGTTAATATAGACATTAACTGTTTACTTCTTTATTACTACCAAACTGGCCAGCATGGCAATCATAAAAAAATAGGCATGCTGATGATATCTGGTGATTTAAAATTGATTAGAACAACAGACAGCTGTAGGAAATAAAATAAAGGAAAGGAAAGCATTGCAAAGTTTGTATAGCAGGAATTAACCCCATGAGCATCTCAGCAACTCAGTGTCCAACTATGGTCCTTACATTTATAAGTAAGTATATCCATTTATTCATATCTGAATATCTGTGACATGAGAGTAGAATTTTCAGAAGCCTACACAATCCATTGCTAACTTTGAGCACTCCAGCAGCTGACCTTCCAGTAATTGTGAATACCAACCATCCAACTCCTGACTGGTCGTCCTGTACTGTGATGACACTCTACCATTCCTTCCATAATAACTTTCTCAAGATTATTTCCATTTCTACACCTAATGTGACCAAAGTAAATAAGTTTCTGTCTGTTCATTTCTGACATCAGGGTCTGCTTTTCTTCAATAATATTTCTAATGTATTCATTCATCTTGTTTTCCATACAGGAGACATGCAAGAGTCTTCAGCAGCACCACATTTCAAAAGCTTTAATTTGCTTCTTCTCGGCAGCATTAACTTTCTACAATACACATCCATAAATCACTATAGGCTTTTCACCAGTTGTACCTTCATACATTTTGAGATACCACAGTTTTTCCACACTTTCTTAAGGGAGGCCATAGCTGAGTGAGCCATCTTTTGACCTGGTCTACACTACGAGTTTAGGTCGAATTTAGCAGCGTTAGATTGATTTAACCCTGCACCCATCCATACGACAAAGCCATTTTTGTAGATTTAAACGGCTCTTAAAATCGATTTCTGTACTCCTCCCCAATGAGGGGATTAGCACTGAAATCAACATCGCCGGGTCGAATTTGGTGTAGTGTGGACGCAATTCGACGGTATTGGCCTCCGGAGAGCTATCCCAGAGTGCTCCATTGTGACTGCTCTGGATAGCACTCTCAACTCAGATGCACTAGCCAGGTAGACAGGAAAAGTGCTGGGGACTTCTGAATTTCATTTCCTGTTTGGCTAGCGTGACACAGGTGACCATGCAAAGTTCATCAGCAGAGGTGACCATGGAGTCCCAGAATCACAAAAGAGCTCCAGCATGGACTGAATAGGAGGTACTGGATCTGATCGCTGTATGGGGAGCGATGCTATCAGAACTCCGTTCCAAAAGACAAAATGCCAAAATATTTGAAAAAATCTCCAAGGGCATGAAGGACAGAGGCTATAACAGGGACCCGCAGCAGTGCCAAGTGAAAATTAAGGAGTTCAGGCAAGCCTACCAAAAAAACAAAGAGGCAAATGGCCACTCCAGGTCAGAGCCCCAGACATGCCGCTTCTGTGATGAGCTGCATGCAATTCTAGGGCGTGCCCCTACCACTGCCCCACCCCTGTACGTGGACTCCTGCAAGGGGGGATTCTCACGCAACAGGGATGAGGATTTAGGGGACGAGGAAGAAGAGGAGGAGGAGGAGGAAACCATTCTCCCCGACAGCCAGGAACTGTTTATCACCCTGGATCCAATACCCTTCCAACCCTCCCAAGGAGGGCTCCTGAAGACTTGGGATGCATTCGCAGCCAGTACAGCTACTGGAAAAGTCTGTTAATGTGTCTGGGGATGGAGCAGAAATCCTCCAGGGACATCTCAATGAAGCTCTCCTGGAGGTACTCCCAAAGCCTTTGCAAAAGGTGTCTGCGGACAGCAGCCTTGTTCCATCCTCCATGGTAGGACACGTTACCATGCCAGGCCAGTAGCACGTAGTCTGGAATCACTGCATAACAAAGCATGGCAGCGTATGGTCCCAGTGTTTGCTGGCATTCAAGCAACATCTGTTCTTTATCTCTCTGTGTTAGCCTCAGGAGCGTGATATCATTCATGGTCACCTGGTTGAAAAAGGGGAATTTTATTAGGGGACATTCAGAGGTGGCCATTCCTGCTGGGCTGTTTGTCTGTGGCTGAAAATAAATCCTCCCCACTTTTAGCCACGCGGTGGGGGGAGGAGTGAAGCCATCATCCCAGAGAATTGGGTGTGTGTGGGGGTTAGTTGGGTTTGTGCTGCATGTTAACGTGAAAACTGAAGCCCCTCCTTTTAAATGGCCAACCCATTTTAAATGGCCAACCCAATGGGTGCTTGGTATGGGAAATGAGAGTGCTGCTGTTTGAAACTATTCCCACATGTTATGAAGGTTAAAGAAGCCAAAAGACTGTGGCTTACCGTGGCTGCCTGCAAACCAAATTCTGTTGCCCAGCGCTGTGTGTGTGATCTCTCACACCAAACCGGCAGGCCTTCAATATAAGAGTCAAAATGCAACACTGTACCTAAAGCATATGTACTATGTAATGTTAACAGCTTTCACCGTGAAAGAGTCTACCCACTGTGGCTTTTTAAATACTACTCTCCCTTTTTTCCCTCCGACAGCTGCAAATGTTTCAACGCTGCCCCTATCATCTCCGTCCCAGAGGCTAGCGCAGATAAGAAGGAGAAAAAAACTCACTCGTGATTAAATGTTCTCTGAGCTCATGCAGTCCTCCCGCATTGAAAGAACTCAGCAAAATGCATGGAGGCAAGCAATGTCAGAGGCCAGGAAAGCAAAAAATGAATGTGAGGACAGGAGGAACGCATGAGAGGAGAGGTGGCGGGAGCAAGAGGAGAGGTGGCAGCAGCATGATGAGAGGAAGCAGGATACAATGCTGAGGCTACTGGAGGATCAAACTGATATGCTCCAGCGTATGGTTGAGCTGCAGGAAAGGCAGCAGGAGCATAGACCGCCGCTACAGCCCCTGTGTAACCGCTCACCCTCTTCCCCAAGTTCTATAGCCTCCTCACCCAGACACCCAAGAACGTGGGGGCGGGGGGCCCTATGGGCACCCAACAACTCCACCCCAGAGGACTGCCCAAGCAACAGAAGGCTGGCATTCAATAAGATTTGAAGTGCAGTGTGGGCTTCTCCTCCCCTCCTCCACCACTCCACCTGGTGCTTCCCTCCTCCCTCACCCCTCCCGGGCTACCTTGGCAGTTATCCCCCTATTTGTGTGATGAATTAATAAAGAATGCATGAGTTTGAAACAACAATGATTTTATTGCCTCTGCAAGTGGTGATCGAAGGGGGGAGGTCAGTTGGCTTACAGGGAAGTAGAGTGAACCAACAGGGTGGGTTTTCACCAAGGAGAAACAAACACAACTGTCACACCATAACCTGGCCAGTCATGAAACTGGTTTTCAGAGCTTCTCTGATTTGAAGTGCTCCCTACTGTGCTCTTCTAATCGCCCTGGTGTCTGGCTGCACGTAATCAGCTGCCACATGATTTGCCTCTACCTCCCAGATAATATCTCAGAGATATTGTGGAGCACACAGCAAGCAGTAATAACAATGGGAATATTGGTTTCACTGAGGTCTAACCGAGTCAGTAAACTGCACCAGCGTGCTTTTAAACATCCAAATGCACATTCTACCACCATTCTGCACTTGCTCAACCTATAGTTGAACAGCTCCTGACTACTGTTCAGGGTTCCTGTGTATGGCTTCATGAGCCATGGCATTAAGGGGTAGGCTGGGTCCCCAAGGATAACTATAGGCATTTCAACATCCCCAATGGTTATTTTCTGGTCTGGAAAGTAAGTCCCTTGCTGCAGCTGTTCAGACAGACCACAGTTCCTGAAGATGCGAGTGGCATGTACCTTTCCCAGCCATCCCACATTGATGTTGGTGAAACGTCCTTTGTGATCCATCAGTGCCTGCACCACCATTGAAAAGTACCCCTTTTGGTTTATGTACTGGCTGCCTTGGTGGTCCAGTCCCAAGATAGGGATGTGTGTTCTGTCTATTGCCCCACCACAGTTAGGGAATCCCACTGCAGCAAAGCCATCCACTATGACCTGCACATTTCCCAGAGTCACTACCCTTGATAGCAGCAGTTCAGTGATTGTGTTGGCTACTTGGATCACAGCAGCCCCCACAGTAGATTTTCCCACTCTAAATTAATTACCAACTGACCGGTAGCTGTCTAGCGTTGCAAGCTTCCAGAGGGCTATTGCCACTCGCTTGTGAACTGTGAGGGCTGCTCTCATCTTGGTATTCTCGCGCTTCAGGGCAGGGGAAAGCAAGTCACAAAGTTCAGTGAAAAAGTCTGTTATGCCCTGGTGCTGCTGGCAGCAGACAGTGCAGTAGGTCTGCAAAACTAGTCATCCAACCACCACTTCTGCTGCAGCTCTGCTCTCCTGCTCTTGTCTTGATTGCTGCAGATTAAGTCCATTACTCCTTATCCTACCTTCAGTTGACACAGAGAACAATTGATCACCATCCTCTTTATAACAGACCTTAACATATTTGAAGGCAGTTATCAGGTCCCCCCTCGGTCTTCCTTTCTCAAGACTAAGCCTGCCCAGTGTTTTTAACTTTTCCTCAGAGGCCAGGTATTCTAAACCTTTTATCACTTTTGTTCTCTCCTCTGGACTCTCCCCAATTTGTCCATATCTTTCCTAAAGTGTAGCAACCAGAATTGGACAAAATACTCCAGCTGAGGCCTCACCAGTGTCAGGTTGAGTGGGATCATTATCTCTGTGTCTTACATACAATGCTCCTGTAATACATGCTAAGATGATATTAGCTTTTTCACAGCTGCATCACACTGTTGACTCGTATTCTGTTTATGATACTCTATAATCCCCAGTTCCTTTTCAGCAGTACTGCCAGTTATTCTCCATTTTGTAGTTGTGCATTTGATTTTTCCTTCCTAAGTGTAGTACTTTGCACTTATCTGTATTGAATTTAATCTTGTTGATTTCAGACCAACTCTCCAATTTGTCATGGCTGTATTGATTTCTTATCCTGGACTCCAAAGTGCTAGCAACCCCTCCAGCTTGGTGTCATCTGAAATTTCATAAGCATACTCTTCACTTCCTTATCAAAGTCATTAATGAAAATTTTGAATAGCAGCAAACACAGGACTGACCCTGTGGGACACCACTAGATACACCCTCTCAGTTTGACAGCAAACCATTTATAACTACTTTTTGAGTACTTTGAGTCTTTCAACTAGTTGTGCCCTCATCTTATAGTAATTTCATCTAGCCTGCATTTCCTTAGTCTGCTTATAAGAATGTCATGTGGGACTGTATCAGAAACCTTACTAAAATCAGATATATCACATCTACTGTCCCTCCCCTATCCACTAGGCCAGCATGTATTAATTAAGTAGGTGAGTGTGTGCTGGGATGAGGGAGACACTTATGTAATTATACAGATTTACTTATTTGAAGATGGGCCATATATTAAATTAAATGAAACCCTATTTTTATTTAATTGTAACATTAAGATTCAATATGTATTCTGGCTCCATATGCATTATAATTAAGGCTATGTTTTAGTCACGGATATTTGTACTAAAAGTCATGGACAGAGCATGGGAAGTAAACAAAAATTCACGGCCTGTGACCTGTCCATGACTTTTACGATATAACCTTCACTAAAACTTGGACCAAGGGGCCGCGGGTGCTCTGGGGGGCTGTCTGGGGGCACCATGGGTGGGGGGGGGGCAGGTCCCCTGCTGGTGCTGGGGGGGAAGTGGGTGGCAGCATGTGACCCAGGGCACCCAGTGGTGCACAAGTCACAGAGGTCACGGAATGTCATAGAATCTGTGACTTCTGTGATCTCCGTGATAGACAGCTTTAATTATAATTAATAACAATTACCAAACTTAATTGAGACACCAAGATGTGCACATATCTAAAGGTCTGATACTGCAATGAGCTCAGTGTAGGCAAAGGGGGTTGCCCATTCTGGGACCTGGCCCATATGTGTAAATGTATGATTGTAACCCCTTTCTTTCTTCACTGATCCCGTATGAAGTATTAGCTCACTTCTCTCTCCATATTCTCCCAGGCAGGGACTGGTTATGTTTATTTATTCTACAAAGCAGTTTTAAAATAATAAAAGAAGTTAAAATAATATGTACTAAGAATTGGACACCAAGAATTTGCGAGAGAAAGTGGGTGGCGTATTCTTGAAAAATTGGATCATTCATGTTTTAAACGACAAAAGTACCAATAAATCCTAAAATCATTCCTGTGAAAGATGGTAATATTGTCCTTCTACCATGTATATTAACATCTAGAACAAAGCCTGGTAAAGGAATTTACAAGGTTTTATAGGCAAATTCTGACAGACATCTGGAAATAGGCATAGGTCTTGATCCAAAGTCCTTTGAAGTCCATGGGAGTCTGTGATAAATGAAAGGGGCGGGGGGCGGGGGGAAGGATAGCTCCCCTTCATGGATACCCAGACAGCCAGTTAGCTATAAAATCCCTATTAGTAGCTGTTCTCTACTTGCTTTTCCTGTAAAGGGTTAAAAAGTCCATAGGTAGAAGGAAGGGAGTAGGCATCTGACCAAAAGACCCAATGGGAAGGCTAGAACTTTTTAAAATTGGGAAAAAACTTCCCCTTTGTCTGTCTGTGTTGTTCTCATGGAGAGCATTGTAGCGATGCTGTAAAAAGCTTTGGGCCAGGTATGAAAATCAACAGATCATCCTGAGAAACTACTCATTTGAAACCCCAGATATGTAAGTAGATCAGGAAATGTCTAGGATGATGCAATTAGGTTTATCTCTTTTATTTCTTTAGGCTTGTGGACTCCTCTGTGCTAACCCCAGGTGCTTTTGTTTTGCTTGTAACCTTTAAGCTGGACCTCGAGAGAGCTATCTTGGTGCTTAATCCTTGTAACTGTTTTTTTTTTTAATCAAGCAAAAAGCCTAAATTCCAGATGTATTTTCTTTCTTTTTGTTTTTAATAAAATTTACCTTTTTTAAGAACAGGATTGGATTTTTGTGTCCCTAAGAGGTTTGTGCATATGTTGTTTAATTAGCTGATGGCAACAGCTGATTTCCTTTGTTTTCTTTCACAGCTCTTCCCCGAAATGTGGGTGAAAGGGCTTGAGAATACCCCACAGGAAGGAATTCCCAAGTGCACCTTCCTGGATTCTCAAAGGGGTTTTTGCACTTGGGTTGTGCCAGCATCTACCTATCCAATGTCAGAGAAAAGCTGTAACCTTGGGAGTTTGATACAAACCTGAAGTGGCCAGTATTAATTTTTAGAATCCTTGCAGGCCCCGGCCTTCTGCATTCAAAGTGCCAGAGTGGGGAATCAGCCTTGACAGAGCCTTTCCATTGATTTCAATAGGCTGCGAATCAGCCAGATAATGCTTCTTCTAGATCTTCTACACATGTGGTACCATATTCTGACTACCCACTGCCTTACAAACATCTCCTGCTAAGGACAGGAATAATCTATGTGGGCACTGTGAATAGGGGATATTGGCCATCATCAGGGAGTGCTTACACATGAACACGTGGATCATGCAGCCACACCCAAGATTACACACCTCAACTCCTGTCATAGGTAGCCTGCAGAGTGGCCCATTTACAATGTTTTGAAGGGGTTACTCTGACTCTGGGGCGATTCATTATCTGTTGTACAGTGACAGTATTTGTCCCTGTGTGATTTAGTTCAGTTTTAAGATTTCTTCATTTTTTTCTTATAGTTCCTGTTATTCCTTGACTATTGCAACAACAAAGACATTTAAGACCATTATCCCAACACTGTTCCTATCACAACATACAGCTATATATTAAAATTCCAAGGATCATTTCTTGGCCCTACTCAATTTAACATATTTATCAATGACTTGGAAGAAAATATAAAACCATCACTGATAAAGTTTGCAGATGACACAAAAATTGCAGGAATGGTAAAGAATGATGAGGATAGATCATTGATACAAAGTGATCTGGATTGCTTGGTAAACTGAACACAAGCCAACAATATATGCGTTAATACAGCTAAATGTAAAGTTATACTTCTAACAACAAAAAATGTAGGCCATAGTTACAGGATGGGGGACTCTATTCTGGGAAGTAGTGACACTGAAACAAGACTTGGGAGGTCATCGTGGATAATCAGCTGCGCATGAACTCCTAGTGTGATGCTGTGGCCGAAAGAGCTAATGTGATCCCTGGTACATAAACAGGGGAGTCTTGAGTAGCAGTAGAGAGTATTTGGCACTGGTGTGATGGTTGCTGGAATACTATGTCCAGTTCTGATAGCCACAATTCAAGGAAGATGTTGATAAATTGGAGAGGGTTCAGAGAAAAGCCACACAAATGATTAAAACATTGGAAAACATGCCTTATAATGAAGACTCAAGAATCTCAGACTATTTAGCTTCACAAAGAGTAGGATAGGGGTGTCTTGATCACAGTCTACAAGTACCCATATGGGAAGCAAATATTTGATAATGGGCTCACCAGTCTAGCAGAAAAAAGGTATAAGATTCAATGGCTGGGAGATGAAACTAGACAAATTCAAACTGGAAATAAGGTATAATTTTTTAACAGTGAGGGTGATTTACCAGTGGAACCATTTATCAGGGGTCATGATGGATTTTCCATCACGAGCAATTTTTAAATCAAGACACAATTTTTTTTTAATTCTCTAGTTCAAAAGGGATTATTCTGGGGAACCTCCATGTCCTCCATTATACTAGGCCAAACTAAATAATCACATTGGTCCCTTCTGGCATTGGACTCTATGCATCCTTGATACAGGGGGTTGATCCTGATAGATGGGAACATTTTGGGGGGAAATCCCCTAAAATGTTTCCATTTATTGCTTGTTACAAAAATGGCAGCGCATCACTCAGAATACTGTTCACTCTGGGTTGAAATTCACATTGCAAATTTTCACATATTTTAATCAAAAGAGACCTGACTCAAAACATCCCTGAACTTTGGGAGAATTCAGATCAGAAACCGGATTCAAAGTTTGTGGTTTGGAAATTTGGAAATGTTACAGTGCATCTACCATCTAGAAACACTTGATCAGATTCTTTACTCAGTTATTCCTGCGCAAATTGGAAGCAATCCCATTGAAATCAAAGAGATTCTTCTGGATTTGCACGGGTATAGTGGAGAGCAGAATCTGGCCCTATGTTTCAACTTGCTACCAGTTCCCTTCTTTCCTGGATATTGGCTCTGGCATTTCCTTCTCCTGACTTTATTCTGTCTCATTTCCAAAGCCTCCAGTTTCAGACTGTTTCAAACAGAGTTTAGAGAGGATTTGTATAAGACTGAAGAGAAATTTGGGGAGTTAATTTTTTGAGCAAACTGCGCACACTTGAAGGATGACAGTGAGAGGCTGGCATTGCTCAAGTGCTCAGCGAGCTGACTTTGATAATAATTGGATTTCAATGCAGTGGGTAACAAACAATAGCATGAAAACAAGACTGCACAAACTTCTAGTAAACAATGCAACAGGAGTGAATGTGTTTATGGGGAGATACAGCACCTTCTATATGGACAACACAGAAGAAGGGGCAAGTCCTCCCACCCCCATCTCATATATGTTTGCTCTGAGTGTCAGCTATGATCTGTTTAAAATCAATATTGTCCTCTTGTGCACTGTAATCTAAAGAATTCTGCTCTGTGGTCTTGAGTCTAATTCTCCAAAAATCTACTCACTGCTGCAAGGGCATAAATATAGATCAACTTCATGGGCAGACAAAGCCCTAAAGCAGGGAAACCAAAGTGAAAACACTGACACCAGAAGAGTTAGTCCAACTAGCCCTACTGAATCTGAGAACTGAATTTGTGCATATTGTGGACTACATAATACACAATATGCACAAATACACTCGCCAGAGGTATGTAGACTCCAAAGGCAGTCTTGTGTGATCAGCAGCACACAGCTGACAATTTACCACAGGGTATAGGAGTAGCTATCTGCTAAGGTAAAACATGTTCAGGCCACATCAGATAAGGAAAACAACTGGTATGTTCACACCTGCTTAAATTGAAACTATCTGCTTAACTGCTGACACACAAACTACTCCCTTTATAATGTGACAGCAAGACAAATTCAAAGGAAATGGGGCTACAAGGCAAAACAGCTACACAGCACTAAATTGGATGATTCCTTTAAACTCAGATCAACAGGTTGAGGTCAATGTAAGCAACAGAGACAAAGGGAAATCCCTTGGGCATGATTCAAGAATTAAGAAGAAATGTGCTTAGCTGTTTATCACCTAAGTTTGACCCCCTCCTCTTCCCACCCCTTCCAGCAATGTTTCTTTACAGTGAGAATGAACTGAAGGAACTGGCAGTGAATTAATATTTTGTTAGTGACACTGGCTCTGTTTCTGCCTGCATTTGATTAAAAGATCGAAGAAAGAGCCATGTGCTGAATCCTGCCCTGAGTTACACCCATGAACAGGTGTTGTGAATGCATATCTGAGGGCAAAACAGGGTCCTTATGTACTCAATGCCTGTTGTCACAATTCCTTCTAAATAAGTGAGTTTCTTCTACCCTCTGAACACTTCTGATGGATGCCAGTGATGGGCCTGATCCTGAAAAGTGCCTAGCACCTGCATCTCCCATAGAAACCAATGACAGATGCAGGTGCTCGGCATCTCTTAGAGTCAGACTCTAAAATACTAGTTGCCATGGTGACAGAATGTAAAGGAACAACAAAGAGCTGTTTACTGGTGAAACTTAGCAGGGCTCGACAAAGCACCACAAAACTGTAATTAGAGTTGGGCTGAAACATCTTTATTTCTGCAGAAATGAATAGGCAGTAATCTTGCCTTTGATGCCTTTTTTACATTGTCCCCTCCACCCCCAGTTTTAAATGGTTTAAAGTAGTGTGGGTTTTCTTATTGTTATTTAAAAATGTCTGAAAAACAAAGATTCAGAATTATACACAAATGATGTTGCCTGAAAATTATGCTTACAGGGGCAAAGCTCTATTATGTACTTTGAGGTAACCTGGACCACAAAGATGCTAGATTTTGTCGCTCTCTGTCTGTAGTTAAAATTCACGATGACTTTGGATACATTTTTAAATGCAAGGTTTTTATTTAATGAACTATAAAGATGACTGCACAGTCAGAACAGTAGCCTCCATTTGTTTTCATATTAAATACAGTTTGCTTTATGCCATCCAAACTTTTTCAGTTTTCTATATTATTATAATTGTGTTACGGGGCCCCAGCTGAAGACAGGACTACCCTGTGCTAGGCATTGCACAAACTCACAATAAGAGACAGCCCCTGCCTGAAAAGGCTTACAATCTAATTAGACAAGACAGACAAAGGGTGGGGGGGTAACAGAAGCACAGAGACTGAAGTGTCTTGCCTACAACAGATCAGTAGCAGAGCTGAAAATAGAGCCCAGTCCAGTACTGTATCTACTAGACCTCGCTGCTTCTGTATGGGAGAATGTTGTATTGAAAATTCTTACCTATATTATAGACATTATCAGGAGGGAAGCTGAAAGTTTTTGACAGAGAGGTAGGGAACATATGGGAATACTGTGTTTCATGGAGTGCATTCTGGGAGATAACCTAATACGACTCCATGTTTCTAAAACTAAACTGGCTCTTTATTAAAAGAGAGATATATATATGTGTGTGTGTATGTGTGTGTGTGTGTGTGCTATAACTGCACCTAGCATTCTAGCCATTGCACACAGACTGGCTACATGCTACAAATACATCCCTCCTATAACCTGTACTCCTCCCTCCAAGTTCATACAGGTGGCTATATTTTTGAATCTGGAAAGACAATGGTGAAAATTTGAGGTTTTGAAGTCAACCATTCTTTCTGCTAAAATGGTTAGCAATTTAATCAATTAAACGTATTAAGTGCATTGCCATCTTTAGGTTTCAGAGTTAACAATTATTTTGTTCTAGCTGTGCTACTTTTGTGCCCTGTGTGCTCACCCACGAACAGTTCTGCCTCATGCAGGGAATGGGCATCTCCTGTGCATTCCTCCTAAATTCTGCCTGTGTGTCTCAGTACAGCACAAGTTTGACTGCCAGTTATGCTTTCATGGCATCAGAGGCAGGGGTATGATTTTTTTCTGAATAGAAGAAATTATTTCCTTTGAACATTCAAACCTCTGAACATATTTCTCTTCCACCTTGGTCTAAATCCACTGCCTTTGCTTCAGTGTATTGTGCCTATGTAACACATTGCAAGGTCAAACCCTATGAAATAATACAACGGTGAATTAGCAGCCATATATGGGAGAGAGCTTCTAGTGGAAAGAATACAAGACGGGGCCGTATAAACTGCAGCTGATGTCAGCATCATGGATTTTTACTAATTGGCTGCTACATGAAGTAAAATGTCTGGTATGCCCCAGGTAACTGTTGTTGTGAGGAGCTGGGAGAGATAATGATATCTGTTTCCTGCAATCATTTCTAATGTTCTCTCATCCCCATCACTCACCCTTTGTAATCAGCAGAAAACCTCCTCAAATGCATTCCTTTCTTAAAGGGACTATGGCCTTGCTGTATCTCTGGAGATAGAGAACTCCAGAGGTATTGATGCACACAGCTCCTGCTTGTTTTCTGATCACATTTTAGGATACATCATAAATATTAGGAGAAAGGAGGGAAAACATATGTACGTAGTATTGTAAGAGAAAGAATTGCAAATGATCCCTAGTCTGTCTTCCACTGCATGCAATCATCCTCTGAAGTATTTCCCTTATGGCCTGTGACACTGCTTTATATATATATATAGGGTGAAATCCACTCCATGCTCAAGTGATCCAGGACCAGAGTGAGTGACTGCCACACAACACATAGCAGCCACAGACCTTCTATGACAGATACATGGGATGCTGGAGCTATTGTTTCTGCATACATGTGTTGGCCTCAGCCCTGGCTCACTGAGTTTGTGGTCTTCTGCACTGCCCTGTATAGGGCTACGTAGCACAGAAATTCTTTCTGTAGTGCAGTCTGTGTGCAGACACTCCTGCATGGCTGATCTTACCTTGGTACTTCTACATATCACGTGAGGTTCAAGTGATGTTGAAGGCCTTGCTCTAATCCTATGCACTATGGATGCATTTCACCATAATGAAGATGATTTTTATGTCACTTAGCAACATGACATCTGAAGCGAACTTCACAGGAGCAAGGAAGTTGTTTTCTCATTAGTTATCATTTGGCCGCAGGACCTGAATGTGCATAACTGTTAGCTATCAGAGATGTATCAGATTAGCATCAAGGCAAAAATAGTTTTTTGGGGGAGGGGGAGGAAGGGAAAGTGTCATAATTAAGAACAAAACCAAACACTTAGTGTAAATGTTCATTGCTTGTGAATAAAATGAATCAGGCATATTATGCTTTGGCCCTGGACTACTGAAGTCAATGAGAGCTTTACAGTTCACCACAAAGAGGTCAGGATAATGCCCTAAAAGGGAAGTGGCTGAATATTCAGAAGGCCAATTATTAATTCCTCTTCAAGAAAATACATGCAATAAACCTTTCAGTGCACACTTTTGTTAAAAACCTCATTCAACTACTGGGGTCAAGAATTGCTTTCATATGCAGTCACTTCAAGAACTTAGTGAGTTCCATTAAAACTGAGCCAAATTTTCTCTGGTGCCCTGCCAGTGTCACTATATCCATTTACCCTCCTGCTGTCACTGTTAAGTCAGGCTATGAAAACTATTAGCAGGAATGTATTTCAGTTCCATGCCTCTGGTAATACAGAGTAGCAGAGTACTTGATCCTACTACTGCTGTCCCAAGCACTGGAAATCAGAGTTGACTTAGGGTTTTACTGATATGATTTTATTTCCACTTTAGAACCATCCTTAATATAGGTATCTGTGGCAATACAATACTGTATTTCTGAGAATAGTAACCAGGCCAGAAAAATAACACAAAGCAATTCAAAGGTTAAAAATATATGCTGAAAATACTACATTGTCAGTTTGTAAAACTGGGGAAAATAGTCCAAAGCACAGATATTCAGAGGTAAATAGAAACGGAGGAAGCAATAATATTGATGGATTAAGGATGAGAGTGGACAGCAAAACAGACATGAGTTTGCAATGCAGCCTTCAAAGGCTAGTAGACCTTTGGGCTGAATTTGCAATCACATCATTACATTGAGGCACAGCGCTGATAAAGGCTCACTTGGAATAGTATGGTCAGTTCTTGGTTCCTAACTGCAGACAGACTGGCAAATAAGTTTGAATTCAGAAAATGGCCACAAAAATTATTAAGAAGGTGGAGGTTAAATTAAACGATATAAAATATATAGCTTGCCTCAGGTGGAAATTGGCGCTGAAATCCTGGCCCCATTGAAGGCAATGGCAAAACTTTTATTGGTGCCAATACAGCCAGGATTTTGCCCTGAGTGTATAACAGGGTGACATGGTAACAATCTATTAATAACTGAAGTAAATAAAAAGCAGGGAACATTTAAAATGACAAAAGGGGATAGAAAAGTATAAGAATGATCCTGAAGTTAAGTTCTAGGGCTGGGATTCAGGAGACTTGGAATCAGGCTTCAGACTTCCTGTATGACCCTGGATGTAGTTTATCTGTGACTCAAGTCCCCTTCTGTAAAATGGGACATTAATCCTTTCCTTTTGAGTTGTCTATTTAGACTGCAGTCTCTTCATGGCAGGGACTGTCTCTGACTATATGTATGTACAGCACCTAGCATGGGGAGGGAGGGGGCACTCTTCTTGGTCATATGAATAATAATAATAAATAGTCGGTGTAACTAAAAATAGTGAGATAAAAGGAAGGATTAGTGAGAGCTATTAGATTGTAGAAATGGGGGAAGATTAGTCACTTGGGATGTTGAAAACTGTTGGACAAAGCATTATGAAATTTGCTGGAGGGAAGACTCCTGCAATGGAAGAGGATAGACTAGCTGTGCTAAAAGAAATCCCCATTTCTGTTTGGTGTGATTCTGTCCCTGTGTGCACTATTCTGACTGATAGATCAATGACAATGATTCCAGTAGAGCTTCTGAAAAAGTCATGTCTCAAGTCTGTATTTTCCAGGCAGTGTCTCTAATTTAGAAATCCTGTTTGTTAGTAAACATTTTTTTCATGCACCTGTAGAGATGCCCCTAAATGACTCAGTCATTTCTATTGAGTTCTGATCATGGAGAATTATTTAAAATGGGCACTGCTGGGTTGGGAAAGCCAATGGAATTAATACACTAGTAGATACAATATTTCAAAGCCCCTTTTTCAGACTACTGGCCAAATCCTGCATGCTGCTCCTTATTGAATTCCAGGATTTGGACCCACATCAACTGGAATGTTATAAACAAACACTCCAGCTTCTTTGTTTACAGTTTCCCTCCTTTTTCAAGTATGCCAGGATGAGACTGCAAGGCTAAACTCAAAAACCATTTTCCAGAAAGAAGCTGTTCTTACACGTGTGGCTGACCTCCAGAAAAAACTCCTGGCCTTGGAACAAATCCCAGATGTAATCTGGCCTACATTAGTTCCACCAGCATTAACATTTCTTTAATGAAGCCATTTATAGTGTAAACAGTTTTATTATAGCACTAAGCACAGTTTGTTGTCTGTGCAGTTTGGGTGAACCCAGAAAAAAAACAAGGTAAGAAAATATGTCCTCTAGATAATCACATTTTACTCCACAGTTTGTGTCAATAAATAACCCCCACTTTTTTTGCTGTCTTACCTATCTCTCTCTGTCAGCTATCAATGGCTTGCTTCTCCCTAACGAATGCTGGGATCTCCAAAGTTCCCCCAGGCACATACAGATCAGGAAAAATGCTGAGATTTGTCAGTTCCCCTAATATCCATTTAGGATTATTGTCAACATTTATAAATTTATAAGTAAAACTTTCTCTTGAGACTAATTCTCTTTGACGGTTAGTTGAGGTAGGTCACCTATCAGGGAAAATCTTGTTGGTCTATAGTACGGATGTGCCAGCTTTCATGCATTCTTGTTATTAGTGATCTTGATGTCTTTTTCTTGCGTATAGGATACAATTTCTCTATGGTTCTTGAGTTTAAAAAGGCAATTCTTTTCTTTTTTTCCCCTTTTTTTAAAAATGGTAGCTGTGCATTTTAATGTTCATCCCCATCTGGGTTCAGACTGTTTTAGTTGGGATGGGAATGAAGTACAAAGCTCAGATAACATATACAGATTAACACATAAATATCTGTATAGCAAAAGTGATACAGAAGGCCTGATTCTCTTTTACAGTGAGGCCCATTTACATCACTCTGGAAGTGTACAAGGAGAAGAAGTGGTTAGGGCACCAGTCTAAGGCTCTAGCAAAGCATTCAGGTAGTTTATTTGTGTCAGTTCTATTCTAGGTTCTTCTATAGTACTCATCGCCACAGTATCTGAGCACTGTCCCTATGGTGGAGAGCCCCATTTTGCAGGAGGACACAGAGATGTCAACCACGGTGTGACTGGTTGGATCACAGAAACCCCCTTGGGGCTGCCAACTGATGTGCCAAGACTACTTCTGCCCCTGCTTTCCCTGCCAGCCTGGGACTCCAGCACCCTGTCTTGTTAAGCCAGACATGCCAGTCTGCTCCAACACAGACCCAGGGTCTGAACCACGTGCCCCAAAGTTTCAGACTTAACTGAAAGCAGCTTAAGAAGTGTTCCTGTCTTTAACACTCAGATGCTCAACTCCCAATGGGGTCCAAACCACAAATGAATCCATTTTACCCTGTATAAAGCTTATACAGGGTAAACTCATAAATTGTTAGCCCTCTATAACATGGATAGAGAGATAGGCACAGCTGTTTCCCCCTCGCCCCCCAGGTATTAATACATACGCTGGGTTAATTAATAAGTAAAAAGTGATTTTATTAAATACATAAAGTAGGATTTAAGTGATTCCAAGTAGTAACAGATGGAACAAAGTGAATTACCAAGCAAAATAAAATAAAACACGTAAGTCTAACCCTAGTACAGTAATAAAACTGAATACAGGTAAAATCTCACTCTCAGAGATGTTTCAGTAAGTTCCTTTCACAGACTGGATGCCTTCCTAGTCTGGGCACAATCCTTTCCCCGGTACAGTCCTTGTTCCAGCTCAGGTGGTAGCTAGGGGATTTATTTGTTCTGTTCCACCAACTTATATATCTTTTGGATAAGGCGGGAATCCTTTGACCCTCCTTCTCAATGGAAAAGCACCAGGTTAAAGATGGATTCCAGTTCAGGTGACATGATCACATGTCACTGTAAGACTTCATTACCCACTTGCCAGGCCACATGTATACAGGAAGACTTACAAGTAAAACAGCCATTTACAGTCAATTGTCCTGGTTAACGAATCATAGAATATCAGGGTTGGAAGGGACCTCAGGAGATCATCATCTAGTCCAACCCCCTGCTCAAAGCAGGACCAATCCCCAATATTTAACCCAGATTCCAAACGGCCCCCTCAAGGATAGAACTCACAACCCTGAGTTTAGCAGGCCAATGCTCAAACCACCGAGCTATCCCTCCCCCAAATGAGAGCCATTAAGATTCCAAACCACCATTAATGGCCCACACTTTGCATAACTACAATAGGACCTCAGAGTTATATTTCATATTTCTAGTTTCAGATAAAAGAGTGATACATTTATACAAATAGGATGACCACACTCAATAGATTATAAGCTTTGTAATGATACCTTACAAGAGACATTTTGCATGAAGCATATTCCAGTTACATTATATTCACACTCATTAGCATATTTTTATAAAATCATATAGAGTGCAACATTACACACGGTCTTCATCCCAGAGTTTTAGGAGGCCTTTTAGTTACGCTGTGTATCTGAGAGAGGGGGGAACTAGAGCAAAAAGTTAGAGATATTTCAGAACACAGAGGGAGAAAAGGAGCCTTAGTGCAGAAAGGAGGAAGAGCAAAAAGAAAGGGATGCAAAAGAACGAACCATGAAAGGTCAGAGCTCACAATGAAAGGGGTCATGTGCATGGTAATCAGGAGCAGAAAGGATGCCTAGATTGACCAGCCAGAGCAGGTTAAAAGGCAGTCAGTCATGCTAATGATTATTAGGCCTTTGAGGCCTTTCAATGCTGTTGTGAGACTGAAGAGGAATTTTAGAATTTAAATGGACAAGAACTTATATTCAGTTTTTTATTGTGTATCTTCTCATCCCTTCTTGCTTTCCACCCTATTTTTATTCTGTTTCTTGGTCTCTTTTTTCCTCTCTCTCGCCTTTCCTTCCTTCTGTTGCTCTCCTCTCATTTCCTTTGGTCTCCTGTGCCTGTTTCTTTCTACATTTCATATGCCTAGAATTTATAGCATGTGAGCAATGGCTGCCGCCTGCAAACTGAGGCATGCATGGACATGTGACTTGCCCATGTGACTCCAAACTCCATCTTGCTGCTGGGATTTTCCACAGTAAGAACAAAGAGGTATCCTTCCACAGAATATAAAAGGCCCTGGAAACCCCTCAATTTTGTCTTCAATCCTGCTTCTTACTTCTGGAGGAACTTTGCTACAAACTGAAGCTCTGAACAAAGGACTGAATGACCCATCCAAGCTGTGGATGTACTCCAGAGACATGATTTGAACCTGCAGTTTATTCCATCACTGCTACAAGCCTGAACCAAGAACTTTGCCATTACTGTATGTAATTGATTCAATTTAACCAATTTTAGCTCTCATCTATGTTTCTTTCTTTTTATGAATAAACCTTTAGATTTTAGATTCTAAAGGATTGGCAACAGCACGATTTGTGGGTAAGATCTGATTTGTATATTGACCTGGGTCTGGGGCTTGGTCCTTTGGTATCAGGATAACCTTTTTTCTTTTACTGGGGTATTGGTTTTCATAACCATTCATTCCCATACTGAGTGGTCTGGTGGTGATACTGGGAAATTGGAGTGTCTAAGGGAATTGCTTGTATGACTTGTGGTTAGCCAGTGGGGTGGGACAGAAGCCCTCTCTGTTTGGCTGGTTTGGTGTGCCTTAGAGATGGAGAACCACCAGCCTGGGGCTGTAACTGCCTTGCTTTAATCAATTTGTCCTGAACTGGTACTCTCAATTGTGTTCTGCCCAGCATCGTTACACCCCACTCCACCCCTTCCCCCAAGGCTCCACCCCTGCCCTATCTCTTCCTGCCCCATTCTGTCCCTTTCCCCGAGCATGCCCTCACTTTGCTCCTCTCCCTCCCCCCATAAATCCCTCTTCTCCCTAAGTTAGCCCCATTTCATTACCGAAGGATTCTAAAGGGGGTAGGGATCAAAGGACTGCAGGCTAGCACCTGGTTAGTGAAGTCTCAGGCTAGCCCAGCACCCAGCCCCACAAGAGACCACACAGTAGTCCTTAATCAAGTAAGCACACAACAAACAAACAGACTAAGAGACAAACTCACCCATGGATCACATAGTCTCTCCTGCTTCACCTAAGGGACTCCCTCACAAAACGCCCCTGTTTGCTGCTCCCCTGGTTGCTTAGAAGCTGTTTTTTTTTAACTCCTGATGTTATGCATCGAAACTTGCTGGCCCAAGGAATAGCTTGCTAGCTTATCATAAAATCTTTATGATTTTGCCTGGTATGAAGCAAGGCTGTCCCCAGCCCAGTAGACCTAAGACGATGCCATGACTCACTAAGGAAAATGTATCGGCCAATCTACATCAATATAATATCACAGGGTAAGCAGCATCTGTGAAATTCAGAAAGAGCCAATGGAACCACTCTCTGTCACATGTACATAATCCCATTGACCTCGGTGTGATTGTCTGTGAGTACCAGTGTGAAACATCAAAGGCCCTGATTCTCATTTACATTAAGGCTTCTTTATATCATTGTGGCAATGTAAGGAAGCCTGAAAGTGACTGTAATTGTAATGTACATGCCTTCGAGGCCCTTTACACTGCCAGCTACAAAGAAGAGCGGGGCACAAAATGTTTTAATATCATTTTTCCCCATAACAATCAGAATGTTTTCTGTTCTCCCAACTTCTCCTCCTTTTTTCTTTACAAAAGGCCAAATTCTTCCTTTAGGTGTGTCATAAATATAAAGGGAAGGGTAAACACCTTTAAATCCCTCCTGGCCAGAGGAAAAACCCTTTTACCTGTAAAAGCTTAAGAAGCTAAGACAATCTCGCTGGCACCTGACCAAAATGACCAATGAAGAGACAAGATACTTTCAAAGCTGGAGGGGGGGAAAACAAAGGGTTCTCTCTGTCTGTGTTGCTTTTGCCAGTACCAGAGCAGGAATGCAGGTCAGAACTCCTGTAAAAAGTCAGTAAGCAATCTAGTTAGACATGCGTTAGATTCTGTTTTGTTTAAATGGCTGATAAAATAAGTTGTGCTGAATGGAATGTATATTCCTGTTTTTCTGTCTTTTTGTAACTTAAGGTTTAGCCTAGAGGGATTCTCTATGTTTTGAATCTGATTACCCTGTAAGGTATTTACCATCCTGATTTTACAGAGGTGATTTGTTTACTTTTTCTTTAAAATTCTTCTTTTAAGAACCTGATTGCTTTTTCATTGTTCTTAAGATCCAAGGGTTTGGGTCTATGTTCACCTATGCAAATTGGTGAGGATTTTTATCAAGCCTTCCCCAGGAACGGGGGTGTAGGGCTTGGGGGGGTTTTGGGGGGAAACATCTTTCCAAGTGGGCTCTTTCCCTGTTGTTATATTTGTTAGACGCTTGGTGGTGGCAGCAATAAGGTCCAGGGACAAAAGGTAAAATAGTTTGTACCTTGGGGCAGTTTTAACCTAAGCTGGTAAAAATAAGCTTAAGGGGGTTTTCATGCAGGTCCCCCCATCTGTACCCTAGAGTTCAGAGTGGGGAAGTAACCTTGACAAGGTGTATGTGTGCAGATCCCATTGATTGAAGTGAGTGTTATGTATCTCAGGGCAGAATTTGGTCTAAAAGGCTTGCAACACTATCGCAAGCACTAAAAATGCATAATAAAAATATTGTACCCAAATGCAGATGGAACACCAGTGTGACATCAGTCTTAAAAGGAGGTCATTTGTAGCTGGCTAACAACATCAAAATTATGGGAAAATATTAAAAATTCAGGTGTGCAATTCAAGCAGAAGTGGGCAACTGTAGCATTTCTAGGAACTTGTGGTCCATGGGTCATTCATTCATACACTATTAGTCCAATCACCATTTCTCAGCTCAGAGATCATGATTCATAAACATTAATTAAGCTCCACACCACTCGTTTCTCAAATATTTTACTTTTGGAGTCTCTCTAATCTGGACTTCGCCTATCATATACCTAAAAGAATACACCATTTTGTAATTCAGTAAATGCTATTTTTCTCCATACTACCTTTAGTTGGTTGCATAGATTAGAAGAAATCAAATTAGAAATAAGGCACACATTTTCAACAGTGAGAGTGATTAACCATTGAAGAAAACAATTAAGGAAAGCTGTGGATTCTCCATTTCTTGAAGTCTTCAGATCAAGACTTGATAACTTTCTGAAACAGATGACTTAGCCAAACACAAGTTATTACACTTACTACATGAGTAACGGAATTCAATTCTATGACGTGATATACATGACAATATATAGATGATCTAATGGTCCTTTATGGCCTTAAAAACATAAATCTATTAGTTCTGGGTTTATATAAATTCAAGAAAAGAGGTTTAGTACTATTTTATAGTATAAATTACATCTATGAAGAGCTCAAAGAGGTACTGACTGAATACAATTTCATGGGCAAAACAAATATTTCATGAAGAAACTATTGCCTCATAGGGTTAGACCTCACATAGTTACCAGAGGCTGTCTGAATAATTGGATATTTCGTTACAGGTGCAGGTCTGAAAAATTGTGAGGAAAAACCATGTGGGGTCAATTTGAAAATAGTTTTGAAATTTTCAGTGAGCCAAAATTTAGTAGAAAGTTTTGTTTTGATTTTGGGGTTTAAAAACATTTTAAATAGTTTAAAATCAATGGAAATTCTGAAATGAAAAATCAAAATGCTTCATTTTGGAAATGCTGAAATGAACCATTTTGACATTACCTGGATGAAATATGTGCATATAGTATAGTTGATCAGCATAATTAGCCAACATTGACCCCAAAATCTTAAATTGTTTCAATCAACCTGAATCTGAGGTTTTTGGCCAAAGAAGGTTGCATATGAAAAAAAAATTCATCCCACTCTAGTCACTCTTTTTCTTTAAAGCCACATCATCTACTTCAAAATGCAGTTCTGTCTGACCATCTTTTGTTTTAGCTGCTGGTGCTAGGAAGCCAGGAATTGTCATATTGAATCGGGTCCATCTAGTCCAGTATCCAATCTCTGGCAGTATCTAATACCATATGCTTCAGGGGACAGTACAAAAAATCACTAATGCTCAATTACGTAATAACCTGCCCATAGGGGAAGGTTTTTTTCCTAATCTCTGGCAATTAGTGGTTGGAATAAGCTCTGTAGCATGGGCTTTTATATGCTTTATAAATTATTTATCCTGTCTAATGTATCTTGGTATCCACACATGTTCAAGCCTCTTAAAAATCCTTTTAAGCTCTTGACCTTAGTATCTTGTGGCAAGGAGTTCCACAGGTAAATCATGTGTTGTACAAAAACTGTTTCCTTTTATCAGCTTTCAATTTTTTGCTTTTCAGCGAATGCCGCCATTTTTTCTGTGTGATCTTGGGCAAGTCACTTAATTTCTCTGTGCCTAAGCTCCCGTTTGTAAAATGGAAATATTAATAATTACCTCCCTCGCAGGGATATTGTCAGGATAAATGACAATAATGCTTGGAAGTATGAAGAGGGCTACCTCTCATAGACTGGGAAATCAGAACCAAGCATCCTATATAAGATGAGCATGTACTATCTATCTGTAGAATGGCATTATGTTGGTGTCCTTCTTGCTTTCTATCCCACTATTTTCACATCCTAACTAGAGCTGGTTGGAATAAAAAAAAATCCAAATCTCTGATTTTTTTTCATGTAATGGAAATTCTCATTTTCACTCAACTCTAATAGTCACATTGACTTGAATGAGACTTTGTTTTCTTAACAGATTATTATAAGGAACACTGTTAAAGGTTTTGAAAGACCAAAGAGCATGTATCAGTTCTGTTTTAGCCACCTTTTTTTTTTTTTATTTTGACACACAGAGACACAACACAAGAGGAAACTGACCAGATGTGGAAAACGGTGAAACTGACTAGATACAAAGAGCTAAATTTTCAAAAGGTTTAAAGTCCCATTTAGGCGCCTAAATAAGTAGCCAGATTTTTCAAAAATGCTAGCAACCAGCAGCTCCCACTGAAATTAGTATATTGGAAACAATGGGAACTGCTGGCTGGGTGCTGAGCTCTTTTCAAAACCTGGCCTTTACGCCTAATTATTCTGATTGATCTTCTTCTGTGGTAAGTCAGTTACTTAGTTGGGCCTTTCAGACAGCAACCAGGGAGAAAATGCCATTTTAAAAAAGGTGAAGATATGGCTTTAGAACTACAAAAAATGCCAGGGGGAGGCTAAGGAAAGTATACTAGCTGACACTACTTTGAAGTGATTTTAAAAAAATAAGCTAGATTTCAGGCTGATGGGGTCAATTTAAAGAAGTTTTAAAAGAAAAAGAAAAAAACTTTTAGGGACCTGGCCCTGCTTTAGAGGATCATCCACTAAACTCTGGTCCTTTCATATCTGACCCACATTGTCCTTTCCTCTGTCAGTTGCTAAGTCTGCTGATCTAGTCCAAGTCCCTCTCCACAAAACATCCAGTCCTTATGTGTACCTATACTGCAGGCCTATGTTACTCCCTCTGAGAAAAGAAAAGCCTATATATACTCTGCACTTAAACTTCAGCAAAGGAGTGTCCTAATCACCCACAGGTGGATTCTTATCACAATAGAATTAGACAGGAAGAATGCCACAAAAGAGTCAGAACATAATGATACTCCTGATGTTCTCACTTTTGATGTCTTAAAAGCTGCCTATGCATTCTCTGCTGCTGCATATGTTGCAGACTCTTGGGCATTAAGATAAGTGAACATGCAAAAAAGGAAAATCAATCTCCATCCACAGATAATTGAAGTACTGGTGCAGATGGTCACTAAACACCAGCAGCTTACAGGCTTCACTGTGGTGCTTGAGTAGTGTGGTGGATTCCCTGTGGGAAAGAAATAGGGGATTTATAAACAGATATGTAATGTTGTTTCCCTTCCATGGATCATTTTTGGTTCACTACCTTCCTTTTTAATATATGTACAACAACCTGTTCTGCATTCACATCTTGGTCATTTGGGAAGAATTCTTCTTTTTTTCGTTCCCTTTAATCTCTGATCCTTTTTGGACTTGGAAAGGGGAGCTTGTATTGAAAGAGTGTCAAATGCACATCAAATGTCCATGTTGATGAATTGTAATGTTCTGTAAATTACACAGGAGAGCACCATTGTGTGAGGGTTTTCGTGTCATTTACCTGAAAAATTGGCCTTCTTTGGGGCACTAGTTCTTTGAAAATAGAGCTTTTAAACTCAAAGCTAACCCATTGCACTACTTTTACTCTGACATTCAATACAAACCATTTCTCAGTAGGAACAGTGAGTGCCAATATTCTCATGTACTTAATGGAAAAGGAGAGAGTAACAGATGTTTCGTGAATAGAATTCCACGTGTATCAAACAAGTATAAATATTTTTAAAGCATAAACAATATCAATTAAGGGCCTGATTCCACTCAGAGGAGTTGTCCTGCATAAATAAGTCAGTGGTTCAGTTCTTGTGAGTAAAGGCTGATTGAAAAGTTCCTGAATGTTTGAAATTAAAGATTTTTAGGCCAACCATATTTAAATATAGACTTTGGAATCTAACTTTTAGGAGTAATATTTTCAAAAGCACTCAGTATCAACAATGTCATGACTTCAGTGGGAGCTGCGTTAGGCCAACACTTAAGAAAATACCACCCTATTTTGAATATCTTGGTGAATGGGACAAATTCTCGTTGACTTGAGTACAAGCATGGTCTTGAACTCACTCCTGATTTTGTCCAACAGAGCGTGGAGGTAATGACCTTTTGAGCTCCATGTCTTGTTTTCCTAAGACTTGTTGGAAGAAGAAGGGATGGGAATTTGAATAGAGTTGAAAGGAAGCCAGGAGGATCAGTTAATTAAAGTGGGAGGTTCTCTTAGGGCCATTTTAGCCCTGTTGAATTGTTTTAAGTATAATTATAGTTCTGTGTCTGTGGAAACACTACAACCACTACTATGGTACTTGCATATCTCTCCTAGCTTCTAGACACCTCCCTATTGCCTGTATCTACGTGACCCTGTGTACGTAGATGGAGGAGTTTGTCCATATGGAACAGTTTGCAGGATCAAGGTCAGTATTTGCAGGCTTATGTTTTCATTGTGGTAAGGGATCCTTCATTCTTTTATAGCCGTTCATTTTAATTTTCTACATCCTTTTTTAAATTCTGCCTCTTTCTTCTCCACCTAATCCTTCATTTTTTGTAGTAGTCACAAATTGTATTCTGTGTAATATGGATCGCGAATATCCTGTTTAGAACAATGTGTAATGGGATAAAGATGGACTAGATGGCCTAGTAGTTGTATTCTATGCATAAATTCCTATGTTTTTTGTGGTCTCAGATGATACATCGATCAGCACTATAACAGTACATAGATCGATCCAGACCCATGTATCTATCTTCCCCACATGTATTTTCAAATTTGTGACTTTTTTGTGCAAAATAAATTCCATTTAATTTTCAGTTATTTCAACATTCCTTACCCAGGCTATTATAACTTGTCCAGGTTTCTATATTTAAAGTCCGATCTTATTTCAGCACGTTGAGTCTACTTGTGGTGGTATTCCTGGTTGTAACTGTTCTTGTGAGTGAGGCTATCAAAGATGCATAAGGAATTTAGATACACGACTCATTCATCTCAGTGAGAGTCTGCGCCTTTAAATCCCTTTGGGGAGGTTTGAAAATCTCAGCCTGCTTTTTTTCTTTCGTCCTACAGGTTTATCTGTTGCATTGGAAAACCACTTAGGAGAGTTTTGTAGAAAGGCATTAGAATAAATATAACAAATACATTTTAGCAACAGTGCCGGTCCCAAGCCCAGATCAAAGAGGAGAGTTCTGTAGCTGGGTTTGCAACCCCACTCGGTAAACCCTTGCTGCAACAATAGCAGTTCAGTGAAGCCAAAACTTGAGGATAGTAGGTGCAGACTGAACTCAAAACCCGAGGATGACAGATCACAGTAAAAGCCAAAAGGAAGCTGAGATCTCAAGACATCGCATCCTCATGCCCAAATCTGTAATGAGAGTCAGTATATGGAATGTACACTATTTGTATAGTATAGGAAAGCTGGCACAGGTTACATGAGAAATGGAAAAAATATGGACATCCATGATGTCAGTGATCCATGATGTCAGTGTCACGAGATGGACAGTGATGGCAAGATGGGATGCGATAGTGCTATACTCTTATACTCAGGAGGAGGAAGGCATGCAAGAGGTGTAGAAATTATGCTGAATAACATCACAGTGAAGTCCCTGCTGTCTTGGGAGCCAGTGAATGACAGAATTATAACAGCTAGGCTAAACAAGATGTGCCATGTGTACAATATTCCAAGTATATGCACGAATATATGCAGCAGGCACCAATGAAAAGGATATATTTTACAAGCAGCAAGTACTGGATGGCGAGTCTAACCTTGACATTTAGTTGAAGATAGGCAACTTCAAAACACAAATCAGAAACAACTCTACTGGCTAGGAGGGAGTTATGAGCACAGCGTGGGAAAGCATCCACACTGATAATGGCAAACAGCTCTTGAACCTCTGTGGCACAAACACTCTAAAAACAGGAGACAGTCTCTTCCAGCAGAAGAGGACTCGCAAGCTCACATGCAGATTGCCAGACAATGTGATTGTCAACCATATAGACCATGTGTGTATGTTTAAAAGATGGCTTCTTTGAGGAATGTCAGAGTCAGAGACAAAAATGTCTTTTTGAGGAATGTCAGAGACAAAAACTGTTATAGCAAAAGAAGCTCAAGAACAAAAAAAAAACACAGATCAGATGCAAGATTTCATTTAGCAGCTGTTCCAGTGTTTTATAGGACCAGGCTGATGAAACTCTGGAAGACAAATGGTCAGAATGGAAGAGGACAGTAGCAAGATAGCAGAGGAAGTAGAGGACCACCAAAGAGGGCAGAAGAAAGATGCATGCAGTATACCTGGAATATGGGCAGCAATTGATAAGTAGAAAACTGAAAAGGCAAAAAAAGAAGAGTGCAGACCACAGGTGGAACTCAGAGAGAAAAAGACAAAAGTAAAGAAGAGATGCTGGCAAGACAGAAATGCCTGGGTTCAGGAGAAGGCTGCAGAAGCAGCAGCACAAAGGAGAGACTTTAAGCATCCCTAGATCATAGTGAAAGGCTTGTCAGGAAGAACCAGACTGTCACAGGGAATGCCCATCAGGGATTCTCTTGGACAAGTGTTTGAAAAAAACATGAAGAACAAGCCAGATGATGGAAAGACAATCTCCATTCCGTATTAAACTGTCCACAGCAAACAATCATGCACAGATTCAAGAGAAATACTAAGGGTAAAACTGGAAATAGAAGAAGGACCAACAACACCTGATGAAATTAAAGCAATCGTCAAAGGTCTCACACAGGGGAAAACTCCGGGGGTTGACAGAATTCAAGCAAATGTACTAAAGGCAGGAGGCAAAACTCTGATCGAGCAGTTAACAAAACTCGGTAATGAAATATGGGTGAATGAACAAGTGGCACGGGACTGGAAAGCCATCATCATGGCATTACCAAAAAAAAAAAGGGTGATCTCAGTGTACAAACTGGAAGGAGTAGATTCATGCCTCAGCTTGCCCCAAACTAATTGTTCCTGGGGGTGAGCCCTTATATTTCCTAAGTACAGAAGCGTCACAAGCTAAGGACAACTCTATGAAGAGAAACTAATTTGATATACAATTGGCATGATATTAAACTATCCAGGTTACAGTAACATCTGAAGAAAGGCAGATGTTGTGTAAAAAAAACATTTTGATATCAGGAAAGCTAGGTTCAAGTTGTATTCCAGTGGACTGTATGATAGATTAATAAATCAAAATTAAAAAATTCATTTTTCGAATGGGCAATACAATTGCAAATTTAAATTTAATGTTCAAAGTAATGCACTTTGGAGTTAAAAAATTGAACTACTTTTACACTTACAGGGTTCTAATTTAATTTTAGTAACCCAGGAAAGGGACCTGGGTGTCACTGCAGAGAGTTCAGTGGAGACCTCTGCTCTATATGCAGCTATCAAAAAAGCTAACAAGGGTAGGATGAATAGGATAGAGCGTAATACTGATAATATAATTCCTTTGTATAAATGAATGGTGCAATCTCACCTGGAATACTGTGTGCAGTACTGGTTACCCCATTTCAAAAAGGATATTGCAGAACTGGAGAGGGATTCAGAGAAGAACAATGAGAATGATCAAGGGCCTGGAAATCTATCATTTGAAGAGAGATCGAAAAGATTTGGATTGTTTATTTTAGAAGAAAACAAATAAGAGGACATGATACCAATATACACACAAAATAATTGTCTAGAGAACATAGGTTTTTGTCACCTAATAAAAGAACAAGGAGCCTTTCAATGAAATCTGAAAGTGGGAAATTCAAAACCAATACAAGGAAACGTTTTTCATGCAGTATGTGATTACATTATGGAACTCATTGCCACAGGAAACTTTTGAGGGCACGAGTTTAGCAAGATTCTAAAAGGGATTAAATATTTCCATTGATATCCATTGATATCAAGATTACCGGCGTTATCTTAATTAATGGCAATAAACATTTTGGCAAAGATATTAAATATTCTGCTTCAGGGCTCAAGTCAATCTCTAGCCATTAGAGATCAGGATGAGACCTTGTGGGGTGGAGGCAGATCATTCCACATCTGCCTGCTGCAGGGTTCTTGTGCCTTCGTCTAAAAGCATCTGGTGCTGGCCGCTGTTGGATCCATCTAGTCCAGTATTCAGTCTCCACTGTGGCAATTCCTTTGTTTTATTTACATATCATGTATGAATATAAATTATTAATTTAAAAGAAACTTGATTTGGTGTATTGAGATGTAAGCATTATAGATGGTTTACTACAATGCCAATTGTATTTCAAATTCATTTCTCCTATTATAGTGGTTCTCAAATTGTGCTACACTATATAGGACATACAGAGTTGTACAAGAAGGCAAAACTAGGCTGGTGCCACCTATGGAGGGCAAGAGGTTAACTGAGAACATAACGTTTTAGACACCATCCAATTAAATAGTCACAGTGACTCCATCAGGACTACATCCTTTTGTTCATAAACCTCACACAATTGTTCATAAAGTTATGAGTATTCAGTGTTAAAAATACCAGACCCTCTTTACCGCCTGGCAGTAATCTGGATCTCAGGTCTGTTATTTGCGACACAGCAAGTCAGAACATACACTGACCGGTGGGCATCTTTGGAATTCAGTTCGGAGTTGTGCCTGAGAACTAGCCAAGCGCTCATCAGTCCCAGGACTGGAAGAAGGTTAAAGTGACATAAAGCAACCTTTTGACTCCACTATTCACAGAGCAGTGCTGAGCACTCTTAAGGAGCAGCCCAGAATCTGGGCACAGTGAATTGTCACATCATATGATAAGCAATAACAGAGTAAATAATAGCTGCCTTACCAGTACAGTCTGCTGATGGATCATGAGTAAGAGTCCTGGTTTTAGCTGCTAGAGATGATGGTGTTTACCCCAGTGTGCTTCCTTTAGGTTGAATTATTTTATAAGCAACAGTAACATGGTCTGTTAGGAAAACCTATGGAATTGCTTTCTATTGCAGGCTATTGATTTCTCTGTGTTAAAGCAAATGTTATATTAGGACTTACACCCTGTCTTTACAGTGGTTAACAAGGCAATAATGACAGGGTGCAGGAATCTAAACTTGAGGTGGCCATTTCTATCGCTGAGACAAACCCCAGTGCATTAAAGATTTTTTTTTTTTTTACCAATTTTTATTTCAAAATCTCCCTTCTTTTAGCACATTAATATTGGCAGCCCTGTTTTTTTGCTAAGTCAGGCAGGCTGCCCTGGCTTTATATTTCTTTCTGAAATCAATAAAATAGTAATGAAGCAACAGAGAACGCAGCTGGACTCCTACACCATACGCTCAGGCCCCATGCTGGGTTAATGCACTAGAAAATTTTGCCTTAAACATTTTAGTTTTAATGAATTTCCTCTTTCTTTTCCTTCTTCCTGCAAACTCCCACATTTCAGTTTGCTGCCCTCTTCCTTGACTGCCTGTTTCCTTTCATCTGACAAAGAGATGAACTTTAACAGCTGTTGCAAAATACAATTCGTGCAAAAGCTTGTCAAGTCAAGAGGAGCGATGACTGGTTTTTCTGGCATGTGAGCACTGAGCGACCAGATCAAGAGATGAGGTCACTTGTATACATATCAACTTAGAACTAACTACTTGTCAGCTTGCAGAGGTGCGTGGTACAAATAGCATGATTCCCATGATATTGTCAGGGATTAATCTTAAAGGAAGGGTTCAGTGATTTTTTTTTTTCCACAGCATGGGAGATGGCCTAGGCAAGTAAATAAAACTGTTTGCAGAGTGAAATCATTTTAGTACCTTTCCAGGTATCCAAATTGCATTTTGTGACAGGGAATCTGAAGAACTAAAAACAGGTTATAGTTCAGGCTTTGTGTTACAATGACTTTGGGACATGCAGTTGCAAGCACAAAACTTAGCATAGCAGGGAAAATATGAAGGCCATTTCATAAACCTGCATTTTCTGAGGATTTATTGTTAATAAACAACAGGCGTGGTAGCTGCTGACGTAGTTAGGATTAATAAGATGTCCATGTTAACTCCCTGATTTGAATTGCTCTCGACTTTGTGAAAATGTCACCTCTTGAGATGCAATTTTCTATGGTTGGGCTTTGCCCCATACGGAATCTTAAAAAGTAAAAAAAAAAAAAAAAATCTACCAGTTCAGCCATTTATGATTTCAAGAAGAGTGACAAGAACATATTTTTTAAAAAAAATCTTTTTCTGAGTTCCACAGGTACATGGGAAAAGTGGAGAATCCTCCCACTCCCCACTCCAGTTACTTTCAAAATGAGAGTAGGAAATACTTTCCATCTAGTGGATGGTTTGTCAAAATTTGACTTAGGCAGTAGTGAAGATATTTGTTTCCCTTAGTACAGAGGAAGATAAGCAGAAAACATGTGTATGTAGTGTCTCTGCTGGTACACATCTTTGCTGCTTCTCATCATCTTGCATTCTCCCAAACATCACCTACCAGCACTGATTTATATGACCAGCAAATCTCAGCCATTGATCTAGATAAGGAAAAGATGGATTTGAACTCTACTCTTCAGAAATGCGCAGCTGATGCACTCATTCACCATGCCTCTCTGACCCTTCAGTGGAAAAACCTTCCCCTAGGTCCATTATTAATATCACAGGGAGAATATTTTCATTAGATTAATCGTTCTTACATAATTTCTCTACTGTAATAGTCACAAATATACTATGTCCTTACAGGAAGCCTTCCTACCATCTATTTTTTGTCCATTTTCCATCATACAAACTGTTGCAATGCAACCCTCCAAATTGTTACTAGGGCTGCGTGAACTCCCTTTGCCTATTTTTGAACTCACTCAAATATTGTGGGCTCAGACATGACTGGGTTTGCAAGTGGCAGAGAGGCAAAAAAGAGATGAGATGACAAAAAAGAATGGTTCTAATTAAAATATAAACAGAGAGGAGAAAAATTATTACTATTATTTATACTGAGGTGACATCTAGGGACCCTGATCATAGATGAGGACTTGCACTGTGCAAGGCGCTGTACAAACATATAACAAAAAGACACTCTCTGCCCCCAAAGAACTCACAGTCCAAATATAAAACAAAACAAAAGACAATACATGGATATAACAAACAGATATGGGGAGCACAAGGAAATAATGAAATAAGATCAGAAATTGACTCAAGGTAAGGGTTAATCTGTCATCATCACTTTCCAGATCTGGATCAGGATGGAGCTCAAGCAGTGACGTAAGGAAAGAGACACATGCTGATGACCGTACATATGCCTTTCCTCTGACCATTGTACCTTTCATTATAATGATCCTAGATAAGTCAGGGTGAAAGGGAATGGATGACTTGTGGCAGGGTCACAGTAGGGGTGGATGGCTTACGTTTTGGTTGTGCATTTGAGTAGGCTGATGGATTTTTATATCCTTCATTGCCAGAGTTGTGCCCTATGTGACTGGGAGCTACTTAAATCAAAGCCTGAAATGCATGGCGTTGGAGACGGTCTCTTTATGCCACCCCCCACACCTGCATAAGGCTTGAAAAACACAATATATAAATCAAGCCAATGCCAATGTACCGGTAGCTCGATTCAGAGATAAAGATTCTCCTGTGTGGGAGAGGAAAAACATTATTCATTTCTTACTATTCTTGAGGGCATTTAACTCTAGGTAACTGTATTTAATACATGTCTCTATAAATGTATACCATTACAGTCCAGAGATAGCTGCAGGTGCCTCTTCATCATTTATCTTACCCCCTCATAAAATCTAACACAAATATATGGGGAGCTCTTCAATGAGATTATAGACCTTGCCTCTGAATTCTAACCTTGTGCCACCCAGCTAGTTACAAATGAGATTCATTGTATAATGAGAGATTTTTGTATGCACCCCTGTTCCATTATTATCGCGTGGCTACCATAACAGTGCAATTCTGGACTTGGTATCACTGACTTATTATAGACAGAGGACAATTGTTAGCCACAATCAATGGAAAGCTTTTTCATTAAACCACAGCTTATTGAAGGGACATTGATAGTTCTCTGTCTAACATTGTAATCGGTATATTTAAAACAAAAATTTTGCTTTTTATCTCTACTAAATAGACTGCAGATGGAGGGCTGGATATTTCAGTCCTTACTCAGGATGAGCTCACATTAAACTATGGATAGTTTTTGCCAGAGTAAGGAGTAGAGGATCAGGCTGAATTAGGCACTGATCTTGCAAAGGCTTACACAGGTAGTGAGCGCTAAGTAATAAGAAGTCCCACTGTTCTTAACTTGGGGTACTTAACACAATGGGATTTCTCATGTGCTTAAAGTTAAACACATCTTAAGTCTTTTTCAGGATCAGGGCATAATGAACATAGTTCAGGCCCATTTGAATATCCAGCTCTATCTGTGTACTTTTGCTTGCATACAGATTCAAATATGTGTAAGTATGGAGCTATTAATCAGGGTTTCATTAAGCATTCAAGTTTGTGCATCTGTAAAAAAAAAATGATTAATAAATTCCTGTGCACTTTTGTACTCACTTCTGAAATTTGGCCTATAACTAACTACGGTTGGTTGCAAACCATAATATTATACATACGTCTTTCCAGTCCAGCTTTAAACATGTGCAGTCTACATTAGCATTCCTGATATCAATATCTTCCTTCTTAGTTTATTAGAATAAACTTGATATTTGGGATTTTTTACAGCATCATTTACTTTCTTAGACTCCAGATAAATTAAAACTAATTTTGCAGCTAAAGTTGTTTTTGTCGCAGTCTGACATGATTAGCTTTTAACTGTACTGACATTTACCGGATGGTCATAAAAAGAAAGCAAAGTGAAAATGACAAAAAGGCCCATGTTTCACAGAAGTTCACATTCAGTGCATCCAATCTGCAGTCCCCAGAGACAACAAGGGAAAAGAGCAGGTCTGTAATGCAGCTGCCAGTTTAGTGATCAAACCCATCAGATAACTGCCTGGCCAGATCTGGTGACCAGATAAAAATGGTATTCCTGCTAACCATCTGCCTGAAGGTCAATAGGGACAAAAATTAAAAATAATTATCTCTAATGAATGAATATACAATGACAGTCCTGTGTGAGGTATGGTATCATCATTGCACACACATATATCAGTAAAGAACACTTGTTCTTTCAGAAGGGTGCTGTCGGCTACTTTAAAAAAAATATTTTGATCTCTATTTCCCTTTATGTTTTTGTATTCTCATCACAGTAGCTTGAAAATAGAGTTAATAACATTTTTCTCACAACTATATATTTCCTTAATCACAATAGTAGTTAATAATAATAAACACTTTGCCATTCAATAGTGTCTTTCATTCCAGGATCTCAATCCACTTTGTATGCATTAATTATAGACATGATCATGAAACACCTTGCTTACTGACCTTCCGAACACAGTCTCTTTAGATACTTATATGGTCTCTTAGAACTATAAGAACTTTACTCATGAATTTTACTGCATTTCATCCACATAGCAGCTCTGAGACAGAAAAGTATTATTTTCACCATTTTATAGATAATGAATTTAGGCACAGAAAGATCATAGAAGATTAGGGTTGGAAGAGACCTCAGGAGGCCATCTAATCCAAATCCCTGCTCAAAGCAGGACCACCCCCAACTAAAGATTAAAGATTAAGATTAAAGGCTTGTCCACACAGACAAATTGCACCTAAACCAATGTAGTTAAATTGGTGCAAACTAGGGTGACCAGACAGCAAGTGTGAAAAATTGGAACAGGGGGTAGGTTGTAATTGGAGCCTATATAAGAAAAAGACCTAAAAATCAGGACTGTCCCTATAAAATCGGGACATCTGGTCACTCTAGTGCAAACCCATTGTGTGAGAATCTTATTTCAGATTAAGAGTGCCCTATATTCCTTTCAATTGTTTAAACACACACACACACACACACACACACACACACACACACACACACACACACACAAGCAAACACAGCCCTCATTTTAAACTAAATGGAAAACTGATCTGGTACAATCTGTGTTCAAACTGTGTGTAGACCAATAGTAAGTAACTTGCCCCGGTTACACAGGAAGTCTGTGGCAGAGTGAGGAACAGACCTTAAATTCCTACATCCCAGTCCCTTCTCAGCTACTGTGCCAGATTCACCTTGGTCAATCATTAACTTGTATATAGATAACTGCAGGGGATAATTTCCTTTTAATGGATCAGGATAGCATCAGAGTCCAGCTGTTTATGTTTTTTACTGAGGGCAGTTGAATTTAATGTGTTTATTTTCTAAAGTGTGTCAATTACTCAGTGGCTACGGCTTTGTTAACCACCATCAAATACCCAGAGCAATAAAAGCCACTAGGTTTCAATCCAAATCTTGTATCAACCCTAATATTGATAGTATCAACCCCAATATTGATGCTGGGCTGGGTGCTTTCACAAGGTGTCCAGAGGGAAAGGCAATCATGAATGAAATAGTCCACCATGGTCACAATGGTATGAGAACTTATTGTTTCCTGAAAATTAATCAATCAAAAGTCACTCAACCTTCATTGTTCTCAGCCCTGAATATGGGCTGATTTAACTCCTTCCCATCCACCAATACTCACTTTTGTCCAGGGGCTCTGGAACACAAAGGAATTCCTCAGGCACATTCAACTATCACCAGTGTTTACTGGAGATGGGTTCTCTATGAGCCTCCATCCAGACAGAAGTGGGTGCTCAGCCATGCAGTTCCCTTAATCATCCAAGTATGGTTGCAGTAGCCAGTGCTTATGGAGTCCTTTGGTAAAACCCTCTAGGTCTGATTCTTCACTACCTTGCATTTAGTAATTTACATATGTACAAGGCCAGTGAATGCTGGATGTAAAATGCAACCATTTTCTTTTACACCCTCTTTGCAGAAGTGTAACTATCAACATAAAGTTCAAGGCAGTGAAGATTTAGACCAAGGGAGTCTTGTCAAACAACCAGAGAGTTAATCTGGTGGGAAAAGAATAGAAAATAAAAAGACAGAATATAAAGGGCATTATTCACTTGATTGTAACAGCTTTTCAGTTGATCAAATGTTGAGCCCAAGCAAGTTGACAGAGTCCCTGTGGCTAACGCAAACACATGAAAACCTGGGCTGAAGGTTTTATTTAACAATGATGACCTGAAACTGTTTTAAATCTTGATGAATGTGATTTCATTAATGTGTGTTAAAAATATTGCCTGACCAATATTTTTAATCTGATCAATCTTTGGGCCTGATCCTGAGATCCTTACATTAGAAGCAGGCAGCCTGCCAAACAGTAGGGCTGCTGATGTTCAAAGTGCTCAAAGAGCACTCAAGGAAGACAAGTTTGTTGTGGAAAAGTTAAATAAAGTATTTGCATCGGTTTTCACTGCAGAGGATGTAAAGGAGATTTCCACACCTAAGCCATTCTTTTTAGGTGACAAATCTGAGAAACTGTGCCAGACTAAGGTATCAGAACAAACTGATAAATTAAACAGTTATAAGTCACCAGACCAGGTGGTACCACCCAAGAGTTCTGAAGGAACTTTGATATGAAAATGCAGAACGGCTAACTGTGGTATGTAACCTATTGTTTAAATCATCCTCTGTTCCAGATGACTGGCAGATAACTAATTTAATGCCAATTTTAAAAAAAGGTCCAGTGGAAATGCTGGCAGTTACAGCTTGGTAAGCCTAACTTCAGTACTAGGCAAATTGGCTAAAACTGTAGTAAATAACAGAATGATCAGACACATGGATTAACATAATATTTTGAGGAATATGTTACACCATGGCTTTTGTAAAGGGAAATCATGCCTCACCAATCTATTAGAATTTTTTGAGGGTGTCAACAAACATGGATAATGGTGACCCAGTGAATATAGTGTACTTGGACTAAGCCTTTAACAAGGTCCCTCACAAAGCCTTTAACAAGGTCCCTCACTAAAGGCTCTTAAGCTGTCATGGGATAAAAGGGAAGGTCCTTTCATATATCTGTAACTGGTTAAAAGTTAGGAAACAAAGGGTAGGAATAAATGGCCAGTTTTCCAAGTAGAAAGAGATAAATCCTGACTTTAGCAAAGCTTTTGATACGTTCTCCCACAGTATTCTTGCCAGCAAGTTAAAAAAGTATGGATTGGATGAATGGACTATAAGGTGGATAGAAAGCTGGCTAGATTGTCGGTCTCAATGGATAGTGATCAACAGCTCAATGTCTAGTTGGCTGCCAGTATCAAGCGGAGTACCCCAGTGGTTGGTCCTGGGGCTGATTTTGTTCAACATCTTTATTAATGATCTGGACAATGGGATAGATTGCACATTCAGCAAGTTCGCGGATGACACTAAGCTGGGGGGAGAGGTAGATATGCTGGAGGGTAGGGATAGGATCCAGAGTAACCTAGACAAATTGAAGGATTGGGACAAAAGAAATCTGATGAGGTTCAACAAGGACAAGTGCAGAGTCCTGCACTTAGAACAGAAGAATCCCATGCACCGCTACAGGCTGGGGACCGACTGGCTAAGCAGCAGTTCTGCAGAAAAGGACCTGGGGATTACAGTAGATGAGAACCTGGATATGAGTCAGCAGTGTGCCCTTGTTACCAAGAAGTCTAACAGCATATTGGGCTGTATTAGTAGGAGTATTGCCAGGAGATCGAGGGAAGTGATTATTCCCCTCTATTCGGCACTGCTGAGGCCACATCTGGAGTATTGTGTCCAGTTTGGGGCCCCCCACTACAGAAAGGATGTGAACAAATTGGAGATAGTCCGGTGGTGGTCAACGAAAATGATTAGGGGGCTGGGGCACATGACTTCCGAAGAGAGGCTGAGGGAACTGGGCTCGTTTAGTCTGCAGAAGAGAGGAGTGAGGGGGGGATTTGATAGCAGCCTTCAACTACCTGAAGGTGGGTTCCAAAGAGGATGGAGCTCGGCTGTTCTCAGTGGTGGCAGATGATAGAAAGGAGCAATGGTCTCAAGTTGCAGTGGAGGAGGTCTAAGTTGGATATTAGGAAACACTATTTCATTAGGAGGGTGGTGAAGCACTGAAATGTGTTACCTAGGGAGGTGGTGGAATCTCCATCCTTAGAGATTTTTAAGGCCTGACTTGACAAAGCCCTGGCTGGGATGATTTAATTGGTGTTGGTCCTGCTTTGCACTGGGGGTTGGACTAGATGACCTGCTGAGGTCCCTTCCAACCCTGATCTTCTATGATTCTATGATTCTAACTAGTGGGGTCCCCCAGTGATCTATAGCGGGACTTCTGCTGTTCAACATATTCATAAATGATCTGGAAAAAGGGTGAACAGTAACGAGGCAAAGTTTGCAGACAATACAAAATTACTCAAGATAGTTAAGTCCAAAGCTGACTGCAAAAAGTTACAAAGGGATCTCATTAAATTGGGTGGCTGGGCGACAAAATTGAAAGTGAAATTCAATGTTAATAAATGCAAAGTGGTGCACATTAGAAAATATAATCTCAACTATTCATACAAAATGATGGGGTCTAAATAAGTTGTTACCACTGAAGAAAGAGATTGTGGAATCATTGTGGATAGTTCTCTGCAAACATCTGTTGAATGTTCAGCACTCAAAAAGGCTAACCCAATGTATGAACCATTACCAGAGGAATAGATAATAAAGCAGAAAATATCATAATGTCACTATATAAATCTATGGTGTGTCCACACTTTAAGTACTTGCATGGAGTTCTGGTCAACTTATCTAAAAAAATTTATATTAGAATTGGAAATAGTACAGAGAAGGGAACAAAAATGGTTAGGGTATGGGACAGCTTTCATATGAGGAGAGATTAAAAAAGCAGGGAATGTTCAGTTTAGAAAAGAGATGACTAAGGGGGAATATGATAAAGATCTATAAAATCATGAATGGTGTGGAGAAAGTGAGTAAGGAAGTGTTATTTACCTCTTCACATAACACAAGAACCTGGGGTCAAGCGATGAAATGAACAGGCAGCAGGTTTAAAACAAACGTAAGGAAGCATGTCTTCACAAGACACAGTGTCGCCCTGTGGAACTCATTGCCAGATGATGCTGTGAAGTCCAAAAGTATAACTTGGTTCAAAAAAGAATTAGACAAGTTCATGGTCTGTCAATGGCTATTATCCAAGATGGTCAAGGACACAATCCCATGCTCTGGATGTCCCTAAATCTCCAACTGCCAGAAGCTGGGATTGGATGACAGGGATGGATCACTCAATAAAGTGTCCAGTTCTGTTCATTCTCTCTGAAGCATCTGGCACTGGCCACTGTTGGAAGACAGGACACCAGGCTAGATGGACCACTGGTCTGACCTGGTATGGCCATTCTTAAGTTCTTATCTTGAGTAAGGATGTCTCCTGTTCAGACTAGGGCTGTCAAGCAATTAAAAAAATTAATTGCAATTAAAAAATTAATCACGATTAATAGTGCAATTAATTGCGCTGTTAAACAATAATAGAATACTATTTATATAAATATTTTTGGATGTTTTCCACATTTTGAAATATATTGATTTGAATTACAACACAGAATACAAAGTGTACAGTGCTCGCTTTATATTTATTTTTATTCTGAATATTTGCACTCTAAAAATAAATTAGCATTTTTTAATTCACTTAATACATGACTGTACTGCAATCTCTTTATTATGAACATTGAACTTACAAATGTAGAATTATGTACCCAAAATAACTGCATTCAAAAATAAAACAATATAAAACTTCAGAGCCTAAAAGTTCACTCGGTCCTATTGCTTGTTCAGCCAATCGCTCAGACAAACAAGTTTGTTTACATTTGCAGGAGATAATGCTGCCCGCTTCTTGTTTACAATGTCACCTGAAAGCGAGAACAGGTGTTCATATGGCACTGTTGTAGCCAGCGTTGCAGGATATTTACGTACCAGATACACTAAAGATTCATATGTCCCTTCATGCTTCCATCAGCATTCCAGGGGACATGCGTCCATGCTGATGATATGTTCTGCTCAATAACGATCAAAAGCAGTGTTGATCAATGCATGTTCATTTTCATCAATTGAGTCATATGCCACCAGCAGAAAGCTGGGGGTTTTTTTGTTTGGTTTTTTTTTGGTTCTGTACTTTCTGCATCGGACTGTTGCTCTTCTAAGACTTCTGAAAGCATGCTCCACACCCTGTCCCGATCAGATTTTAGAAGGCACTGCAGATTCTTAAATCTTGGGTCAAGTGCTGTAGCCATCTTTAGAAATCTCACATTGGTACCTTCTTTGCATTTTGTCAAGTCTGCAGTGAAAATGTTCTTAAAACAAACAACATGCTGGGTCACCATCCGAGACTGCTATAACATGAAATATATGGCAGAATGCAAGTAAAACACAGAGCAGGAGACATACAATTCTCCTCCAAGGAGTTCAGTCACAAATTTAATTAACGCATTATTTTTTTAACATGGAAGCATGTCCTCTGGAATGGTGGCCGAAGCATGATGCGGCATATGAATGTTTAGCATATCTGACACATAAATACCTTGCAATGCTGGGTACAAAAGTTCCATGCAAATGCCTGTTCTCACTTTCAGGTAACATTGTAAATAAGAAGCGGGCAGCATTATTTCCCGTAAATGTAAACAAAGTTGTTTCTCTCAGGGATTGGCTGGATAAGTAGGAGGACTGAGTGGACTTATAGGCTCTAAAGTTTTACATTGTTTCATTTTTGAGTACAGTTATATAACAAAAAATCTACATTTGTAATTTACTCTTTCACGAGAAAGAGATTGCATTATGTTACTTGTATGAGGTGAATAGAAAAATACTCTCTTTTGTTTATCATTTTTACAGTGCAAATATTTGTAATAAAAATAATATAAACTGTGTACTCTACACTTTGTATTCTGTATTGTAATTGAAATCAATATATTTGAAAATGAAGAAAAACATCCAAGATATTTAATAAATTTCAATTGGTATTCTATCGTTAACAGTGCAATTAAAACTGTGATTAATCATGATTAATTTTTTGAATCTCAATTAATTTTTGAGTTAATTGTGTGTTAACTGTCATTAATTGACAGCCCTAATAGTTACATCAGGAATTTTTTTATAGGTTACAATATTTTCCATTAATGGATAAAAATGTGGATTTGGTTACAACCAAGAACTATGTTTTTTTTTCTTTAATTAATCATTCATATATTTTACTTATGTGTAATGTTAAAACAAGGACCACATTATTTTCTGCTGTATCACACTAGAACTCCACTGGCTTCAATGGAATTTCACCTGCTTACAGTAAGGATGAGTTTAGCTCTATAACACTAGTTAATACTGGGCTAAAATTTAGGACAGGATTCTGATCTTAGTTAATTGGCATAAGTCAGAGTTGCACCAGAGTAAGTTCGATCAGGCTGTGTTCCTCATCATCAAATATTGACATGAAATTCAATTATTTCTCACATATTCTTTATGGGCCAATCTTCAACCAGCCAAGCAGTTTCAGTGCCCAATCAAGACCCAGGTTTTTCCTCTTACAGAGGCTGGTAGAAAGGGACAGCTCATAGCTCATAGACTCATAGACTTTAAGGTCAAAAGGTGCCATCATGATCACCTAGTCTGACCTCCTGCATATTCCAGGCCATAGAACCTCACTCACCCTCTCCTGTAATAGACCCCTAACCTCTGGCTGAGTTACTGAAGTCCTCAAATCAGGATTTAAAGACTTCAACTTACAGAGAATCCACCATTTACACTAGTTTAAACCTGAAGGTGACCCAAGCCCCATACTGAAGAGAAAGGCGAAAAACCTCCTGGGTCTCTCCCAGATGGACCCAGGGGAAAATTCCTTCCTGACCCCAAATATGGCAATCAGTTAAACTCCGTGCATGCAGGCAAGACCCAACAGCCAGACACCTGGAAAAAAATTATCTGTAGTAATTCAGAGCCCTCCCCATCTAGTGTTCCATCACCGGCCATTGGAGATATTTGCTGCTAGCACTCGCAGATTGGCTACATGCCATTGTAGGCAGTCTCATCATACCATCCCCTCCATAAACTTAACGAACTCAGTCTTGAAGCCAGTTAAGATTTTTGCCCCCACTGCTCCCCCTTGGAAGGCTCTTCCAGAAATTCACTCCTGAGATGTTTAGAAACCTTCTCCTAATTTCAAGCCTAAACTAGTTCTTGTGTCTACATTGGCACTTATCTTAAATAACTCCTCTCCCTTCCTGGTATTTATCCACCTGATGTATTTATAGAGAGCAATCATAACACTAACACTTCCCTGTCTCTACTGGAAATGTCTGATGCATCCTTGGACTGCATTAGCCTTTTTCACAGCCGCATAACATTGGTGGCTCATAGTCATCATGTGATCAACCAATACAATCTAGGTCTTTCTCCTCCTCTGTCACTTCTAACTGATACGCTCTCAGCTTATAGCAAAAATTCTTGTTGTTAGTTCCTAAATGAATGACCTTGCACTTTCCACTCTTAAATTTCATCCTGTTTCTGTTACTCCAGTTTACAAGGTCATCCAGATCATCTTGTATGATATTCAGGTCCTGTACTTTGACTTGCCTTCATTAACATATACATAAAACAGGGACAACATATTTAATAGCAAATACAAAAAAATACCCTTCCAGAACAAAACACTACATGGCACACTCAATCTTCCTCCCAGGGAGAGAATGAGAAAGAGAGAATGAACCACATGTGACAGAGGTTAGTCACGTTGCTTAATGCACTTCCCAAACTACAGGGAACTTATAACTAAGTTGCAACATTGGATGCAGAATGACTATGATAGCTATTTTTTACCTTACATTAGACAAAGCAAATTAAGGCCAAATCCTGCAGTGGGATCCAAGTGAGCAGTACCTTGCACCTGCACACAACCGCATTGACTTTGCTTGGTCAACAAGTGGGCACAAGACTCTGCCTTCCTGGATCCAAATGCAGTATCTGGGCCTAAAAGGTAAGCTACAAGATAAGAGAAGGCTCTCAGAGCTATATGATGTTCCCAGACAAACACGTGGAGACAGAGTAAAGATTGTGCATAAATATTCATTTATTTGAAAGCTCGTGATTATAAAAAAAACTTTTGAAAGTGATGAAATTCAGAACTACACGTAATAATAATATGCATACTAGGCATTAAGTCAGCATTATTATCCACATTTTCCTGATAAGGAAAGGGAGGTGCAGAGACATGCTCAAGGATATACAGGAAGTCTGTGGCAAGTTGGGAAACCTAGAACCTAGATCTTCAAACTCTGAATATACATGACTGGAAAAATCTGTATCACAGTGCTCTCTATCACATACAAGCAAGTGATGGATGAGCCTCAGAATGTCTGCTAGATCAGTTTGTTAATTATCCAGCAGAGTGTATCCTTATTTGAATGTCCAGAAAAGGAATAATACTTCCTTATTTATTTCTTCAGGCAAATACCACTTAAGCCATATAGATCTCAAAGTGCTTTACAGCAGAGGTCAGTATCATTATCCGCATTTTACACATGGGGAAACTGGGACACAGAGTGGGGAGGTGATTTGTTCACGGTCACTCAGCAGGGCACTGGCAGAGTCAGGAAAAGAATCCAGGTCTCCTGAGTCCAGTTATTATATAAGTGATAAGATCCCAACGATTGTCTACAACGTCAGTCTTGAAATCTAGTCACAACAGGCTTTTTGGTGAGATTTCCAGTACTCTTTGCTTCTGACTGTGCTGGAAATGCTGCATGTTCAGCCTCTTTCTTTGTATTCATTGGACAGTGCCAGGAACTGCAGTGACAAAAACAAGACTAAGCAATTTAGCCAAACTTTCTGAGTGTCAGAAAGGGTTCAATCTGAGTTGTAGGAGTTAGTTTTGGTCGTTTCTTATTGTATCCCATCTAGCTGACCCATCCCTAGCAAAGACGGATAACGATAATAGATATTATAAGGATGAATGAGTTCTCTTCTGTTTTTACCTTCAGAGTGTGTTTAAAGCCTCCCGGGGTGTTGGTCCTCTGTCTTTTCACCCCCACACAGCTGTTGACCTACTAGGCTAAGATCCTTTGGTTGACTGCCCATTTTTCAGAAAATGAAAACCATGTGCTTCAGGTTCCGATCGACTCATTGTCTACAACGTAGATTGTCCTGTTGGGTCTCAGGCTCGTTAGGGTTTGCCTGGACAAACAGTGCCTGTGGCCATCATTTCCCTGACACATGGTGTTCAGCATTCCCCTTAGTCTTCATGAACAGTTCATTTACTCTGTGCAATTCAACCCGCCTTGTTGGCAGCCAGTTGTGGTATCAGAGTTTTTCCTTGACTTTTCAAGTATTCCTTCCTTGTTTAGGCACAACAGTACCTAAAAGGCATGATCACTTGTGAGGAGGCATTTGTTTCCAAGCTCCCAATGTTCCATTGCTGGCTCAGAAGAGAAGCCAAAGACATTTTATATGCAGTGTTATGCAGACTGCCTGTCTAAACCCTCTGTTGCTCAATACCAGCGCCCAAGGAAAAGGTTTGGCCAGCTCATGCATGGGCACTATGCCATCCTGGCAGATGGATATGAGTGTAGACAATCAAGTAAGTGTGTTTGCATCAAATAAAGGTGCTGGGGGCATTTTTCCCAGCTGAGGCTTTCAAAACAGCTGTCTTCCTTGAGCATGTGTGTCTCTGATTAAAGGGACTGTGATATTAGTAATCCATCTCTGAACTACATAAATTGTCAGTAAACAAAAAAGTAGCTTCTGCAACCAGCTGAGGTGTATTATGTTTTGGGTTAGTTTGAGTCAGAGGTAAAGTTGTGTGGCCTTGAGGAAAGCATTAAGATTCCCAATTTGATCTCTTGGAAAGAGATTACAATGGAAAGGGGCAAACTAACCATCAATGGTCCATTTGAGTTGCAAATAAATAGGGTGCACCAATGCATCCCCTGCTTTTGCACACTAAGAGTTGTAAAATGAGAAGCGATATCTAATGGGAGTTACAGTCCCTGACTTCTATGCCCAGCTGCGTCACTTTGCAATGTTATGCAAGTTACTCAATCACTGTGCCTCAGTTTCTCCATATGTGAAATAAAGATAAAAAGTGTTATCCTTACTTTTTAAAGAAGAGGGGAAACGGAGATTTAATTCACAAATATTTGTAAAAATCTTTTGAGATCTTTGGATGAATTGCAGTCTTATTCTTTTCCTGTTGAAGCGAATCACACACAAAGTGTGGCATTTGGAAATCTTCACACATAGCCATGTGACATTTACATTCCTGGGAAAAGACTATCCAGCAGCAGGAGGGAACGAAATGTGCGGCATTGACTAGACTACCAGGACAATCAAAGTGGTTATGCTGTTTTGTGGTGCAATAGTGTGTCATAGTAAGCTTTATGTTGTAGTCTTTTACTGTGTAGAGTGCAGTGATTTATAGCAGTTATTTGCTCATGTAACCACAATCACAATGGCTTTGCATTAAATTACTTGCTTGCCATTTGCAACCTATTTAACAGCTGGCCTAATTTACTTCTGCTCTAAGTCAGTCTAACAGTACTTAAATCAAGATGATACAGATGCTTACACCAGTGCTTAACTTGGCCCAGTCTGTCTCAGACTAACGTCATAAGAATATATGACAAGCAATGGGCACAACATGAAGTCTATGTGATTCTTAATTCCCATTTTTAAAAGAGACCAGAGGAGGACACCAGAGGTTGACTCTGATGGTTCAAATCCTCACAAGGACACTTAATTTACAAAAAGTTTGTGTACCAAGGAAAGAACGATGAAATATGCCGAAGACAGGGCATAAAAAACAGACATAAATCTTAGAGACTTAGGGGCATTTCAAGGTTTTCCACAACATCACCCACAAGAGAATCGGAATTACACAGGAAGTTTTCAACTTGCAGAATTTGACACATCAGTCCACTAAGGGGGAGGATTTGTGGAGCCAAAGTGGAAGAGGGGGCATGGCTCTCTCAAACCACTAACATTCTGAGATCCAGTGGGAAATCCTGCAGATCTTTAGGTGCCCGGACAGAGGGCAGCAAGGGTGTTCCATAAACCCAGATTGCTTAGATCAGTCACTGATTTACCCAGCTGATCTGGAACATCCAGGTAAGAGAGTAGAGCAAAATGGAGTTCTCACCCACTCCTCTTTCAGTCATCTACGCGCTAATCCCCCCTCCCCTCCAAACACACCAAAGGATAAAAATAAAGGAAAACCTTTGCTATCCTGATCAAGAATCTCATTTCAGGACCACCCAGACAGCTGGATTTTCTCCCCTTTGTCCAAGCCACACAAACAAAAAACAAACAAATGAACACAAAATTTCCCTTTTGATCTCCTTTGGTCACTGAAAGTCAGGAGGGCCAGGGATCCTGCTCTTTTGCCTCCTCTGGCCAAACTTATCCCCTCAAATAGCCAATCCAGATGAAATCAAGGCCTTTAAGATCTTATGTCTTTAACAGGTTTTCCTAACTTTTCTCCATTAAGCTTCCTTATGTTGCACTCTGAATTGATTCAGGTGCCCTGTTGGCACATAAAGCAAAATGTTCATACAATGTAGGCTCTGGGCAAGAGGACAGCCCTGGGGACATGTGTACCGTGGCATCTGAACTTTCTTTTAACTACAAAGCACCGTGTGTGAGGGGGACCTATTTTTTTAGGCAAACCTGACAGGCAAACCTAACAAGTCTGAATCTTCTCAGGGACGGGTCAATTCTTCTAGCCTTAGTTAAGGATGCTGAATAACATGAGTTTATATTAATCATACTAGAACAGTCAAGTCATGATTCGTGAATAACAATTCATTTTTCAGGGCCAAATTGGGAACCTTTTATTCATGTTGGTGAGATGTTTCTCCTACAAGTAATTCTACTGAAGTCAATGGGACCAGCTGTGAGTGAAATCTGGCCTTTATTGAGGAATGTCAAAAAATTCTTTGTTAGATTGTTGACATGGATGACAAAATGAAAGATTTTGCAAAATTATGTTTCTTTACCTGTATGATAAGCATACAAAGAACTGGAATACAAATATTAAATAACATGGCATGACTAAAAAGAAAAGGAGTACTTGTGGCACCTTAGAGACTGTTCTGACAAGTCCATAAGGGTGGATCCACCTTTTTCTTGAGGGATTCATGATTGAGTTCATAGCCATCCTTTCTGGTATGGACTTTTTCCTTTTGATGGTTGCACAGTATTCATTATAGCTCATTAAATACTGCAGAAATTTTTCACAAATGTTTATATATCTCAAACAGCTTTCCTATCTCTTTCTACTGGTTATTCTTATGGATGTATTGTTCTCATGAATATGTTGGTATTACCTGTTATTGTTTGATTACTATTTTACTATTTCCAAAAACTGAAGCATTCAATTGGAGAACAAACTACTGTGAGCTCTTTGGGGCAGAGCCTGTATGTAATGAGGCCTCGATCCCAGATTGCTGCATCTAGCTGTTACCACATTACATTATTATTATTGGACAACATTTCCCAAAATGTTCAATAACTTGGGTGGGAGGGTTCATTGAAGAAAAATATCAAAAAATGACAAAAAGCTTGAAAATCGTGAAATTGTTCAGGTTTTTATAATAATGATTTAGATGACCAATCGCATACCACAAATTAACAAAAACATCAAACAAGACCTGATCTAGTGGTGTGTTACTCTCCCTGAGAGTTGAAGATACTCTGCACTTAACAGGATCGGACTCTAATTGACAATGCATATATCAAAACTCTTTTCACCCAAACTATTCATTGAATACATATGAATAGCAAATATATCCACCAAAATCAACATCCATCCGATGAATACTGGCTCACCCGCAAATTCTGTTGATACTGCTCCTACGATGCTGAACATGTCTGGCGAAATTCCTATGGCTTTGCTAACTTTTTCCAGTACAAATGGTGTTTTCTCCTCCTTCTCTGATGCCCGTCTCCTTGATAAACAGCACAACTTTGCCATTCTCATTGAATCCCATATCTGAAACTGCCAGTGAGTATTTGCTATCCCCAAATCCCTCCTAAAAATACCTCCCCACCCCCACCCGGTATCTGTTTTCAGTCTGCACAGTATCTCGCTCCAGTAAATGTCTTGAGATAAGAGTGAAATGTCTTCAGATGAGGGTGGAAGAGATACCTGGTTAAAATGATGAATATGAATTTCTGGGAGCAATATTTTCAGTTAACTGGAAGGCTGTGGGATTAGTGTCAAGATGAGAAATATGGCAAATTTCAGCCTTTTAAATATGTTATGGGTACTTGATCCCTTTTTAGACTCCTTAAGACCCCAGTCCTTCAAGCTGCTCCATGCTGGTAGAACTTCACATCTACACAGAGCCTCACTGAAATCAATGAGATTCTGAAAAGGTGCAGGGGTTTGCTTATGTGTTAGAGCATGCAGGATCACAGCCCAGACAACCTACTGCTAATTAGTGAAATGACCACCTGCCACACCACAGATGGAAAGCCTTCTGGAGTAGGCTTTTTTTTGTGTCTGTCATCTCAGGGTTTGTCACGTCATGTGCCAGCCAGAAACAGTGCAGAATTGAAAGAAGATTTATTTAAAAAAAAATCAAAAGCTTCAAATAAATCTCTCAAATCTCAGCAAAAGTTTGGCTTCTGTCCAGTTTGAAGGATGGGAGATGATTCCCGTTAGTTTGATTATACTTGAACATATGAGCCTCCTAAATCAAAGAGGCCACAAGCAGCTTCCAAGAAAATGTGTATTTCTGTTTATGAAGTTTTGTTGTTGTTGTTTTCACCCTAGGCAGCCATTGAAAAAACACACACTCTCTCAAGCCTCTTCTCCTCACTGCTCAAAGTTTTATTCAGTCACAAAAGTTTAAAAGAATCCAGGCTAGAGAGGAAGGATGGCTGTGTGGCTAAGGCCCTAGTTCGTAGTACAGGTGATCTGAGTTCACTTCCTAGCTTAACTACAGACTTCCCATGTAACCTTGAGTAAATAAATCACTTAAAGTCTGTGCTTGTGTTCCACATCACTAAAATAATGAAGTCTTGTTGGACTGACTTCTCTCCTTAGGTTTGAGGAGACAGGGACCAACTCTTCCAATGTGTATGTAAAGTGCCCAACTCAATGGGGTCCTCTTCTTGAACGGAGCCTCTGGACCCTATAAATACAATAGTATTTATTATTGCGAACATCTTTCCATTCCATTGATAAAGGTGATTTGTTTCAACATTAATGTTAACACACAATTTTTCACTTCTATTACGTGCAGATTCAGAGAAAAAATCTACACAACCACTGGCAGACACAAAGAGAAAAACCTGTCACAAGCTGATTTTTCCCTAACTCGTTTGATGCACCCGTACTTGGGATGTGACAGGAGCTGCGGTCTGTTTTCCATACATATGCGACAATGAGCCTGACTTAATGATACACATATTTGAGAGAGAGTCTTCTTACATACAGATACCATAAACATCTCATTTTTTCCATTCTTTGCAATCTAAGGGCATGCATACAACTGTAAAACCCTTGCTCAGACTGGTGAGCAATTTACTCATGGAAGTAGTCTTCAGTAGGACCCCTTGCAAATTGCTCAGTTAAGCCAGGACTGCACAACCAGGTTCATGGTATTTAAAAGTGTTGTGTGTTAGTATGATGCCTCTCAGCAGAGCTCAAGTAGAGAGATTCATCTGCGGCTGATGAAACTGAATGCTGTGAATTGCAGCTTGAGGAGCTATAATTGTGGATATACAGTAAATATATTTATATGAATTATACATTTAATTGAATTTCTTGTTCTTCACTGAAAAGCAATAAACACCCCAAGTGAAACCCCAAGGAAACCATTGCAAGTTGTACAAATCTATCCAAGGGCATAATTTAGCTCAGTGTGTCTTTGCACTTTCCACCCCAGCACTCAAACCGCTTTTCATATATCAATTAAGCATCACAACACATGCTTCTCATGCTTCTGGATTTGAGCCAAACCTTAATTACTAAGGGTTAGAATGACACCTTCCTGAGGAACAGATTATCCCACATCTGCCTACTGCAGAGCCTTTGCACCTTCCACTGAAGTACCTGATGCTGGCCACTGTCAGAGGCAGGATACTGGACTAGATGGACCAGAGTAATAACCATAATACAAACTAGCTCTTATATAGCATTGTTCATCAGTAGCTCTCAAAATGCTTTGAACAAGAAGGGTTAGGATCATAAGCCCAGTTTCACAGATGGTGAAACTGAAGTCCTGGGAGAGAATGTGACTTGCCCAAGGTTACCCAGCATAGCCAGGAATAGACCCCCAACTCTCCTGAATCCCAGTCTGGTGTCTACACTGCCACTCTGTAAGCAAAACATTGAAATTGCCAAACTCCACTGTGAGGTAGGGAAGCATACTGGTATTACCATTTTATAGATGTAGGAGCTATTCAACAAACTAGCTATTTATATACCCCTCGTGATGCTACCCGAGTGCCTAGAGTTGAGGCTCAGATAAGTTAGGAGATCTGTCCATGGTTATATATCAATAGTCCCTGGCAAAGCTGGAAGTAGATCCCATCTCCCACTTCTCAGCTCTAGTCCCATTTACATATGCAGTATATCTAGATATGCAATGATAAGATTCTAAGCACTACATAGGCAGAAGATCATAAACACTGCAGGTGAAAGTGAAATTAAAAACAGTCAAGAAGAATACAAGGGAAAATTGGAAAAGCAAGCATTAAAAATCCCTGGTATATAGGCACTGTATAAATTCAGTAAGATAATGTAAAATATAGGTAACTATACGGAGAAGGATAATCCACAAGCCAGTTTCTAATTTTATTTGTCCTATGTGGGCCATGAAAGGATCAAACAAATGTCATTGCAGGGAATGGAGGTAGGGAAGGGAGGGCATATCTTGTAGAGGGAGGAGTGATTGCCTTCCAAACCAAGGGAGGAGTCGGTATGCCAATTGAACAAGAAGATTTTGGAAGCAGAGTTAAGTCTTAAAACGGGTACAGCACAATTGAAAGCCAGAGGCTGAGAGCAAGCTGTGACAGTTTGAAGTTCAGTACAGAAAATTTCTCATTAACCCAATGGCAAAACTGGACTCAGTTGACTAAGGGTTAAATTCATCATGAATATTATTCAGTTTAAATCATTCCAGCAGCTGTAGTGATAAACACAGGTTACCTTCACAAGGCAGGCAGAGGAGGGCTCTACCTTAACTTCTTCTTGCTGGAGGAGGGAGGGTCCAGACTTTCAGTTGCTTTCACTGTCCAGGTTCTCTTTTCTATTTAATGAGTTTTACCAGGAAGAGAGGTTTCCTCTTTTGGAAACTTTCCTGTCAGTACAACAGGCAGACTCAGCAGAGAGGGTGAAGTCTAACTGGGTCCACGGGCACTAAACGATTTTCTGCCCTCTACAGGCTGGCGAAGCTTGCATTTCATTGCTGCTACCAGTGCTGCCCATCTAGGTACTTCTGAGTCCCCCATAGGGTTGCCAGCCATCCAGGATTGTCCTAGAGTCTCCAGGAATTAAAGATTAGTCTTTCATTAAAGTTTATGTCATGTGATGAAACCTCCAGGAATACATCCCACCTAAACTGGCAACCCTAGTCCCCCATGACTGCGCTATCTGAGCACTTCACGGTCTTTTATCATGTTATCCCCACAACACCCCAGAGAGGTTGAGAAATATCATTGTCCCCTTTTTATAAGTGGGAAACTGAGGCATAAAGCAATTATCTTGCCCGGGGTCATACAGGAAGTTTGGAGAGGAGTTGAACCTAGGTCTCTTTGAGCCTAGGGCAGGGCCTCAGAAAGGAGGACCACTCTTGCTTTTCTTTAGACAAAGCCAGCATGCTGTTTCTTTCAGGCTGTCACGCTGCTATTGTACAGAAGAGCTAATTCTAAACACAAAATTATAGAGAAGAAGAAAGGGGTGAGTGTGTGTGAACCCTTTGAAAATAATCCTGAGTAATATGCCCCCCCCCCACAACCCAGCCCCTCAGGCATACTTTAATCAGGGGTATTGTATCAAAAATACTCACTGATCTGTAAATAACTCCATGCCTGATTTACACTACACTGTGAATTCTCCTTATCTTTGACCTTCCTTTTAATGCTTTCTTCATGGTGGGGGAGTATCCTCCCTTATAACTGTTCTCATCACAGAGGGATCCCCCACCATGAAGAAAGCATTAAAAGGAAGGTCAAAGATAAGGAGAATTCACAAGGTTTTCTGCCTCTTTTCTCTGCAATTCTTCCTCTCTGGATATCACTGAAGGGACATTCAAGGGTGGAGGAGGGGAGTGCTGTCCAGCTCCACCCACTTCCAGAGGAAATGTCATGAGAAAATGCTTTCTTGAGGTCTGTCCCCTTAACATGCTATGCGAATGCTTGCTATCAATTGTGCATTTTTATGGCATTTTGACTTGAAGTAACGTGAGAATGTTCTTTCACACATTATTTCCAGTAGAAATACCATGAGAATCTTGTTTCTTGTGATACTGCTGCAGTGGGAGTACTCCAGACTAAGCATAACCACAGAATACTAAAATTATTTTATGGATTTTTTTCCCCTCCATCTGAAATTTAGGAGACGCTTAATGTGTCTCTGTTTAACTCTTACCATAAAGTCTTGTCCACATTTGAGCTAAATGACACCTTGATTGAAATAGCCAACTCATTTATGTGGTGCCCTGAGACCTGTCCAAACTGAATCAAAGGCTAAGAAACCAGATTAAACTCCACTATATTTGTAACACTTAGGTAATTTCATTCTGAGTCCAAGTTGCTTCAGATGCCCTTTTTGTGGTTGAATAAAACTGTGGAGGAGTAGAGACCTGAAAGAACAAAGACCACATACTGTAAAAAGCAATTCTAATTAAATCAGGGTGAAAAACACAAGAATGTTCTTTCTTTCAACGCAAACAAAACAGAAAACCTACAGCACCATATTACTTGCCAGTCTACAGATGTACGACAACAAAAAATGCTCACACATACAGCAGTAGTTTAAAAGGAAATAACGCTTGGAAAAAATTATAAAATGTGTCAAGTAGATCATCTATTTATGCTATTTTCCCCTGATGTTGATGTTTCCCTTATGAATTATGCACTTTCAGCTGCCACTACTTACATATGTGGGCCCTCATGGCATGGTTCCCAGGACCAGCATGTGATTATGGATCATAAAAAATGAGCATACACATTGTGTCTTAAAAAGGCAAAAAGATGTACAACCCAATTGTGTGAGAATGTCTCCATTGTATTACAAAAATAACCAGCTGTTCTTAAAAACATTGAAAGTTATAATAGCAGCAGCCATAAAAAATCACCGTATTTTCATTTTAAATTTCCCAAAACCAGAAGAATTAGGAAGCAGATTGCTATTCAAAAATTAAAATAACCACTAAGACTTTCCCAACAGCCAGAAGGTGGTGCTGCACAGTAATATAGGTTCAGCCAATGTCAGAAGGTTTATTTTTGATCAATTACGCTGTTTTATTTTTTTTTTTAAAGAAACAGAAGGAGAGATTGAACCATCAGGGTTGCATTGCCTGGATGTGCACAATAGGGATCAAAAGATGTCTAGAATTCAGTTCCTGATGAGTAGAAATGCACAGTACATGTGACATAAACTAGTGTCTTTGAGTGGAAAGTTTAGTTACCCCTCTTCATGATTCTTAATTGGCTGGTTGCATTGAACTGTCCTGGTTTCTTAAATCTTCTTGATTTCAAAGGTCTCCTAACAGATCTTCCATGTGTTTCCTCTAAGAGCTGTTTCCTCTTAGTACTTTTCACAGCTATTGTCAGTTGTGCAACAGAAGATTAATATGCCAGATCCTCAGCTGGTGCAAATCAGCATTGACTTTGATGGTGTTACAGCAGTTTACACCAATGGAGAAGCTGGTCTGTATCTTTACAGGCCAGACTAGGTGGAGAGTAGAGAGTTGTCGGCACATTGTGTGCTGTGAGGAGAAAAATGCTGATTTGGCTCCTTTTGTCATGCTACAAATCAGGGCAGGAAGAATCCTAAACGTACCTGGCATGGGGACACGCATTGGCAATGTTCTGAATGAGGCGGAAGTGGTCTGAGCAACTAATATGAATCCACCTCAGGTTGGTAACGCTGGAATGTTGTTACCAAAGGAAGGTATTAATTATTATTAAACATTTGTATTGCGGCAGCACCTAGAAGCCCCATTCATGGACCAGGACCCCATTGTGCTAGGTGCTGTACAAACACAGAACAAAAAGACGGTCCCTACCCCAAAGAGCTTACAGTGTAAGTATAAGACAAGAAACAACAGGTGAATAGAGACAGCTGGGGAAGCACAAGGCAACAATGAACCAATGCTAGTATACATAATATTAGTTATTGTGGCATATGTGAAATAAGTTGTTGGTCGCAGTCCTGGTCCTAAGTCTGATGAAACCTACCAGTGCCAAGAGCTGTCTCAGCAGAACACCTACAAATTAAATAGGTTTGGGGCTAGGCAGCTCACTCAGCTACACAGGCCAAATTCTTCCCTGGGCAACTCCGCTGTTTGAGGAACTCTGCACTGCTGCTACTCATGCTGTGTCCTGCTGTAGATAAAGAGAAGACTTCAATCCCCAAGGCTGTCAGGCCAAAACCTTCCACAAGCTCATATTGTTACCCATATTGATCCCTGAGGTAACTCTGTTGAATGATGGCTATTGTCACACCAGGGTTGAACCAGTATCTACATGTAGAACATGGAATGCAACCCCAGAACCTACCCCAAGTATAAATGTGGCGACACTTAGAAAGGGAAAGGGAACAAATCCTCGCCCAAGATTGCAGAGTGCCATTCCCAGATGTGGTCCCACCTTCTCTCTACACCAGTGGTTCTCAAAGCCGGTCCACCGCTTGTTCAGGGAAAGCCCCTGGCGGGCCGGGCCGGTTTGTTTACCTGCTGTGTCCACAGGTTCAGCTGATCGCAGCTCCCACTGGCCGCGGTTCACCATTGCAGGCCAATGGAGGCTGCAGGAAGGGCGGCCAGCATGTCCCTTGTCCCGCGCCACTTCCCATAGCCCCCATTGGCCTGGAGCGGCGAACTGCAGCCAGTGGGAGCTGCGATCAGCCGAACCTGCGGACGCAGCAGGTAAACAAACTGGTCCGGCCCGCCAGAATTGCTTTGTTTCCCTGGACAAACGGCGGACCAGCTTTGAGAACCACTGCTCTCCATATTGGCTTGCAAGAAGCACTTGCTCTATGCAGTGGATATGTACAACCCTTGTGCAGCTGCAACAGATCTTGCTCATAGTACAGTGGAAACACGGGGATTCCACTGTCAGGGGCCCTCTGCAGCCCCAGACACAGAACTTGATCTCATTGGAAAATATATTGTGCTTTGTTTTAAATGATAGAGCCATACATTTTAAGACCAGAAGGGAGCATTATGATCATCTAGTATGAGCTGCATTACATGCAAACTCACCCAGTAATTCCTGGGAATTAATGAGTTCCTGAACAACAGAAATAGTATGGGTTTCAGACAAACTCTTGGGCATACAATGTAAAAGAGACATTTTTCAAAGTTTAAAATAAATGAAATGGCCAATAGTCTAGAGGGCAAGATTCACCCATGCATAATGGGTGCTTTGCCTCATCATGGTGGCACAAATGGGAAATACCAGTGAATCTCCAAAACATGGAGTTTTATTCCATTAAGTAAAATATGTTTTTGAGAACTAAGAGGAAAAGAAAAAAAACTTTTAAAAAAAAGTACGTAATGAAAAAGTAGCCAAGCTATTTAATTTTTGTAAATGGTTAACCATTCCATGGGCAGAATTCATATACTGAAGGTGAAGTATTAGCATGGGATAAATGCTTATGAGTTATGTACAGCAGAAAAACACAGTACTTAATTTAAGTGGGACGGACTTTGAATTAATGCAGTGATGCTGCCCTCAGAACCATTTGGTTATGATATGCAGCAGTTCTCCTATACCAATCATTAATTTGGACTGTGACAGAAGTTAGACCTTGTTGGTCATATAATATATCCAGATGGGGCTAGTACAGAATTAAACAGTTTACATTTCTATGCTGTAATTATTTGTATTGTGTATAGCACCCAACGATCCCAATCAGAAGCTGCCCCTGTTGTGCCGTATGAACACAAAGGAAGACGTGGTCCCTGACTCAAAGAGCATATAAACTAATTTGAAATTAGACAACACATGAGTGAAACAAATAAGAGGAAAATGGAGACTGAGGAGAAGGGCAGTAAGGAGACCAGACAATAATACTGTTCACCTATTGCAGAGGTGGCCAAACTGTGGCTCGTGAGCCACATGCGGCTCTTTTACCGTTAAAGTGTGGCTCACAGAGTCCCCCTCACTCCCTCATTCTCCACCTACCAGACTGGGGATGGGGTGGGGGGGAAGCTCGGGACCTCTGCCTTGCAGTGGGGTGGTGGGGTAGGGATTTCTGCCCAGCAGGGAATGGCGGGGGGGGCGGGTCTCAGGATTTCAATCCCATGGGGCACACCTGCCAGGGCTCGGGACTTCAGCAGAAGGCACCTCACTCGGGGCTGAAGCCCTGAGTCCTGCAGGTGCACCCCGGCTCTCGAACGTCTGAAGATTCGTCATATGCAACTGGGAGGGTCAATAGGTTTGGCCACCCCTGACCTATTGCATAACTTGATTGGTACAAATCAAGATTTTTTTACAGTTTAATAGTTTTAATGTAAATAAAGAATATATATCTCTGATTGCTGGTGAACTGGGCTACCATTAGTTGGTTGAATTTTTTTGGGCATCACCACAGAAGTGGGACTTGGTGTGAGATCTGAAGGAGAAGACTCTTATGGATAAGTTCAGAGAGGGTGCTCCAATAAGAAGGGGCAGCACAGAAGAAAGTGCATAAACCATTTTTGGGGAAGTGGGCAAATGGCAATTCAAGGTTGGCATCATTGACAGAAACGTGGGGCAATATGATAGGAGACAAGACTATATTTGAGGAGGAACAAAACTGAGATAGGCCTTGAGGGCAAGGACTAGCTGTAAGTCTAGTTTTGAAAGTCCAGCTAATGAGACCTCTATCACTTCCCTTGCGAGACTATTTCTCAGTTTAATGGTGCTCAATATCTGGACATTTTCTGCTCATCAGACTACATTCTTCTTTCCGGCAAGCTAATTAGTTTACAAAAATAGAGCAGATTTCTTCAAAAAGGAGCTATGCTGGCAGGCCCAGTGACTAAATGTACTCTGTATTGTAGTGTGGGGAACTTGTGTTGAGATACGAGTCTCTGTTAATTTTTCTTTCAATGGGGACGAAGTATATCTGTCAGGAACCAGCAACCTCTTTGGGCAATAGCATTTTGAGAGGTACACTGATGGGTTCAGTATTCCTTAAATGGCAGCCCAACATCATTCATGTGGGCAGCAAAACCATGAATTTGCTTGTGATAATATTAGTGTCCATTGTATTCATTTTTCATGAACATTCAGACAAGTGATTCATTTGCTTGAAACAATATGCTTGGAAAAGGCTGCCACCACTAAAGAATTGTCTGCACACTGAGGGAGACTGGACCATTGTACGTGCTCCCAGAAGTAACACCACAAGTAGTGCCAGAGCCTGAGTGCAAGAGGTGTTGATGTCAAGGCCAGAGCTTAATGAATCAGATGCACTGACCCTCTGGTCACAAGTGTCAGCCTAAGTGTAAAAGAGTTCTCCAGCTGTGCTGAGAGATCCTAGCCCTGCCAGGGCAGGGTGAGAGGAATGCCCCAACCAATATTGTGGGCTTTGAAGCAGCCCCACAGATCACCAGGTGTAAGTGGGCCAGTTCCCTGAGCATATATTGGTAATTCATAAGGCCAGAAAGCCCATAACCCCTCCCAGAACATGAATGCAGGAAAGGAAAATCTAGAGCAGAGGTGGCCAGATGCACTGACCCTCTGAGCTACTTATGACAATCTTCAGAGTTCAAGAGCTGGGGTATGCCCATGGGCAGCAGGTGGGGCCAGCCGGCCCCACCCGTCCCGGCCGCCTTCTTCCCCCACTGGAGCCCATAGTCCCCCCCACACACACACTCCCCCCTGCGACTGCCAGCCTCCCCCACAGCACAGGGCGGACAGCCCCAGCAGCCCTCCCCAACCCCCACCAAGCACTGGACAGTGCGTCCTCAGTGCCCCAAGGCTCCCCCAGCCGTGGGTGGCCCCAGACACCCTGACTCCTGGCTGCAGGCTGGCTGTGGCCACCCTAGCCCCAGCCCCAGCCCGTTCCCTGAAGAGGAGCAGCCAGGCTGCCTGGACTGGGGTCAAGGGGGAAAGGCAAGCAAGAGGGGCCCTTCCAGGCAGAGCGTGGGTGGGGCCACGCTGGGCTGCTTGGGGAGGCACAGTCTTCCCCAGACTATGCGATGCGCCACCCATGGACATGCCTGCCAGGACATGCCCTGCTCTTGCTGAAGCCCCGAGTCCCAGCAGGTGCGCCCCGAGGGGCTGAAGACCCCAGACCCCTCTCCCTGCGGGGTAGAAGCCCCATCCCACCACCCTGGTGCAAGGCTGAGGTCCTGAGCTCCCCTGAAGTGTGGTAGGTGGAGAATGGAAGAGGGCTGTGGGGGGCTCCGCAAGCTGCATTTTAATGGTAAAAGAGCCGCATGTGAGGGAAGCAGTAGATGATCCAGATAAATTTTCTTCTATCTGAGGGGGCAACATTTATACTGTTTTAAATTCCCTATTGATTAGATCTAATAAATTCATCTATTTCTTCACCTACACAAGAATACCTCTTTATTTTTTGACTCTCACAAACCATACCCACTCTGGCTTTTAAAATTGTTGTATACTTTGCATTTCAGTTTATACCATTTACCTCAGTTTTAAAATCTTCCCTTTTAAAGTTCAACATCACTATTATCCCAGAGGATTCTTGTACTCAAGGCCATTTACAATAGTCTGAACTGATATTTTATGCTGCACCAAAAGCATAATACCATTTATACTCAAAGAGGAAGGATTTCCTGGTCTGATGCACAGATGTTTTTTCTGGGAGCTCTGATGCATAGAATGGAGTTGCAAAGGTATTTTTAAAACCATGAAGACATGTAAAAAAAATAAATAAATAGAGTGTCAATCATCAGTAAATACAGGCAGTGACATAGAACATAGGAACTGCCACACTGGATCCGACCTGTGGTCCATCTAATCCATCATTCTGTCTCAGACAGTGGCAACACCAGTTGCTTCAGCAGATGAGCAAGAAATCCACATCTGCATCCCATAGGGATAATGTGCGCCAGCCATGAAGGTCTCATTTTAACCCATGATAATTAAAGATTGTCTTAAGCCCTGCAACATGATGTTTTATCTCTTTTCCAAGAATTGTTAGCATTAATTATTATAACTAGTTATTCTTATTATCCATGTCAGTGTCCAGTCCTGCTTATAATCCTGCTGAGTTCTTCACCTTAATTATATCCCGTGGCAATGAGTTCCACGGTCTAAGTGTGTGTTGTGTGGAAAACAAAGTATTTCCATTAATTAGTTTTGAATTTTCAAGGAAAGAGATTTAGCATGATGTCTGCACTCTGTTTTGCTTATCTGCAGAACTGATATAAATCAGTTTTCTCAGACTGGCTTAGTTCCTGATGGAACAGTGATCAGGTGTTTAGGCCTAATGTAGGATCTTCTCTGATTGTTGGCAGCATGAAAGACAAAACATTATTTGTGAGTAACAGAGTCCTTAGGTAGCAAGTATTTAAAATAACTGTTTGGTTTCAGAGATTTACAGCCCAGAATCTACAGACTCTGCCATAGGCACATTGAGAGGGCTCTGCATCAGAAAAACTACCATAGGAAGCCATCAACAGTTACAACATATTTCCAGTTTACAAAAGCATCTTGACAGGTTTCAGAGTAGCAGCTGTGTTAGTCTGTATCCGCAAAAGGAAAAGGAGTACTTGTGGCACCTTAGAGACTAACAAATGTATTTGAGCATAAGCTTTCGTGAGCTACAGCTCATTTCACTTCATCACTGAATGCATCCAATGAAGTGAGCTGTAGCTCACGAAAGCTTATGCTCAAATAAATTTGTTAGTCTCTAAGGTGCCACAAGTACTCCTTTTCTAAAGGCATCTTGGAGATGGTTTGTTGTTGTTTTGCTGTGAAAACTGTTCCTTAATTCTCTGCCCATTTAGCTCATATTCAATTCAGTGTCAGCATTTGCCATTCTGCTTTTTCTATTATCATTTTTAAACTGATAATTAGAAAGTATGCTGGCAGGAAATTGAAGTATATGGTGAGTTTTCATGATCTGAACACACCATTAATAATTTGCAAAGAAGGTAAAAAAGCACTTTGAGCACTGTAACATGTAACTGTATGGTTTTCCTCCTCAAATGACAGAGGAATTAATGAGAGCTGATCAGAAAAAGGGAATTTCCATTCTGTGGGAAATCCCAACATTTCAAAATTTGTTTTCATTCCAAATTGTAACAGTCAAAATTTCTCATGAAACAGAAATTCAAAAAAATAAAATAAAATAAAAAAATCTATTCAGAAACATCAAAAAATTTCTTTTTGATGAGGTAAAAATTTTTCATTTTGATAATGATGAAACATTGTAATAAAATATTAACTATAATATAGGCAATACATTCCATATAGATACATAATATACTAGTACGATTAATATAATAATATAAATATCAAAACCAAATGTAACAAAACAAGAGTTGAAACAAGATGTTGTTAGCTAATCAAAAGGATTTTGCTTTATCAAAATGAAATGAGAAAGTTGAAATGATTCATACTGATATTTTTCTTTCAAAGTATTTTTCAAAATTGACACATTCTTGTGAGATGGTTTGATTTCAATGAAACTTCATTTTTCCATGGAAAATTGCTTCATTTAAATTTCTGACCACCTCTAGAGTTAACCATGAAGGAAGAACCCACTGTGAGTGCGATTTTCCTAAGAGCCAAAAGGGAGTTAAGCACCCAAATCCCATTGCAATTCAGTGAGATTTGAGTACCTACCTCCCTTAGGCCCCTTTGAAAACTCCAGCCTAGGAGCCTTGTTTGGAATCAGAATAGTTCAGTATGCACTTGCTGAATCTTACTTCGTAAAAATAAACGTGTTTGCTGTGTGTGTTTTGCAAGGTTTAAGACACAGCAGAATGCCACAAGTACTCCTTTTCTAACTTTTCTAAGTCTCTGTAGGGCAAAAACACATAATAGGGCAAAAATACAGTAATTTCCATTCTGCCTAGAAAGACATTTAAAACTGATATATACTGATTCAGTGACTTTTTGAATGTCATTAGTTACTCATATCAAGAAATAGTCTGTAGTGCCCAATATTAAAATAAAGAGAAACCAACATTTAAGGCAGAAATACATAGGATTTCACTTGAAATCATGATCTGTTGTCCAGAAATTGATGTTAACTCATCTAATGAGATTTCCTGCATTAATATAATTAATTACAATTCGTTTTAAACTTAGATTGTATCTCTGTGAATACTAACTTCACAAACACAGAACTTCCCACTGGACTTTTATTCACAGACTTGTCAATCAGGTGCTCACCGTTCCTTTAAAGTTTAAGCCTTATTAACCTACACACTGGATTTGACTGATGATAGGCCACAACAAACAAAGACAACCCACTCTCAGGTTCCAAATCCTGTCATCCCAGTTCAGAGGGTCCCCTGGAAGAGATGAAAGGATCACTCAAATGTCTGATTATTCAAACATACAAGCAATGGGAGCATATTGTAAAAAAGAAAAAAAAAAGTTAGCAGAGTCCCCTGCTGATTGAGTTATCTTTTTAAAAAATAACTTTGTACAAAGCTAACTTCAGTTTCCAGCCCAGGTCTTCATGGGCTGTGTCAAATGCATGCTGGGAACACCATATGCAAGATCTGGATTTAACATATATTTGGCAAATGCAGTAGAATTGAAAACACACCATGCCACGGTTGCCCAGATACAGTGGAAAGCCAGCAAGCTTTTAAGCAAGATATCAGCTATGTCTGAGCATCTCAAAAATCAGCAATATTTTACCAATGGGAATTTTTATTTCAGTGGTTTTCATATGGGATTTCAAAGGTTTAGGGCTGGAGTAGCACAGGGAAGGCTTATGTATGTACCACTAAGGTTTGTAACAGTGATTATGTTATATGCGAGCTCATTCTGGGCCTGACAGGTGCTGAGCAACTGCAGCTCCTATACAGTTGACTGGGAGAAGTGGGTGCTCAGTACCTGCTAGGATTGCCATTATCATGGCCGGCAAATATAATAGGCCAGGGGAGGCTAAGCCTCCTCAAACAGGATGTGGTGCACCTCCCTTTGGAGGCACACTGCCGGCCTGCTGCCTTTGGAGTGCTACCACCAAAAGGGTGCCCATGGCTTTGCCCGCGCACGGCTCCAAGGCCGCGCTCCCACAGCCTGCTCTTTCCCCATGGCCCCACTCTCATTCCACCTCTTCCAGTCACCGCTCTGCCTCTTCCCTCACAGCCTCCTTGCCCCTCGTGCTTCTCTGCCAATTCCCCCATGCCCTCCTCCCCCCGCCTGCCGCTCGCACCTCTTTGCCCCCTGAGAGGGAGAGAGTTGCAGGTGACAGAGCCCCTCGGGGGAGATGGCAGAGAGGGAGACGCGAGCAGTGGGTGGTTGGGTCCCTTGGGGGAGGGGGTGAAGAGAGTGGGGCCTGAGGCGGAGTCAGGGTGGAGCATTGGTGGGGCCTTGGGGCAAAGTCATTCAACATTTTCTGCAAAGAATCTATGCACAATGAGATTTGAAGGAACAAAAGTAATGAAGAAAATAGAAAACTCTGACTTAAAATATACTGTTTGCCTATTTTATTCTTGTGTTTTCCTCCTAAATACTATTATCAAGCTACTTCACTGTGTGGCCTACCAAGAATCATAAACATGACTGAAGAATCTGAGTCAAGACAACATTCAACTCAGCACAGTGATGAGTCAAGAGCTGACCTTCAGTAAAAATTTAAATATACTGATTTTCAAGGGCGCTCAGAAAAATCAGGCCATTATTTCTACAACTTTCATCAATTAAATTTGGAATAAGAAAAAAAAAAGCAGGGGGGGAACCACAGTACAAGTAATGGTAAATAACTGTGAATATAGAAGAAGTCATCAACAACTCACCTACTCTTGCTACAATTCAAATTGTCCTTGAAAGCAAGGATTCGATGGGGAAACTGAGTAATCACCAGTAGGTTATTAGAAGCAGTAACAAAATGAGTCAGTGTTTTTAATAATTATAAATTTCTTTGTGTTTCACACAAAATGCAAACAGAATTTGTAAGCTAAATGTTGGAACAAGTATTTTCCTAAGAATTTATTCTTCCTGCCACCTTCAAGGAATATCTTGCAAAATTTTCCTCAACTTCATAGCAATTTTTCATTCTGTTTAAACTTAGACTCAAAGCTAATAGAAGTACATGCACATAATAAAAGAGTAGTTTCTGCCACATAGAGCTCACAATGAGAGCTGTCAGAGATTTATTTTTCCACAGAAATTTTCAATAAAAACCTATTTTGCAGATGTTTTGCATGAAAATTTTTGTTCAGCCAAAAACCCGAGTTTCCACCAAAGAAGTTTCAATGGAAGAAGTTCAGCTAGACCTACTTACAATCTTTGATCGTGACAAGGCAAAAAAAAAATGTACATGAAACAAACAAATTGGTGAGACTGGGGTAAAGCGAGGACAGGCTAACAATAATAAGAACATGTTTTTATTCATAGGCAAGCTGTGCACACCATTTAGTCTGCTTCCTCTATTACAAGTGAAAGATTTATACAAACTTTTTCAGACAATAATGTTTTAAAACATAAATTGCCAAACCTAAAGATCTTAAAGTTAAATAAGTCCTTAATGCTGTAACAAGGTGCAGAGCTACAAAATGCTATATACACTGTGCTCTTGCTCTATAATGATATTCCATACGTTTATCCATTTCTTCATAGCTTAAGTGGGAATGAAAAACTGAGAATTTAATCTTTCTCTGTAGAATACATTTTAAATACTTCTATACTATAAGCAGATTTGAGCCCATTTAATAAGTATGTTAAAGAACTGTTAAATATATGGGAAGACCTGCTCTTATATCATTTGGAAGTTCACGAAAAAAACCCAGCCAAGTATGCACAAACAATGTCCATACTTCATTGGGGATACAATACTTGCACCATAGTCCTGGCTTTATGTTACAATGCTGGATCCGGCCTGGGAGATGCATGTAAGAGATAAAAGAGCATTGTAAGGTCAGTGACTGAGCTCTTCTTTTCGCTAATCGGCTTCCCTGGTTATCAATCTAATTTACCATAAGGTTAACCCTTTTTCTACTGCCAGAAACCAGCTGCAATCTCCTATGAAATTCCCTTGCCAAATAAATTGAGCTTTCTATTTACATAGCTCTGCAAGTGTATGTGGTGCTGTAAAATAGAATCTGTGCTCAAAAAAGCTTACACCCCAAAGATACACGCATGTATAATAAAGAACTATAAGGTATACACTGTCTTTTCAATTAGAACCTTCAGTTCATGGGGAAGGTAGGTTTTCTCAAAAAAAGCCAGTTCATGAAAACTGAAACCTTTTGCAGAAAAGGGTCAGTTTCAATACATTTCCGATTTTGAAAATTTTGGAGAAAGTTTGCGAGTTGTCAAAACACCCCATTGTGAGTCCAAGTCTCATAAATGAAAAACTCATCCTGAGAGGTATTGGACTGTGGAGTAGTCTCTTGGGGGAAGTAATAGAAACCACATCACTTGGGTCATTCAAAAGTGGACCAGAGTGAACGCAAAAAAATATATCAGAGGGGACATCCTTTCAATGGCAGGAGGAAAAAAAATAGATCTCCGCTGTTGCTCCCAGGGGCATGAATAAAAGCCATGACTTCAAAGGCAGTCACCTTACACCTCCATGATTTAACAGGTCTTTTTCCATCTCTGAATTCTCTGGATCTTTTGTTTTGCTTTATACCAGTGCCAACCAATATCTGCCATCGGCATACACTTTTGTTCTTGTGATCAGACTAAATTTCAGTCATTCTTTTAGGGCTCTATTTAAATTAGATGGTAAATACGAACTGATGGTGGCCAAAAAATGAATCCTCATGTACATGTAGCCTCCTATACTCGTAAGAACATAAGAACAGCCACACTGGGTCAGACCAAAGGTCCATCTAGCCCAGTATCCTGGCAGTGGCCAATGCCAGGTACCCCAGAGGGAATGAACAGGTAATCATCAAGTGATCCATCCCCTGTCACCCATTCCCAGCTTCTGGCAAGCAGAGGCTAGGGCAGAGGTGGGCAAACTACGGCCCGTGGGCCACATATGGCCCGTGGGACCCTCCTGTTCGGCCCCTGAGCTCCTGGCCCAGGAAGCTAGCCCCTGGCCCCTCCCCTGATGTTCCCCCTCCTCCGCAGTCTCAGCTCCCTGCGCCGCTGATGCAATGCTCTGGGCAGTGGGGCTGAGAGCTCCTGCCGGACAGCGCAGCTGCAGAGCCGTGGCCTGACCCAGAGCTCTGTGCTGCGCCATGGCGTGGCTGGCTCCAGCCATGTGGCACAGCTGCCTGTCCTGGTGCTCTGGGCAGTGCGGCTGTAGCGCAGCCAGCCACCAGTGCTCCAGGCAGCGCATTAAGGGGGCAGGGAGCAGGGGGGGTTGGATAGAGGGCAGGTGAGTTCAGGGTGGTGGTCACAGTGTGGGGGTGCGGATAGGAGTTGGGGCAGTCAGAGGGCGGGGAATAGGGGGGTTGAATGGAGGCAGGAGTTCCAGCGGGTCAGTCAGGAAGGAGGGGGGGGTTGGATGGGGTAGCAGGGGGCAGTCAGGGGTGGGGGGTCTGGGGATGGTCAGGGGACAGGGAGCTGGGGGTGTGAATGGGGCAGGGGTTCCGGGGGGCCGTCAGGGAACAGGGTGGTTGGATGGACCATGAGTCCCGGGGGGGGCCATCAGGGGGCGAGAAGCAGGGGGGTCGGATAGGGGGCGGGGGCTGGGCCATGCCTGACTGTTTTGGGGAGGCACAGCCTTCCCTAACTGGTCCACCATACATTTTGGAAATCCGATGTGGACCTCAGGCCAAAAAGTTTTCCTGCCCCTGGGCTAGGGACACCATCCCTGACCATCCTGGCTAATAGCCATTGTTGGACCTATCCTCCATGAATTTATCTAGTTCTTTTTTGAACCCTGTTATAGTCGTGGCTTTCACAACATCCTCTGGCAAGGAATTCCACAGGTTGACTGTGAATTGTGTGAAAAAATACTTCCTTTTGTTTGTTTTAAACCTGCTGCCAATTAATTTCATTTGGTGGCCCCTAGTTCTTGTGTTATGAGAAGGAGTAAATAACACTTCCTTATTTACTTTCTCCATACCAGTCATGATTTTATAGACCTCAATCATATCCCCCCTTATTTGTCTCTTTTCCAAGCTGAAAAGTCCCAGTCTTATTAATCTCTCCTCATATGGCAGCTGTTCCATACCCCTAATCATTTTTGTTGCCCTTTTCTAAACTTTTTCCAAGTCCAATATATCTTTTTTGAGATGGGGTGACCACATCTGCACGCAGTATTCAAGATGTGGGCATACCCTGAATTTATAGAGAGGCAATATGATATTTTCAGTCTTATTATATTTCCCTTTCTTAATGATTCCCAACATTCTGTTCGCTTTTTTGACGCCGCTGCACGTTGAGTGGATATTTCCAGAGAACTATCCACAATGACTCCAAAATCTCTTACTTGAGTTGTAACAGCTAATTTAGACCCCATCATTTTATATGTATAGTTAGGATTATGTTTTCCAATGTGCATCAACATTGAATTTCATCTGCCATTTTGTGCCCTGTCACCCAGTTTTGAGAGATCCTTTTGTAGCTCTTCACAGTCTGCCTGGGACTTAACTATCTTGAGTAGTTTTGTATCATCTGCAAATTTTGCTGTCTCACTGTTTACCCCTTTTTCCAGATCATTTATGAATATGTTGAATAGGACCAATACAGACCCCAGCGGGACACCATTATTTACCTTTCTCCATTCGGAAAACTGACCATTTAACCATGTATTCCTAACCTTTGTTTCCTAACTTAACAGTTACTAGTCCATGAGAGAACCTTCCCTCTTATCCCATGACTGCTTACTTTGCTTAAGATCCTTTGTTGAGGAACCTTGTGAAAGTTTTTCTGAAAATCCAAATACTCTATATTCATTGGATCTCCCTTGTCCACATGCTTGTTGACCCCCTCAAAGAATTCTAGTAGATTGGTGAGGGATGACTTCCCTTTACAAAAACCATGTTGACTATCCCCAATAAATTATGTTCATCTATGTGTCTGACAATTTTGTTCTTTACTATAGTTTCAACCAGTTTGACCGGTACTGAAGTCAGGCATACCAGCCTGTAATTGCCGGGGTCACCTCTGGAGCCCTTTTGAAAAATTGGCATCACATTAGCTATCCTCCTGTCCTCACAAACTCTTATTTGGATGAATGGTGTTTACTCATGGAAATAGCCTATCACTTTCAACAAAGAGTGAATTTGTCAGGGAGGGGAAAAGAAAATTGCTTGACTTCATACAGACCTTCAGAAGCACAGAGTGTATAGAGAGAGATAGGTGTCAGAGAAACATAATTATGAGCTTTATGAAGGCAGGAGGACTGGCTTAGGAAGAAGGACAGTATGTTTAAATGTGAAAAAGGAAGGAAACAGGAGGATTCAAAAGGCTCATATCAGTATCTGATAAACATCCACATAATGATAGGGCTTTTCAAACTCAAATTCACTATACCAAAGCCAGCCACCTCCCCTGCACTCCATTTTCCTTCTTCCTAGGGTGACCATATACCCCAAATGAAAATGGGACACCACATGGGGCAGGCCAGAGCCCTCTCCACCACCAGCAAGGGGCTGGCCCGAACTGCTCACCTGAGCTCCTCTCCCTGCATGGGGAGCAGGCAGGGATTGTGTGAGCAGTGATGTACATACTAGACAGGGTGACCATATTTCCCAAAGGCTGGGGTTGGCGTCACTGCTTGCCTTTCCTGCTTCCCTGCACGAGGCTGGGGTTGGTGTCGCTGCTCGCTTGAGCCCTGCCTGCCCTCTACTGGAGCCCTGGCTCCCGCCCCTCCCCCACCCCTCCACCCGGGGTCTGGCATTCTGGCATTACGCCCCCACCCACTACCGTACATTCCTCTACACCCCACTTTTTTGACAAAAGTGGGCATTTGTCCCATTTGCTCTTGTCAACTGATTAAGTTGGCAAAAGCAAACGGGACAAATGCCCACTTTTACCAAAAAAGTCAGGATGGCAGGGACAGGGTTTAAAAAAGGGACTATCCTGGCCAAAACGGGTCGTGTGGTCACCCTACTTCTTCCTGGGCTGCTCAGGAAACTTCACACGCAGGTTTCTTCTTGTGCAAACATCCCTCCCTGGGCTTATTAGGATCAAAGTTGCAAACAAAACTTCAAGTCCCAAAATAAAGTCCACAAAGTGCAACTCATTCCCTGCTTTTAGTAGGCCACTCCCAGACCTACCTTGTTCCCCTAGGCTCTCATATTCTCCTGAAAGAGCCTTCTCTCTATAGCTCCTTCTTGGCTGTCCACAGCTTCCTCTCTGGCTCCATATATAGATCAGCTGCCCTCTATCAGACCCCTTCGTGAGGCTCTTAATCAGACCCAGGAGGATCTAGACCATTTCCCTTTTAAGAGGCTCAGTCCACCCTGAGACACTGACCCTCCATACCTTTTGAGGTTCACCAATTACTAATCAGAATCAGTCCTCTGGGGCCTATATATTCAATAGCATCCATTAGATTTAAATGCCTTAATTTATGGGCGTTGAACTTTGAACGCTTAGGGACTGGTTTTCAATCTGTGGACAATGCAAGTTCCAGGTGCTCAGCATCTCTGAAAACTGGGCCCTAGTTATTGCCTCAAATTAGGCCTCCCAAAATGGAGGCTTAAGACCATCGGATATTTTTGTAAATATAGCCCTTCGTGTTCAGACTTACTGCTGGAATTTGTAATTAGGCCCCTGTTCTCCTAAGAATGGCTATCCTGAGTCAGACCAATGGTCCATCTAGCCCAGCGTCCTGTCTTCCAACAGTGGCCAGTGCCAGATGCTTCAGAGGGAATGAACAGAACAGGGCAATAAGTGAGTGATCCAACCCCTGTCATCCAATGCCAGTTTCTGGCAGTCATAGGTTTAGGGACACATAGCATATGGGGTTGCATCTCTGACCATCTTTGCTAACAGCCACTGATGGACCTATCCTCCATGTACAGACCTAATTCTTTTTTGAACACAGTTACAATTTTGACCTTCACAAAATCTCCTGGCAATGAGTTCCACAGGTTGACTGTGCATTGTATGAAGTACTTTCTTATGTTTGTTTAAACCTGCTAACTATTAATTTCATTGGGTGACTCCTGATTCTTATGTTATGTGAAGACGTAAAAAAACTCTTCCTATTCATTCTATCCACACCATTCATGATTTTACAGACGGATATTATATCCGCCCTAAGTCATCTTTTTTCTAAGATGAACAGTCCCATTCTTTTTCATCTTTCCTCCTATTGTAGCTGTTCCATACTCCTAATCATTTTCATTGCTCTCCTCAGCATCTTTTCCAATTCCAATATATACATTTTTGAGATGAGGTCATCAGAATTGCTTGCAGTATTCAAGGTGTGGGTGTACCATGTATTTAGATAGTGGTATTATGATATTTTCTGACTTATTTTCTATCACTTTCCTAATGGGTCCTAACATTCTGTTAGCTTTTTTGACTGTTGCTGCAAACTGCACAGGTATTTTCAGAAAACGATGACTCCAAGATCTCTTTCTTGAGTGGTAATAGCTAATTTAGACCCCATCATTTTGTATGTATTTTTGGGATTATGTTTTCTGATGTGCATCACTTTGCATTTATCAACATTGTATTTCATCTCCTATGTTCTTACCCAGTTTTGTGAGATCCCTTTGTAACTCTTCACAGTGAGCTTTGAACTTAACTGTCCTGAGTAATTTTGTATTGTCTGTAAACTTGCCACCTCATTGTTTACCCCTTTTTCCATATCATTTAACAATGGACCCCACTATTTACCTCTCTCTGCTGTGAAAATCGACCATTTATTTTTACCCTTTGTTTCCTATCTTTTAACCAGTTACTGTTCCACGAGAGGACCTCCCCTCTTATCAAATGACTGCTTATTTTGCATAAGAGACTTTGGTGAAGTCCTGCTCAAAGGCTTTCTGAAATTTTAAGTACACTATATCCACTGGATCGCTCTTGTCCACATGCTTGTTGACACCCTCAAAGAATGCTAATAGATTGGTGATGCATCATTTCCCTTTACAAAAGCCATGTGACTCTTCCCCAATATATTGTGTCTAATAATTTTGTTCTTTACTATAGTTTCAACCAATTTGCCTGGTACTGAAGTTAGGCTTACATGCTTGTAATTGCCAGGCTTGCCTCTGAAGATTTTTTTTAAAAGCCAGCAATACATTAGCTATTCTCCAGTCGTCTGGTACAGAGGCTGATTTAAGCAATAGGTTATATGCCACAGTTAGCAGTTCTGTGATTTCATATTTGAGTTCCTTCAGAACTCTTGGGTGAATGCCATCTAGTCCTGGTGACTTATTACAGTTTAATTTATCCATTTGTTCTGCAACCTTCTCTGCAGACAGTTCAATATAGGACAGTTGCTCAGATTCGCCTCCTGAAATGAATGGCTCAGGTGTGGGAATCTCCTTCAGGCCCTGTGCCGTGAAGACTGATGCAAAGTATTCATTTAGCTTCTCCACAATGGCCTTGTCTTCCTTGAGTGTTACTTTAGAACCTCGATCATCCAGTGGCCTTTATTTTTTTTGGTCCTTTTGCTGTTTTTTTTATCATTTATTTTTTATTGTGGTAAACATTTAGTTTAAGCCTTTATTGTGGTTTTTTTTAAAGTTTCCTCAGTTACCCCTGTATAAATCAGTAATAACGTAATCAAAATTAATGGATTTACACCAGTGTGAAACTGTGCCAACACTGTAAACACTAGTGCAGGGATCGGCAACCTTTGGCACGCGGCCCGTCAGGGAAATCTGCTGGCAAGCCGGGATGGTTTGTTTACCTTTAGCATCCGCCAGTTCAGCCGACCGCAGCTCCCACTGACCGCGGTTCACCGTTCCAGGCCAATGGGAGCTCCGGGAAGCGGCGTGGGCCAAGGGCCGCGTGCCAAAGGTTGCCGATCCCTACACTAGTGTAAAATTGATATGTGATGAAAATCCAGACTTATACCTTATTATGAAATAAAACACCCAAATGTGCCATAGTCAAGATAAGTAATGTTCTGTGGCATCTGCATTGTTCAGTTCATGTAAACACTTGGTATTCATCATTTGTGATTATCAAAAAGGGAATGATGGGTTAATTTCAGGCAGCAAAAACTATGTCTGAAACACTGATTATCTTAGAGAATTTGAAATTTTGTATTTAAGTAAAACATTTGTAAGATCATAGGTCTGCAATAAAGATTACCTCTGTTAAAAAAAATCAAAAGGAAATACATTCCCTGGGGCATTTTAAGTGTATTTGTTAGAAATACTTACATCCAGATGGTAACTTTTCTAGCTGACCAAGAATGGCCCTAGAAGGGGTGGTTAGAGAAATGATCCTTTACAGAGCATGGGATACAAAGCTTATGTTGTTGAAAGGAGAAGCATGTAATCAGCTAAAGAATGCCTGGGAAAGACCAAGGGCAGCAGATACTGAAACCTTGAACTTCCTTGCTTCAATGCATTTTTCACATACTTCCTGAAGAAAGGAGCAACCAAGGGAATTTATTAACTTTTAACTTAATTAGGTAGATGCCAAAAAAGTGTTCATTCTGGGAATAGCCTTTTTAGATGCTGTAACCTCAAAAACCTGTAACTCCAAGCTAGGACTCCAGTGGAGATTTTTCAAAGAGGTTATGTGAACCTTCTTATCTTCTAAACATAGCACAAGAGGTGCTTTAAAGGAGATTATTGACAATGTGATTGTGTTGAAGACATATCTGGGACAATAATGCATGTGGCATGTACACACAAGGTATGTTTAATTAGCAGACTCCATGGACATTATTAATAAAGCGTTACAAAATAAAACTGTAATAGGCAACTGTGAAATCTGACAGCTCTAAATGCAAAAGGCTCTTTTTCTTTCGTGCTTTTTTGATCTCCTCTCTAATCTTATATAAAAACTTCCTCCATCTTTCTCCAGTGATACAGTGGCAGATGAATAAAATGATTTGGAGTCAGATCCCACTTGCTTGGCTCATATAAAACTCCCATTGATTCCAACTAGAGTTTTGCATGTGTGAAGAGAGCAGGATTTGACCCTTATTGATTATTTAATGGTAGCCTGATTTTTTCTAACTGCTGTCCCATTTTATACCTGCAAATAATTTTTCCGGCAGAAATGATTATACCTCGACATCTAAATCCCTTGTTTGAAGGTGCAGTAAGAAAGTAAGCTGCTCAATTTCACTGCAAATCTCTCAATAGTTGGTCTTTTTGTTAAAGTCTTAGATTCAGGTTAGTATAGCAGAATCTTAGATTTCATTTTTAAGTACATTTCTAGCTCTCACATTTGTGGAGATGAGCTTGAAAATGTGACTCCTTCAAGTTTGAAAGCCAGAAGGCAAATAAAAAGAACTCCAAATATATTGTTTTTAAAATCTCATGATCTTTAAGAAAATTTCATGATGTTTTTGGAAGCTGAGTCATGATTTATGAATGTTTGATGTTGGCAATACTGGATATCTAACTGCCCTACTTTGTGATCGCATTTATGCCTCCATATAACCATAGAGTACAGGATAGAAGGCCAGGGGAAAGAGGATTCAAAAAGCCTTCTTCCTCCATTGTACCAGACGTAATGTGATTCTTGTGCACTATTAAGAACAAGGCCTGTGTGAGATTAGCACTGCTGCCTACTTTAACCATTCTAAAGAGGCTTGGGAAGAGCATGGGAGGTGCAATCATGGCCCCACCTCCTAAGCAGCCTACATAGATGGTGAGGCACATAGGGGGCGCACAGCAGCTCCTCAAACCTTCAGGAGACATTGTGCCTCTCTTAGCTTCTCCTTCTGCCCCATGAGGCTTTGCTTTAAAGAAACAGGCCCATCGATATTGAGAATTTTAAAGAAAAAAATGTGCTCCAAGTGCACGTCCACTGCTCTCTAATAACATGCTTTGGGTTATTTTTTTCTTATGCTAAATACTAAATATAAATAATGTTTTAATAGTTGCTTTTCTTTACCCTGTCATCTATGGAAATTGTACCCTAAAAACTGCTAGAACACAGCTTTGCACCAGCTCTTGTTGTCATATCTGATATCTTACTTTTTAGAATCAATCATAGAATATCAGGGTTGGAAGAGACCTCAGGAGGTCATCTACTCCAACCCCCTGCTCAAAGCAGGACCAATACCCAATTTTTGCCCCAGATCCCAAATGGCCCCCTCAAGAATTGAACTCACAACCCTGGGTTTAGCAGGCCAATGTGCAAACCACCGAGCTATCCCTCCCCCCCAAAGGAGCCAGATCCTCAGTTGATGTAAATTTCAATGGAGCCGCCCGGATTTCTAACAGCTGAGTACATGGCCCATGATGTCTCTGACATTTCTACACAATGGCAGCCACTTGCATGGCTGTCTTAAGGGTTGAAGTGGAAAGTAGACTTTTATAAACCAGCTTTATGCAGTCTTAAGTAGAGTGAAAGTCACTGAGGAGTGATCACCACAAGCTATATCAAACTGAATTTCTTTTCCATTTCCCTGATGCTTCAAACCATCTGCATTGCAACTACAGCCTGATACTAGTCCTATTGACTGCACCCTGATTATCCACACCAGTAATCCAATTGACTACAGATAGCCTAACACAAGAGTAAGGGCTTCAGGATCAGAACCACAGTTTGGGAGCTCTTTAGAGCCTTGGACTGTTGCATTGATGAATTAACTGGATTGAATTAAGAACTGGTACCCAGTGAGTGTAATTACTGGTAAAACCACGAGGCAAGACTCACAGGGCTTCCAGGGTCCCCGGCTCTGGGGCAACCCACCTGGTGGTCTTCCACAGAGCAACACAGCTGATTCCCTATTCAAACGGCATCCAGGAAGCTGAGCACCCATTCTGCAAAACATTTGGAAATGTTTGTTTGTTTGTTTGTTTCAGTATGGAACAAAACCCCCTCACAGTCTCAGAATTTTTCATAGAACACAAACTTTCATCGCAGCTCAGAACTAAAAATAACAAACTTCACCAAAAATCAAGCAGTAAAGATTTAGATTCTACCTTAACAAATTGACCCATCAGGGTTACCAATATACCCCTAACTCCGCAACATTAGTTACCGTATATTACTTACACGTGATATCTGAGATAGTCTAATATAGTCCCAATCCTGGGAAGAACTGTGTGCCATGTCAGAGACACTCAGCGCCCAGCTGTACAGGACCTATTTCCATCTACTCAGAATATCCGATAACTGTAGCAGTTCATATATTTTGATGAGCTAACTGCTGGTAAGAGATGGCTTTTGATTAATGCCCTGTACACACTATAGGTCACTAGTCTTTCCAATTCTACAATTGCATGGTCAGTGTTGTAACCCTATGAATCCTCCCATAAGTCTTGTACGCACTGCTGAATCAATAGCTTTAATCATCTTTATGGTTTCTGTTGTATTCATATACATTGTATGAAACAGCAGGGAATGGAAGGACAGATGATTCTAGCAAAAAAACTAAGGTGCAATAATTCTTTCACAAAATGCTGTCTCTGGAGAATTTTTATGTATCAGGCATGGAGAGCAATTTCACATATTTATTTAGGGAATTTAATAAATGTGTTTAGTACTTGAGATATTCCAACCTGAATAAAATGTATTTCATTCATATTAAAATTCATATACATTATTATTTTTCTTAACCCTGGAAAGAAATTGACAGTGACAGTTGACAATGAATAGATGATAGAAAATGGTTAAGTGATAAAACATGAACCTTGGGAATGGACTGATCGTTTTTCCCCATGATGTCATTAAAGCGGTTTGATTTCCAAATATTTCCTCTTGGGGCTTAACTAAATAGTACATCAGTACCTCACTTCAGGCTAGATTGTGACTGGGAGTACAGCTCAGAGTCACAAAGGTATTTAGGCTCCTAACTCCATTGATTTCAGTGGAAGTTAGGACCTTAAATATCTTTGTGGATCTGGGCCTACCTGAGAGTAAGAGGGTAACACCCTACATGGGATACCTAATCATGGATCCAGATGCACAGGAGTAGAGCAGAGCCAGTGGCGGATTAATGATTTTGCTGCCCCTAGGCCCTGAAATAATTGCTGCCCACAACCGCATCTGAACTTGTTTTAGTTTTTGTACTAATTCATTTGAACCCACTGGCAGCTGTTTCCTGTGGCAAGCCTGGGAAGGAGGGGGTAGAAGCAGAGCGGCGGCGCGCTCGGGGGAGGCGGCGGCGGTGGAGCAGAGGTGAGCTGGGGCGGGGAGTGGTTCCTCTGCCCTCCCCCCGGGTTACTTGATGCGGCCCTCCCCGCTCCCCCAACTCACCTCTGCTCTGCCTCCTCCCCTGAGCGCGCCACCGCTCCACTTCTCCTCCCTCCCAGCGCTTTCATGCGGCAAGCCTGGGAGGGAGGGGGAAGGAGGGGAAATGTGGCCCGCCCACAGGAGGAGGTGGGGCCGGGGATTTGGCGGGTGGAATTGGGTGGGGGGGGCAAGCACCCATCGGCGCCAGGTATAGTCAGCGCCTATGGCTATTATAAATTTGCCTCCCCTGCAAATTTGCCGCCCTAGGCCTAGGCCTTGTCGGCCTATAATACGCTGCTGAGCAGAGCTGTGCACCTACTTAATCTTTTCAAGTAAGTGGAGAGTGGAGGTGATCTTTGGTTCCAGCTTCCTACTGTCTGGCTAGTACAGCTGAGCCTGCATGAGGATGGGGGAGAAATAGTAACATACTGCTTCTATAGGCCAGCAATAAATTACCACCCTTTGAGAGCAAGCATAAAGCAGGGAGGAATTATGACTCAGAAATGTGTCTCCTGAGGCACATAGCCTTCTAGGGCTACTCCTGGGGTGGTGTACTATGCTGGGCATTGTGCCTAAAGTCGGACTCCAGCCCTTCGCATTTTTTACAGGTACCAGAAGACATTGGGCTCAATCCCTCAGCCCCGTACAAAACTCCCATTTAAGTCAATAGCAGTTTTGCTGGAGTAAGGACTATAGAATAGAGATGTGCAAGTGTATAGAGCTCAAAGCTTGTCTTCCCAACACTTTACATTTGCTGCAAAGGTAGGTGAAGGAATTAAATTTATTTTGATGTGCTGGAAGTCAAAACAACTTCCTTCATGTGATTCATCCATCTCTGTTACATTACACAGAACTGGATCAAAACAAGCTTTCATCCTTTTGCCAGATTGAAGTGTGGGCGTCAGGGAGTAAAGGAACAGTTTTCTGTGTTTTTTTCCCCCAACCAATTTTTTTCCCTTCTTTGTTGGAAACATAATGCCATCAGCTGTCCCTGCCATCTTCCAATTTCAAATTCTTTCTTTCCATCTGTTTTCATATATACTCCAAACCAGGCCCTGCCTTGTCTTTGTATCAGAATTCATCATCATATGGCACCAATTCAGACCTGTAACATGAATAAAGATTGGTATTTATCATACCTGCTGTAAAGGAAGTGCCTTTTAAAGGAAAGGGAGCATGTAATTCCCTGCCCTTCACTTTCTCCTCAACCTTTAACCTTTTAATCAGTGGCCATAACCTGGAGAGATCTCACAATGGAAAGTTAATTATGAGGTCATAAAGATGAAAGAGTCTGACTCGCATTTTCTGAAAGTATTTTACTTTTAAATTATCCATGATTTACCTGCATAAAAGCAAAGGAAGTTCTCAAAGATTATTCTAATTGAGCCAGACTTTTCAAATCATTCAAATTCCAGCATTTCCAAGGGGAAATACAATCCTTTCAAACTGTTCTCTGAATAATTCCTATGAAAAATGGAGAAGGAGGGAGTCTCCCATTTACCATTCTGACCCAAAACATGTAAATCAGAGATAGTAAGGGACACGAGGCTCCGAGGAAAGCTCTTAGGGGACTCACCAGTTATGTGTCTAGCATACATAGAAACTGAGATGAAATAGATTTAGAAAATAGAGCCAGCTACTAGAAATATCTATATCTTTCCACCTTGAGAATCTTATAGGTATTGAAAACACCAAAGAAAAGTATATTTGGTGAATTTTATTTTATATTATGATGATAAAATCCGATCAGATTTCTCCAGTAAGTGGTCTAGACAATGGACATCAGGGGTGTAATGAAGAATTAGTTTTGGCAGGATTACAATAAAATTATTAGCATATTTTATAGCCTCCAATATTATGGATAAGTAGATGGAAGGTTTGATATATGGATATATAAAAAAGAATGTCGTAATTTACACTTGTGGGGCACCTTTCATCCAAGGTTCTGAAAAAGCTGTACAGAAGTAATTAAATCTCAGGTTACAAGAACACTGTGAGGAAAGTAAGTAGATATTATATCCATTTTACGGATGGTGAAACTAAAACACAGAGTTGTTAAGTGACTTGTTCAAGAGTTCATCAGTAGCAGCAAGGAATACAACCCAGGAGTCATGACTTCCAGTCTAGTCTGCTAATCGCTAGACACACTGGCTCAAATTCATCCCTAGATTACCCCCCACCTCCCCGAAGTTAGTGGAATTCCACCAGGGATATATTTGGACCATTACTTCCATTTACATGTAAATATACACCACAGAACACATATTATGTGGCATAACATAATTCTCACACTTGAGTATATCTTTGGCAGTTTGACAACAGCAGTTATACTTTGATAAAGATAAAAGGGTTCTCTGGTACTTAACAGTAAAAGGCTAACATATGGATCCTGCTACTTATAAGAAATAAATAACTAATATTTGGCTTCTTAGGGTGTTTCAGAAATCATAACTGTGGTCACAATGATTTCACAGATGTCAGTTCATTGAGTAAGGGACTCATTTAAGAAACCCATTTAAGGAAAAGCGATATAGAATTTAATAGAAAATTACAACCTTCTATATTTTTTTAAACACCCTATAAAAATCTATCCCTTCTGTAAAATTCTGAGGGAAGGTTAAAAAAATCCATAAGAAGTTTTGCTCTATCTTAAATTCTATAGGATTTTGGAATGCTCTCCATAGAAACATATTGATTTCATCCTTAATAAATTATATGTCCTTGCCACAAAAGCATGAAGCTAGAGACTGGAATATAAGACGAAAGGAAGGAAAAGGAACTAAAAACAAGAAGTTTTTAAGACAGTCTTGTAGTTCAGCTTGACCACTTTGGCATTAACAGGATTTCTTAGCTAGAAACTTCTGCCACATTTGGACTCTATGTGGGAGACTTTAAAAATGGAACCAATGGACAAGTTCATTGCTGGCGTAGGAAAGCACAACAAAATCAATCTCAGTTCAGATGAGCGTGCTTAGGCCAGGGATAAATCTGCCATACCTTCTTATTTAATATAAAGGAATACATTTAAATAATATAGACTTTCCATACCATAACCTCTTACATTTGCAACAGCTGTAGTTCTCTTCACCAAAAAGTACATTTACTAATCAGCTTCTTGCACGTGGTTGACGTTTGACATGAGAAATATCAAAGAGAAGCTGAGATTGATTCCAATAATTCACTTTGGGTGTAAATTAATCTTATCAATCAAGGATATTTGAGGCCGGATTCTCAGTATAACTCCACAAGAATGCATCCCTAAATCAGAAGTAACTCTACTGAAGTCAAGAAGTGTCCAGAAATTTCCACCAAATTATCATCCTAATCCACAAATTCTTCAACTTTCACACTTAGATGAGAACCTTTTCCAGCAATCAACACTTCCCGGAATGATGCAGTAGCAGCAATACCAATTAGCCTTGTTCAAAGCTGTGTTATACCACTCTTGCAAATACCATTTTCAAAGTTACTGTCTTAGTCTGGGTTTGGAGGGAGGTGTGGGTTTGGATCCCACTTCAACACTATATTGTGTTATGGTGCAGCCACGGGCTATAACAAAAGTAAGTGCTAACCCAGAAGTGACACAGCCAAGTTTTGGGTGTAGCGAGACTTCCATTGTTAAGTCTTTCAGTGCATACCAGCACATCTGTCACTTCCAGAAATGATTAATTTCAAGATGATGGGAAGGACATTTTGATTTGGCTTGTGTTGTACTTCTCTAGCTAGCTATTACCCAGGGTTTCCTCCAAAATACCACCAAATAGAACAATCAGGTAACTTAGTACCTTAAAGGTTGTGAGTCAGATATTTGATGTCCAACTTAATTACCTGAAAACCATTGACAGGGTTAATATGATCAAGTATTCTTGCTTCACAAGCATTTAGCACCACTGGCGTAGCAAGTAAGAGGAAAAACGTGAGGAAGGGATAAGATAAAAGGTTAAGGGTGAGATTTCCCCCCCTCCTTTAATTATGCTCTTAACTTTCTGTCTGATATATCCACTCCCATGTTCCCTAAGACAGTCAGTAGGCATGTGGCATGCATTGCATATGGATCAGAAGTCATGGCACTATTCCAGCTATAAATATCTGGATGACAGGTGTTACCGTGGACAGATGGCCAGCAGCAGCCAGTTTGAGTATTTCCTGTGAGCAATGAGCATCCACAATCATTGCACAGATATGAAGATTAGTCTACTAATCCTCTTCACTGCCTCATCTTCTGAGGCCTGAAGGCTTACAGAAAAGAGAACTCACTATTGCCACCGGTTGGTGAGCTGGGAGAGAGCATCCCAGAGCTGCTGAAGAACTGCACTGGGGAAGGAGCGATCTGTCAGCATCTGTGGCAGAGCAAGGGGAATTGACTGAATGGACCAGGCCTCATTTGATTTTAGTTACGTAACTGTGTGGGGCATTTTGGTTAAAGTACAGTTAAATTTTGTGTTAATGACCTTGCTGGGAAATCCAAGCACAAGACATTGAAACTGAATGTGTCTGGGGTCACGCTGACTGAGACTGCTTTCAGACACAGTTGGATAAGGGAGCCTGGACAGAGCTGAGAAGAGGGAAAGAGAGGCAGGGAGGGAGGGGGAAAGGCTGCTACTTGCTGCCAGGAGTGCCTTTCTGGTAGTCAGGATTCTGTAAAGGGTCCTAAATACCACCCGGCCCTCTCTAATAGCTGAGTGGAGAGTGCTGCAGAACAGTGAGTGGTGCAAGAGCTGATGGTGGCTTTGAGGGGACAGACGGTGCAGAGCAGTGGCAGCTGTTGAAGATGACAGATGGTGTAGAGCAGCAGCGGCTGGAGCAGAGCTGAGGCAGCGTGTGCTGAAGTCACAGAGAGAGCAGCAGCCTACCTAAGGGACTCTGGTGTGGGCCTCCCTACCCAGCAACTAAAGCTGAAACCACCACAGATGGGTCAGGCAGTAGAGTCCCCAGAGCAGCCCAAGAAGTACTGACCTGCCTTCCAGCATCCTTGGACTTCTCCAGCCTAAGACAATTAACTGTGAGAGGGGAACTGGAGAGGAGGGAATGCACCAGCCACTCACAGTTGCCTGGAGAATCAGATTGGAACTAATGTTAAGGCCCCTGTGGGGGTGGGAGTCTTCCCTTGTAGAATTTGCTGGTTTATTAACGGTTGTTTTTTCCAAGTTTATTCTGTTGCCTCCATTCCCTCCCCCCATAACACATTTCTCTGTGTGTTAAACCTTGGACTCAGTGTTTGCGAGCGGGGAAGTATTGCCCATCAAGGGCCTCCATGGTTGCAGATACAGTTTCCCAGGTTGCTGGGTGGGGGGTTGAGCCAATGTTAGTTAAGTCTTTAAAAAAAACCCGAGAAAACTGAACCCAGCCGTTTGTGCTGCCATCAATACCTGGCAGAAGGGTTACATCCATAAGGGGGTACATTTCATAAATTAACGTTAACGCCGTAAAAACAAGTGATTGAACTGAGCAAAGTTCATTGCTTTGCCTTAATTATTTTAGCATCACTGATGATTTCTTCCAAGTGAAGACTGGAGGGAACAACTTTCCATTATGAAAACAGACTTCATGTGACAGAGGTAGAGTGTGTTTTACCTATAATAGAGTGTTTTCTCACTCTGTGCTGATATGAATGGCTACCTTAGAAACTAACCATATTTGCATTTGAACTCAAGGTGCAGAGGAACTATCCCTCTATATTATTGTTACTGCATCACTGGCCTGACTCCATCTCAGACTCTGGGCTCCAAGTCCTGACTTCAGCTCTGACCCTGGGTCCGGCACCTGGCCTCTGACTTCCACTGTGATGCTGGGTTCCAATTCCTGGCTACTGACCCCTGTTCTAACCACTAGGCACAATTCCTGCTCCAACCACTAAGCACGACTGCCCACGTCCCAGTCACATAACAGTGGCTATAGTCAGTGAGACCAACAGAGGTGCACAAGTATAAATAAGAACAAAATTGGACCTAAAGGCTCATGTCTATATTATTTTCTCTATCACCTTATTCATCACCAAATGATCAATTGTATCTAACAACCCTACTGCAGTGTCTCCAACCACAGCACAAGTCCCACACCAAATTATTGTAGGGAGCCCTCATTTTCTCACATCTCTGCCTCTCCTGGTTCTGGCTAGGACAAAGGAATCTACTGATTCTGCTCTAAATTATACCATTTTACACCAGTGTACCCCATTAGGTTGGATTGTAGGGTCCAGAAGAGCTCTCACCACAAATTAGAGGGAGCCTGCAATGGCAGCTCCTGGGGTTGTTTTCCTATCAAAAGTTACAGTTATCAAGTATTGATAGCCCCAAGGGACAGTTCTGGCAGCCAGCTACTGCCAGTGTAGGGATCAGCAAGAAATAGTTTTCCTATCCCATGAAAAATTTCAAGATATTGATACATTTTCCCATCTTAATACTGAGCCAAAAGAAGTCAGAATCTCAAAAAAAAAAATTATGAACTGAAAATCTGGAAGAAAAAATCAGTTTGGATTGACCGAATTTTTTTTTTGATAATTTAGAAATCTTTTGTTTCAATTTTTACTTTTTTTTTTTACTAAAATTAGCTTAAATTTTAAAATGAAACATTGTTTCAACCATAAAAATTGAATTTTCCATTTTGAAAATATAAAAACAAAATGGTTGGATAATCTTGACATTTTTTTCAAACAATTTTTGAGTTAAAAAATTTGTTGAAGTGGACTCTTTCCTGCTGCACGTTTCTGTTTTGATGAATTTGCATTTTCAGATGAAAAAAAATGTTTAGTAAAAAAATTCCCAATGAGATCTACTGCAGATCCATCCTGGTGGCAACCCCTCTGCTGGATGAACAGAGGGATGGTTGGGGTGTAGGAACTGCTATTCCTGCTCCTCACTAGTATGAGATGCTCTTACATTGGGATGATCCTCCCGTGGCTAATTAAGACAGCTCTGCATTATTCCACTGGTGCAAAGCTGCCCTAATGATTCAAAGACTCTGTCCTATTGACTTCAGTGAAGTTACTCCTGGTGTAAATAAGAGGGGAATCAGACTCACCGACTCTGAAGCAGACTGAGGCAGTACAGACCCAGGAGTGAGTGCAAAGATGGAAAACAGGGAGGCTTGAGTGCCTGGCTCTGGCACTGACTGACAGAGAGGTCTTGGGAACATCATTTAACTTTGCTACCTCAGATTCCCCATCTGTAAAATACAGATGATACTACTTATAGGTACATGTGAAGAGCTGTGTAAATGCTAAAGGCTAAATTGCGCCATCAGTTACAAGAATATGTATGAATCTGAAGTAACTTCATTGACTTTCTCCAAAAAAAGACTCTGGAGACATTTTTTCCAGAGTCACACCAACAGCAATGAGGGCACAATTTGGCCCATAGTATTATTATTAGGATTGGAAGCAGAGTGATGAAATACCTTTTTCTTGCATTATTACTGGCCCAGCCAGAAGCAGGAAGCACTCAGGACACTATTATCATGGAATTTCTTCCCCAATTTTGCAGATACGGAGGTTCCGACAGAGTTTAAAAAATCATCTGAAGTTTGGGGTGGGCATTATTGCGAACAAAGTATGCATGAATGAGCAATGGCTGAGTTTATAAAATATGCAGCCAGTAATCCACGCCTATATCACTCCAAACAGAATCAAGCCTCTTAAGTTCACCATGGAACTTGAATGTTTAGTAACTTAATAGGCTTAAGCTTTTATTCCTTCAAGGTAATTGTGCAGCTACCTTTAATAAAATACACTCAACATTGCCAGCAAACGTTCAAGTTAAATGAACACAAGAAATGTTAGATGCAACTTTATTATACTGTTAATCCTTGCTGGAAGGCTTCCTGGATTGTTTGACGGTAGTGTTGGTAGTGATGATAAACTAATTTGCCATGGCTCTTAGGTTCATGTTATCTTTTTTTATCAGCCTAAGGCTAGGTCAGAAAAGGAGAATTAAAAACATTTGAAAATCCAGAGCTGGCGAAATAGGTAATTCAAACGTCATTTCAGAGTGTCAGTCTAGCAATTCCCTCCCCCACAAAAAAATGGATCATTTAATGATTCATTTAATTCTTCAAAGACATTTCATTTCCAGCATTAATATAATGCATCACACTAGGGTTGAAAGTCCCGTTATATTAAGAATACCTCTCCACACTTACATTTGACCTACAAGAATTGAGATCTATCTGATTTTAAAATGCTAGCAAACAACAATTGACATTAGATTTCTTCCCTGCAGTGGTCAGAATCAAATAATGCCTAGAATGTTGGGGTTTTTTAGAATTTAAAGACATGACCCTTGGTAAGATTCAAACCCATAAAATATATGATGGAGTGAGCACATGAAGCATGATGAGCTGTAAATAGCATATAGCATCATCTCTTGTTGTTCACCAAATAAGTGTCACCCTTCTGCCCGGTGTCAATAGTAGTAATCAGTTCAGATGACATCTATAGCTTCTATTTTAAATACATCAAATGATTGTATTTATGAAACCAAAAATACTTTCTGTTTGGGAAAACAAGATAAACAACTATTTATGACAAAAAGAGCAAAATTCAAACAATGTATGACACCACAGTCCCAGTTAATAATTGCCCAGCTTGTTGCGGCCCAGAAAGGTCATTCATAAAACAATCCTCACCCACTTAAACCTCACAAATTCAGTTATACTCAGGGATGGCCAAGTTGGCACCAGAATGTGGTTCCTTTTGTCCTGTGAATTCCATACCACCAAGTTCCTGTACAATCTGCAGCTACTAGGACCAGTCCTTCAAAATCAGCTCTACCATGCAACAAGGTCCTAGTTCAGGGAAATCATCTGCATCACCTCTGTTATACTCCAGTTTGGTTCTGTGAAGTCAGCTCAGTTGTTGTCTGGCCTGGTTCCCCACAGTCAACTCCACCACTGCCAGGTCAGATTCCATGAAGTCAGCTTCACCAGTCTGGGTGGTGCCAAGTCCAATTACACATAGTTATCTCTACTGCTTCTTAGGTCAAGTCCTGTAAAATCAGCTCTGCACAGGGTCCAGAACCTCAGAACAAAAAAACCTCAAAGTGAAGCAAGACCCCTGGAGAGAGTGCCTGCTTTCTGCCACACAATCTCTACTCAGACTGTCATCCCACTGTTGTTGAATTTGGGCTCGCTACCTATTCAGAGTCTACTACCTGTCATCTCAAGGTGATCCACTTTCCGTGGTCTATCAACCTTTCACCTAATGTTTCCTAAGAACTCAACATCTTTTTTGAATAGGAAAAGACTGGCCCATGCCCCAAAGCCTGTAAATCCAAAAGTAACTCTAACTCACACACTTATTTTAAGAGCCATGTCACCAAGGTAGCTCAGAAGATAATGAGTGGAAATGATGTCTTAGTTTGAAGGCTCAACTTGGGAAGCTAATGTGCAAACACTGCACAACTCAGTGCTAGCTCTCTGCTACTCAACTGGAGAATACTGTGCTTCTGTGTGGATAAACTCTCCCCATACAAAGCTTGTTGAAGTGCGAATGAATCAAATGATGACTGGGGTGCTGGAACCAGGGGTGTTGGGGATGCAGCATCACTCCTTGGCTTGAAGTAGTAATAACAACCAAATACTTGGTTTCTGTTTTCAGAAGCCCCACTATAAAAATTGTTCCAGCACCCCAACAATGAAGATAACAACAAGGATTATGAGACTAACAAACATCAAGTGGCGACCAGCCCTTTCTAATATTCCGCCACCTAACATCAGGCACTATGTTGCAGCAAAGGAACCTCCTTGACAAAATCCAGGAGATGCCACAACAGCCACTTTTCAAAGATATGCGGGAGATGCCTCACAACCAACTCATCAGCAGAAGACCAATCTGGACTACATTACTGACTATTTCCACAGCAGACACTGTCATGCTATGGCAAACGGGAATGAGTTGCTCCTTCTGCAAGAAATTCCTTCCTCATCACTCAGCCTGATGAAAGACTCCTGGCTTCAAGCTGCCATGCTATCTTTGATGCAAGCTCAGTCATTCAGTTGAGTGGGTGAGGTGTTTGGTAAATGACCAAACTTGGGAACTGAAGAAGAGGCCTCTGTGTAGCTGCAGTGCAGTTGAGGATGCTGCACACCTAGTGAACGGCTACTTATCTCATGCTGGTCTATCGGGAGGATTTTCTAGATTCCACACTGCTCACCCCAAAGCTATTCAATGGCTAAAACGTGGTATGTCTACATAAGCCATTTTTCTTTTCTTTATTTGTACTTGTACATTTGTTTTATCTCTCTATTTTATATTTTGCATTTTGAACTTTTTTCCATCTGTATTGTACCACATGTGCATAATAATAACCTTTCACAGTTTTCCACTCCTTCATATCTATATTTATGTGAACCATTTAATAAAATTTCCAAAAACAGAACACAAGCAGATTCCCAACAATATCACATAAAACAATGTACAGAACTACACTGATGCAAAATTATAATCTATGTAAATAAAGTCTGCCAAACCTAGCTTTCCCCGTTTCTTTTATGAGGAAGCAGATGGCTTCTTTTTCTATGTAAGCCTTATATCTTTGGGCCTTGCAAAAAATTAGGGGAATGATCCTAGCGTGAAACATTATTCATACATATTCACTATTGAAATCCAGCTGGACAATAATACAGAGCAGCAGGATTTTTTGCAATAAATTTGAAAGCTCTCAAATATGACTTCTTTCATATATTGTTGTGTATTTGAAAACTGAAACAAAATGGGCCAGACTGGTCTCACTCATATGTGAATCTACAGTAACCCCATTCCACTGACTTCAAAAGCGGTGTTTCCCCTCAGCATTTGCAAAAAGAAAACAAACAAAAAATGAAAAGGATGATAATACCATCAAAAGTGGACAATGTAATGACTGAAAATAGGGCCATTTTCAAGGCAAGATGCATTTGCAACAACAACAACAAAAGTTAAAACAGAGATTTCCTTCAGTTTCTTCAGTTACCAGTTCAGTGACCTTTCGCATTGTGTGGGATAGGCATACCACACTTCCCTCTGCTGCTTCAGTGTAAATTGTTGCAACCAGTCATGGTTGAGAACTACATGCTAAGAAGGAGGGTGAATGCTTATGTGACTAGCATATGGGCTGGTGAATCAGGAGCGCTGCTGTCAAGTCCAAGCTGTGTCACAAAATTACTAGATGATAGTGTCAAGTCACTTAATTTCTCCCATCCCTATCCTGACAGAGAAGTTCTGAAGATAAATTCATTAACATTTGTGAGGTGCTCAGATACTATGGTGGCAGGTGAAACAGAAATTCTTACAGAGACAGACTGCACAACAGCCATTGATCCAGAGAGATGCTGGAATGCCTGGATCTCCTCTTAGCCATCCACCCATTATCAACTCTTCAGTATCAGATGTGGATTTGGGCGTTATGCCGCTATGTACTCCCAGCAGTGTGGCCAACTTTGCTTCCATTGCATATGGCTATTTCCAGGGTTTGGGATCATTGCATCACTGAAATATTTACCTAACAAAGATCCAGATTCTGCCTTCCTTATGCCAATCAAGCCATATAAAGGGACAACAAAAGCTCCCGGGTGAATGTCCACAGTGCTAGAGAGGTGTAGAGCTAACACACACATCCAGTGCATTAGACTAATGAGTTCTTTCTGTATGTTAGGGTTACCTTGACAAAAAATTATTCTTTGATTTTCCCAGATGGAAATAATTGGACCAAGACTACAGTGGGTGGAACATATTTTTAAGTGTTATATGAGGTTTTAGATCCATAAGGTAGGATTTTCTAAAGCACACAACACTGACCTAGCTCTACTTCCATTGAAATCTACAGTAAAATTCCAGTTGTCTTCCATGGGAGCAGGCCCATACAGAAAATTCTACCTGTCTCTCCTTGTTTTTAATGAGAGTGCTAGAGCTCAACCCCAGATCAACACCTTGAAAATGCACCAATGTGTGTTCAAGAACAAATTATGTTATACGTTCATAGAATAGATCCTAGGTGAAGTTGTGTACTATGGGGATAAGTGAGCTGTGAATTACTAAATTTGATGATAATGCTCACAAGTCTAATTTGTGATTAGCTTTTTTAACTAGAGAGCAAGACTCTCTGCTGTTGTGCCACTAGCTTGTACCAACAAAATAAAATCATGCATAAGAGAAAAATTTATAGTGTGGAATTCTGGCCCTGCTGAAGACAATGGAAATGTTGCCCTTGATTTTCATGGATTTAGGATTTTTGCCCCTAGTTTGTTAGTTTACATTACCTTACTACCACTTCCTTGTTACTTTATTCCATACGTCTAAAAATATTGCTTGGACTTTTGTTCCTTTAAAAAGAAAAGAAAAAGTCTGCTTTGTATAGATATAGGCATAAATGGAAACCCTGCTCTGGACACCTGAAATTTTGAGGGTATTTGAATTCCAAACACAGATCTGGATATAAATTATATAGACAGACCCTAATAACAGTAGAATAAGCAGAATCCAAAACTCAGATTAAAATCTGGTGAATCTAGGGGTATGTCTATACTACAAAATTAGGTCGAATATATAGAAGTCAGTTTTTTAGAAATCGTTTTTATATAGTCGATTGTGTGTGTCCCCACACAAAATGCTCTAAGTGCATTAACTCAGCGGAGTGCTTCCACAGTACCGAGGCTAGCGTAGACTTCTGGAGTCTTGCACTGTGGGTAGCTATCCCACAGTTTCCATGGTCTCTGTCACCCATTGGAATTCTGGGTTGAGATCCCAATGCCTGATGGGGCAAAAAACATTGTCGCGGGTGGTTCTGGGTACATGTCATCAGACCCTCCCTCCCTCTCTCCCTCCCTCCATGAAAGCAATGGCAGACAATCGTTTTGCGCCTTTTTTTCCTGAGTTACCTGTGCAGACGCCATACCATGGCAAGCATGAAGCCCGCTCTGCTCACTGTCACCATACGTCTCCTGGGTGCTGGCAGAGGCAGTACTGCATTGCTACACAGCAGCAGCAACCCATTGCCTTGTGGCAGCAGATGATGCAATAGGCCTGAGAACCATTGTCATCATGTCCGAGGTGCTCCTGGCTGCCTCGGTAAGGTCGGTCAGGAGCGCCTGGGCAGACATGGGTGCAGGGACTAAATTAGGAGTGACTTGACCAGGTCATTCTCTTTAGTCCTGCCGGCAATCCTATTGTACCATCTTATGGCGAGCAGGCAGGAGATGAGGATGGCTAGCAGTCCTATTGCACCGTCTGCTGCCAGCCAAAGACGTAAAAGATAGGTGGAGTGGATCAAAACAAGAAATAGACCAGATTTCTTTTGTATTCATTTGCTCCCCCCTCCCTCCCTCCGTGAAATCAATGGCCAACAATCATTTTGGTGAGGTTTGTCAGCGGCACCTTGAAAATTTTAATGGAGATTCAGTCCTGCCTGAAACAACAGGGGGAGGGATAGCTCAGTGGGTTGAGCATTGGCCTGCTAAACTCAGGGTTTTTAGTTCAATCCTTGAGGGGGCCATTCTGTGACAGTTGTTTTTGTTTCTCCTTGATGTAAAGCCACCCCCTTTGTTGATTTTAATTCCCTGTAAGCCAACCTTGTAAGCCATGTCGTCAGTCACCCCTCCCTCCATCAGAGCAACAGCAGACAATCGTTCCGTGCCTTTTTTCTGTGCAGATGCCACATCAAAGCAAGCATTGAGCCCACTCTTATCACTTTGGCAATTAGGAGCACATTAAACACCACGCACATTATCCAGTAGTATATGCAGCACCAGAACCGCATGCAAAATAAAATCGGGCGAATAGGGGATGTCAGCACAGTGACGAGGACATGGACACAGACTTCTCTCAAAGCATGGGCTCTGGCAATGTGGGGATCATGGTGCTAATGGGGCAGGTTCATGCAGTGGAATGCAGATTCTGGGCCCGGGAAACAAGCACAGACTGGTGGGACCGCATAGTGTTGCGGGTCTGGGATGATTCCCAGTGGCTGCGAAACTTTTGCATGCATAAGGGCACTTTCATGGAACTTTGTGACTTGCTTTCCCCTGCCCTGAGGCACAAGAATACCAAGATGAGAGCAGCCCTCACAGTTGAGAAGCGAGTGGCAATAGCCCTGTGGAAGCTTGCAATGCCAGACAGCTACCGGTCAGTCGGGAATCAATTTGGAGTGGGAAAATCTACTGTGGGGGCTGCTGTGATCCAAGTAGACAACGCAATCAAAGATCTGCTGATATCAAGGGTACTGATCCTGGGAAATGTGCAGGTCATAGTGGATAGCTTTGCTGCAATGGGATTCCCTAACTGTGGTGGCACCATAGATGGAACCCATATCCCTATCTTGGCACAAGAGCACCAAGCCGGCGAGTACATAAACCACAAGGGGTACTTTTCAATAGTGCTGCAAGCACTGTCGGATCACTAGGGACGTTTCACCAACATCAACGTGGGATGTCCAGGAAAGGTACATGATGCTCCCATCTTCAGGAACTCTGGTCTGTTTCAAAAGCTGAAGGGACTTTATTCCCAGACCAGAAAATAACCGTTGGGGATGTTGAAATGCCTATAGTTATCCTTGGGGACCCAGCCTACCTCTTAATGCCATGGCTCATGAAGCCATACACAGACAGCCTGGACAGTAGTCAGGAGCTGTTCAACAACAGGCTGAGCAAGTGCAGAATGGTGGTAGAATGTGCATTTGGATGTTTAAAAGCGCGCTGGCGCAGTTTACTGACTCGTTAGACCTCAGCGAAACCAATATTCCCACTGTATTACCGCTTGCTGTGCGCGCCACAATATCTGTGAGAGTAAAGGGGAGACATTTATGGCAGGGTGGGAGGTTGAGGCAAATCGCCTGGCTGCTGGTTACGCGCAGCCAGACACCAAGCCGATTAGAAGAGCATAGGAGGGCGCAGTGCGCATCAGAGAAGCTTTGAAAACCAGTTTCATGACTGGCCAGGCTACAGTATGAAAGTTCTGTTTGTTTCTCCTTGATGAAACCCCCCGCCCCTTGGTTCACTCTACTTCCCTGTAAGCTAATCATCTTCCCCTCCTCCCTTTGATCACCGCTTGCAGAGGCAATATAGTCATTGTTGCTTCACATTCATGCATTCTTTATTAATTCATCACACAAATAGGGGGATAACTGCCAAAGTAGCCCAGGAGGGGTGGTGGAGGAGGGAAGGACAAGGCCATGCAGCACTTTAAAAGTTTAAAACTTTAAAACTTATTGAATGCCAGCCTTCTGTTGCTTGGGCAATCCTCTGGGATGGAGTGGCTGGGTGGCCGGAGGCCCCCCCACCGTGTTCTTGGGCATCTGGGTGAGGAGGCTATGGAACTTGGGGAGGAGGGCAGCTGGTTACACAGGGGCTGTAGCGGCGGTCTGTGCTCCTGCTGCCTTTCCTGCAGCTCAACCATACATTGGAGCATAATAGTTTGATCCTCCAGCAGCCTCAGCATTGAATCCTGCCTCCTCTCATCATGCTGCCGCCACCTTTCAGCTTCAGCCCTCTCTTCAGCTCACCGCTTACTCTCTTTAGCCCGCCACCTCTCCTCCCAGTCACTTTGTGCTTTCCTGCACTCTGACATTGTCTACCACCACGCATTCATCCGTGCTCTGTCAGTGTGGTAGGACAGCATGAGCTCAGAGAACATTTCATCATGAGTGCTTTTTTTCGCCTTCTAATCTTCGCTAGCCTCTGGGAAGGAGAAGATCCTGTGATCCTTGAAACACATGTAACTGGTGGAGAAAAAAAAGGGACAGTGGTATTTAAAAGGACACATTTTCTAGAACAATGGGTACACTCTTTCACGGTAAACCTTGCTGTTAACATTACATACATAGCACATGTGCTTTCATTCCAAGGTTGTACTCTGCCTCCCCCCACCACGTGGCTAGCCCCTCACCCTACCCCTCTCCCCATGGCTAACAGCGGGGAACATTTCTGTTCAGCCACAGGCAAACAGCTCAGCAGGAATGGGCACCTCTGAATGTCCCCTTAAGAAAAGCACCCTATTTCAACCAGGTGACCATGAATGATATCACTCTCCTGAGGATAACACAGAGAGATAAAGAACGGATGTTGTTTGAACGCCAGCAAACATACACTGCAATGCTTTGTTCTGCAATGATTCCCGACTATGTGCTACTGGCCTGGAGTGGTAAAGTGTCCTACCATGGTGGATGGAATAAGGCTGCCCTCCCCAGAAACCTTTTGCAAAAGCTTTGGGAGTACATCCAGGAGAGCCGCAAATGCCAGGGCAAATTAATCATTAAACACGCTTGCTTTTAAACCATGTATACTATTTTAAAAGGTACACTCACCAGAGGTCCCTTCTCCGCCTGGTGGGTCCGGGAGGCAGCCTTGGGTGGGTTCGGGGGGTACTGGATCCAGGTCCAGGGTGAGAAACAGTTCCTGGCTGTCGGGAAAACCAGTTTCTCTGCTTGCTTACTGTGAGCTATCTACAACTTCATCATCATCATCTTCCTCGTCCCCAAACCTGCTTCCGTGTTGCCTCCATCTCCATTGAAGGAGTCAAACAACACGGCTGGGGTAGTGGTGGCTGAACCCCCTAAAATGGCATGCAGCTCATCAGAGAAGCGGCATGTTTGGGGCTCTGACCCAGAGCGGCCATTTGCCTCTCTGGTTTTCTGGTAGGCTTGCCACAGCTCCTTAAGTTTCATGTGGCACTGCTTCGGGTCCCTGTTATGGCCTCTGTCCTTCATGCCCTGGGAGATTTTGACAAATGTTTTGGCATTTTGAAAACTGGAACGTAGTTCTGATAGCACGGATTCCTCTCCCCATGCAGCGATCAGATCCCGTACCTCCCGTTCGGTCCATGCTGGAGCTCTTTTGCGATTCTGGGACTCCATCATGGTCACCTCTGCTAAGTTCGCGGACCTTTTCCTGTCTACCTGGCCAGTGCATCTAAGTTGAGAGTGCTGTCCAGATCAGTCACAATGGAGCACTCTGGGATAGCTCCCGGAGGCCAACACGGTCTAATTGCGTCCACAGTATCCCAAATTCAACCCGGCAAGGCCAATTTCAGCACTAATCCCCTTGTCAGGGGTGGAGTAAGGAAATCGATTTTAAGAGCCCTTTAAGTTGAAAAAAAGGGCTTCGTCATGTGGACGGGTGCAGGGTTAAATCGATTTAACGCTGCTAAATTCGACCTCAACTCCTAGTGTAGACCAGGGCTAGATCTGCAGCAATAATTGAATGCTGTAGCTTGATGTGATATATTGCATGATATACATAACATCCACAGACGATACGGAGCAAATAGTAAAAAGAAAAAAAATGTCCAAATATGGATTTATTAATTAATAAGCTTTTCTTTCCTCTCAACTTTAAAGTTTAATGTGTGTCTTTCCTGTAAGTAGTATTATCCATTCTACTAGTCTGCTTTCACAGGTAATGTTTTTTGTAGGAGCTGTCCTGGAAACTTTTTCCTTGTGTTTAACAGAGAAAATATATGAGCAAGTTTTGTGAAAATTGCTAGATACAACTAAATACCTTAACCAGGTCACACTTATGAATGACTTTAGGAAAATATATTAAGGCTGTGGATTTATTTAACATAGATGTAGCTTGCTCCTTAGGAAAAGGGACATATCATCTTTGGTTAGCTCTTCCTCCCTTTCCCCATTCAAGTTTCCACACTCAATCAATGAAGACAAGAGCTATTTAAGGATGAACTGCAAAAGTCTCAGACATTCACTTAAAGAAAGCGCTCAAACATTTTACAAACTTCCGAAAGCGTCTTTGATCTGTAGAATACCAGGCTCAACCTCCCAGGAGAGCAAGCTTCCTCATGAGATATTTAGCCCTTCCTCGTTTTCCAGAAACATTTTATCTTAACTTAAATATTTCTCCATCACTTGAAATCTTTATCTCAAGACTGGAATACCCTTCCAAAAGGTATTCTCTAAAATTCAGCCACAAGGCTTGATGCAGGCATCACTGGGTGAAATTCTATGGCCCATGCTATGTCGGAGGTCAGATTAGATGGTCACAATCCTGGCATTAAATCTATGAGTTATTCTGTTCAGAAGCACATGATAACCAGCCTCTCTCTCACAGCATTTTGGTATTCAAATTTCAAAGGACAATTAAACAAATATATCTGAAGCTCAAGGAGGGTTTGGGTTCAGTTCAAGTTTTGGCAACAATCTATGTCAGTCCCTGGCCTTTTTAAAGTAAGTTTATTCAAGAGGCTGTGATGCCTATAGGAAGCAGAAGACTTTCTTTATTTTTCAGTGTGTTCTGCACCCAAAGTTAATGAGTAAAATGAATGAAGAGCCTCTCAGAGCTCTATAGCGCAGAACTCCTGAATGAATCAAATGCTGTGAATAACAGGGAGTGAACACTGTTAATGTGCTACAGTGACAAGAACAGTTAGGGACTTACTGACATTCCACTGTAGAGTCTATATGAGGATTAGAGAACTTTGTTCCTTTAATTAATACAAGGCATAACTTTTACTCCATGGCTTCTCATCCTTGTCTGTCGCTTTTTATTTCTTTTTAACTTTAGTTCTTTAACAAATCCCTCTTTTCAGGGACCAAAAGCTGATATGTTCTGGAGAAATGCCAGCAAGATGTTAAAGATTGGCACAACTAGCTACTGTCATTCTATCAAGACAATAGGATTTGAGTGAAAGGGGTAGAGTTCTCCATGCAGAATTTAGCTGCTTAATCCTCTCTTGTGGGCTGGCACAAAATCAACAAAGGAAAGAAACCAAATTACCCAGCTCCGCTTTGGCAGATTTAGCCACTGTCAGCAGGCCAGAAGTTAATTCCCTCATATTCTTGTTTGCCACCAACTACGGTAGGCCTCACTGAGGCAGGTTTCCTGTGTAAATCTGTCAGCTGAAATGATGCACAGCATGAAGAAGGAGAGAAAGGACATGCAAAGAGTGTGGTCCTTTTGCCAAATCAAGCCCCCAAAAGTCAGAGGCTGGCATTGGAGCTACCTTTTTTCCTTCAGACTGAGTGATGTTTTTGATGTGAAACTAGAAAGATTTATAGTTTCTTAAATCCCCCCCCACCATTCTCCAAAATAAAACTTTCTTACCAATAATTGTGGACTGTTGTTACATTAGGCTATGTGTGTGGGAGCTTGTTTCCCTACTGGCATTCTGCAGAAGCTTCCAGCTGCTTAGCATCTTACTGAGAATTAACAGTATATAGGGTATGATATGTTAATAAGGACTACACAGTCATCAAGGCTAATAAAATTGCACTAGAGGAAGGAAATGCAGCATCAGTTTGCTATGTCCCAAATGCCTCTTTGCCTAGTCACGATATATGGTGCTCTTAAATGTCTGTCCAGATTAAGTTCTTGTATGGATAACGTGACATCAGGGGATGACACTATGGTGCAGCATATAATGTTTTCTTCTTTATTTGGAAATGAAATGACAAATTATCATAGGATGAGATGAGTAAGGTGCAAAGTATTTGCAACAAGATGCACCATAAGTTGAATCACAAGGCTTTTTATATCTCATTGTGAACTCCAAAATGGACCTCATTTCTGTGGAAAATTTTACTGACATACCTTTTAAAAGCAAAAATGGTACTGTTGTCTCGTGAAAGTGAGACTTTTTTGTGAAACAAATAAACCCATTTCTGAGTGAAAGAGGGCAGAAAGGAGCCCAGTTTTACAAGTGGTGATAGATTTCACCCCAAAATCATGATTAATTGTGGATTTCACATTTTCAATGTGAAAATAGACATTTGCTCAAAACAAAGAGTAAAACAGATTTTGAGGGTGTAAGCAATCATGCAAAAATATAGATTTGTTTGTGAAATTCTATGAAAGTGAAATGGTGTGTTAGCACTTCTGGTTTCTATTGTTCCTAATGTAGACAATAGCTTCCTCTTACTCTAGGCACTGTGTGATGAATTAGAAATTATGCATGTCCTCACTGTAAATATTGTGCTTCAATAAGGGAGTCTGGTTTAAATAGTAATAATTCCTCTTTTTTTTTTTCAAAATCAAGTATTCATTCATTCTTCATTCAGTAGCACAGCCGGGAAATCCTGCTTCTAGTGGCAGAGTTGAATCTAGTCCACAGAGGACCATTGTGTTCACTTTTATTGGCAGTCCCAGGAGACTGGACAAAGTGAAAGAATGGTGCAGGGGATCATGGCACTTAGATTCAGGTGATCTGGGTTCACTTCCTGTCTCAGCCACAGACTTCCTGTGTGCCCTTGGGCAAGCCACTTAGTAAATCCTATGCCTCACGTCACCATCTGTAAAGTGGGCATAATATTTTGCTTCTTCATAATGTTGTGAGGATAGAATCATGGAGTTTAAGGTTAGAAGAGGCCACCAGATCATCTAGTCTGACCTCCTGTAAATCAAAGACCACTAAACATAACTCATCCACCTCTACACCAAACTCAACAACCAGAAATGGATCAAAGTATTACAGCCTTCAGGAGATAATCGATTGCATGCCACAGGCAGAAAACAGGAGGGACTGAGGTGCACCAATCTATCAGTAACAGTGGGGAGCTCACATACTATGGCTATGAAGGCCATATAAGTAGCTACCTAGACAAAGAAGTTGGAATGTTCATGATTAGCTGTGGATGGATTCAGAGAACAGGTACAAGCAATCCAATTTGTTTATTTTTTCCATGGACTCTCAGAAGAGTAATTTTCTCTCTCAGGAATGCCCATGGCTGTGAATATGCCTGTGAATAAATATTCACTGATGTATTCTTACTGCAAATGCTCTCACCGCCACTTTGGAAGCTCTTTGTGGGTTGGCAATGGGAAAGCAAAGGAAGGAGGTTGAGAGGAAAAGAAGGAAAACAAAACAAGAAATAAAAATGACCAGCAGTAGTGAGAAGATTGTGGTGAGAAGGGCTGTGCAACCACCATCACTCTGAGAGGCAGCAGTGGGGTCCCGAGCCTGGTAGTAGTACAACAGTGCCCCATATCATCTGCTGTGTAATTGGCATGTGGCCCTCTGATAAGCTGAAGGGGGCTTATGACAGACCCTTGTGAACAGAGGGATTTGTGGAGGAGTCTCAGTTTTCTTGTTTAAGTGAAGTCTACAGGCTGTTTCATCGTGATGTTAGCCTGGAACATGTAAACATTTATAGGCCACTGGAAACCAATGCCAACCCATCATCAGATTTGGGAGAACCAAGCAGATAGGCTCCACTGCTGAAACAGTGACTGAAGAGGACCAAAAATGTCTATAGGCTCGAATTGAAGTGGCTGCTACTCGTTCCTCCCTCAAGAACCTGCCACACCAAACATGCACCCAATGTTTATTGTTTGGCAGCTGCTGTAGATAAAACCTCCCTCCTATTCCCCCTCCCTCTCCCAGCACCATTAGAAGTATATGGAGAATGCACCACGTAGTCCTTACCTCCCCTCGCCAACCTCATCTCACTCCAGCCCCATTGCTGATGATGCCAGCTGTGGTGGTAGTGATTTCAAATGCCCAGAAATTCATAAGTGCTACTTATCACCTACTCCTTTCCTCCCTAAAGTTCTTCACTGCCCTGTCACAGAGAAGAGCCATGATGTGATGATTTATTCAGGAGATAGGCTTTCCTCAAGTTTAGAAAGGTTAGATCATCCACTTGGATGCAGAAACAATATTGTGGAAGCCATATAATGGACTTCGGTGGCCATTCACAGAGTGGGAATTGTGACTAATAAAGCTATGTAGTCGGCAGTTTGCAAACTAGCTGGTCAAGATTTGTTCGTGACAATGATTAATGATTAGGAATAGCAAATACTTTCATAAAAATCACAAGCTCTTTGTGGATAATGGAAATAAGGGCTGCATTTTTGGAATGACATACTCATTGCCAATTGCTCACCCAGCTGTAGGTATGGAGGCTGAATGGCCCTCTCATCTCTAGAAGCCAACGCTGCAGGTTAGAGAGGAGAGGAAGCAGCATGGAGACGCTTGCAGGCTCACTTCTGGATAAATACAGAAGCATCTAGATGATCAGTCCGGTTCCTTTCTTAAAATAGAAAAATTCACTCTGGAAGTCACCACAATAATATTGATCCACAGGCTTACTTGTTTTGGTGTGACTTGCAATGGATTAATTTTAAGCATAGTGTATGAAGTCTCTGTATGTTAGAGAAGCTGCTCCCTAGTAATGGGTCAAAGGACATGGGCCTGAGCCACCTCCTGTTGGAGCAAATGGAAAAAGCTCAAATTGCCTCTAAAGGTGCAGGATTGAGGCATTGGAGATCAGGTCTGATTAATTATACAAACTCTCTTGAACATCTTACAGCTGTAAAACTCAAAAGGAAATCTTGTGTAAATAGCTTTTCTCCTGAAATTACTACAAGTATTTTTTGCTTCTGGGAGGGCCGGAAATATTGTGGAATCAGTGTCTCATTGTATTTTGGTATTTTTGGTTCTAGTCCTAGGCAGAAGTGTATGAAAATAAAAATGCAACAATGAAGTTTATCGAAAATTCCCAAACCATTAGAACGGTTCATTTCTACAAGAGGGTAAGCATTCCAGGGGTAGATGATCAAATAGTTCAAAATTGCTTTATCCACTTCTTGTACAAACTAATTTTAAAAAATGTTGGTTTCTGAGAAAGTAGGTCTGTTCACATGTTTGTGGTGTACAATGGTCATATTTCTGCCTGTCCTGTTACCAACTTATCTATGCTGTACATAGGCAGCATTTTGCATTATGATGAGTATACGTGAGCAGCCCTGCAAACACAGCCTAATCTTCACTATTACATCATATGCAGAAATACCGATATAGAAATATAGAAGATATTGAACTTCTTGTAATAACAATGGATTTCAAGGAGAGCTAAGAAAGCAAGAATGATTTCCAAGGGCCTGCCCACTGGGGTCAATGGAAAGACAATGGGGCTTTGGATCATGTCCAAAAGGAGGAATGTGAACACCATTTTTAGTTAACTCACATACACTGTAGGAGAAGGGAACACTGCAGTCTTTGCACCTTTCCTTATGACTGTAGTCAGATTGAAGCTTTCCACAACAGATCTCCCAGCTCTGCCACATTCAGACCTAGCAAACTCTTTACAAAAATAATAAAAACCAGAATATGTGCATTTTAAGAATAAGAATTGCTGGTGAAAAGCAAAACAAAGGGTCCAAATTCTCCCTACAGAGCTTTGTGCACCCCTGTGGGCTAGCCAAACCCATGAAGGGGTGTAAGTGAGGGAAGGATTTGGCCCACATAGTTTCAAAACTATGTGAACTCTGTAAAAAGTATGTTTTTAAAAGGATTTCCTTCCTGTCAGCAAAAAGCCACAGACTTCAGAGGAGCGGATTCAACCACATGTGTGTTTCTTTTCATGCTTCCTAATCAGATGTAATGATTGCCTACACTGCAGAGAGAGTTCTAATTCAAGGATGTGCATTCCTGAGACTTAGGAGTCTGCCAAGTATAGAAACAAACATTACAAGCTACATGAGGTGACTTACGCCTCCAGGCTTTCCTGCATGTAGCAGGACTGGGGAATCAGTGGAGTTCTGCTCTCTGCCCGGGGCAGCCTTAGAGTTCTCAAAGGAAAACACTGCTGGCCTGTGTCCAGCTATCATCCTTTTATTGGGATAATGGGCTAATTTTCCCATTAGTGTGGGAGAGTGTGGAAGAACGTCAACGGAGGCAAACACCCAGACAGGAGTTATGACTGTCTCCATCGACAGCCTAACTAAAAGGTGTGGTACTGACCAACACAATCCACAATAGATCAATTCAAGGGCAGTGATCCTCTGCAAAATTCAATTCATAGGTTGAATTGTGGATTCTGAGGACTGACCAGTAGATTAAAATAATGTTCGGTCAACACGGGGAATCACAATCTCTTTGAGAAGCACGTATGCACCTAGAGTCAGATGTGTATCTTCTAAAAATACAAAACTGGAAAGGGAGTGGAAATTTGACTGGAAAATACCTTCAAAATAGGATGAGGCAATGTGATCTAGTGGATAGTGTACTAGGCTGGGAGTGAGACACCTGGGTTCTATTCCTAGCTCTGTGTCTTCTCCCAAATCATTTCTATGTGTCTCTCTTTGTCTGACTAGTCTATCTAGACTTCAAGCACTTTGGGGAAGGGACTGTCTCTCGTGTGTTTGCACTGGGCCTAATAAAAAGGGGCTTGATCTTGGTTGGGCACTACCTGTAATATAAACCTTTTTTCCCAAAAGTGAACCAGTGTTCCTGATTATAACTATGTTGCAACTTTTCTGTACTATGCAATTCAAATCATCTCCCCAGCTCCAGCTGATTCACGGTGAGATGCTGAAAGGCAGCCGGAATGCCATCAGCTGTTTGAAACTAAAAGATTGAGTTATGGTACAGTTGAAAACTGTCTATGCATATGACTTTGATAACAGGAAGAAATCAATACAGAGACATCAAATCCATTCACTCCTTGGAGGATACTGAGTCTGTCAGTTTTACACTACTGACTCAGCAAAACCGGGTAAGGAGGAATTTATTACATTTTGGAACTTTTATTGTCTGACCTGGAGGATAAATTTAGGCTAGCAGCACCAGTTATTTTCAAGATTGAGCGTACTAAAGCCTATTTAAAAACATTATGGTTGAAAAGTATCTAATCACGGAGACATTTACTGCACCAAGTGTTTAAAGGTGGCACTCTGTATTAATTTACTGAGCATGTGTGACTTGCTATAGTGAGCTTTGTTAACCCAGGTCTAGTAATGTATTATAAAAGAATACCTGAGGTTGTTTTCAGAATACTTAGATGGTACAGTGGGCTCATACGCTAACATTTTGCCTCTGTAGAGCTAGGTTCAAATCTGCTTAGGTCCCTCATTCCTGTAATCCAAGTTTGTTTCTTGCCACAAAAATCCCAGTAGACAGCTTGAAAATAGTAAATCAGAACTGAGGGGCACTGGCAGAGTTCTACAGGGAAGCATGAAGAGACCTTTCCATGCTAATTGTGATGCTCTTGGTTTTGCTATCAGTCACTCACTGATGTCACAAACCTCACTCAAAACCTAAACTAAAGAAGTGTAGAGCACAACCCCAGTTTGCTGAACCATAATGGGAAGTCACTTCAGGACAGGGACTGTCTCTTACATTGTGTTTGCACAGTACCTATCCCTGATTGGGGTTCATAGGTGCTACTGAAATACTAATAATCCATCAGATAAAAATAACAATGACCAAGGTTTAGTCCTGGGGGGATTCTGCACCACTGTGCAATCCAGAATTGTGCAGAAATTAACATTGTGTACGCAGAATTTCCTTTCCTCGACAGAAATGGGCTACAGTGCTGCTAGACGCCACTAGGGGCTGCTGGACCCATCAGAGCCCAGCTCCCACATAGAAGACACTGCCAGGGGGAGGGAGCCAGAGGGTTCCTGGCAGCTGCAGTTCCCAGCACGCCCCGAGTGAAGGAGTGGCCGGCACACAGGAAACTCCATGTGAGCCTGGGACCGAGCATCTGGCTGTTTCTCCCTCTGGATCCCTGGGCTCGGGGTGGGATGGGTATCTGGGCAAGGGGACCCTGCAGCTGGGCTCTGGGGGGGGATGGGGTGCAGGTATCTGGCCTGGGGGGGGCCCCGCAGTTGGGCTCTGGGGAGAAGGGGATTCAGGTGTACTGGCTGGGAGGACCCTGTGGCTGGGCTATGGTGGGGGAGGGGTTGTGGGTGTCTGGCCCCCTGGCTGGGAATTGTGGGGCAGGGGGAAGAGGCAGAGAAACAGGAACTGGGTTTTCATAGGGGTTTCTTTAACTCTCTATTCCTGGGGGAATTTTTGTGTGTGTCCATATTGTTACAGACATACATGCTGACAGGTATTTTGAAATAAATTACCAAATAATTGAAACTGGAGTGATTATGTAGTGTTATTTTGAGAAATAAAATTTTCAGAATTGTGCAGAATTTTAAAATATTGGGCACAGCATTTTTAATATTTTGGCACAGAATTTTTAATTTTTTGGTGCAGAATGCCCCCAGGAGTAAAAGTTATGTCCCCAGGGTTGTAGTCCTACCCAAGACTCCCAGAAGTGTGGCCACCTGCTGATCTGGTCAACTAATTGGTGAAGGTCAGCCAAGCTAACAAGCCGGCCAGTGTTTTCCTCAATATGTTTTGGAGGTAGGACTCTGAAGAGCAGCTTTTTTTTCTGACTCAGAGTCCAACTGCCCTTCGTCTGAAATCCTGTTTATTCAAAATATTCAGATAGCCCCTAAGGCTTCCCGATAAACAGGTCTGAACTGCTTACAGATTTTTGAAAGGATTTGGGATGGGCTCTTGTTCCTTAAGTGTGACATGAAACAATTACTCACATTGCAGTAAGGAATCACTTGAAACACTGGCCAAGAAAGAAATTATGCCATAACCAAATATAACATGACATTGGCAGCAGGACCCTTTTCCTATATTGGGAGCTGCCTCCAAAACAAACTATTTTAAAAGGCTAGAAAGATAAACACAAAGACATCATGTCAATACAAGAACTGATCCTATACCTAGGCACACAGCAGTTTAAGGCATAGAAACTGTGGGTCATAGACTTAAATACCATGAAGGAGAAAGAGGCAGAGAAAGATTCAGGAACATTATGAAAAAATATCCTTTTTTAAATTTTAGGTCCCACAGGAACTGACAGTGAAAGTTACAGAAATTCTCATAAACATATTGACAATATAATCCCCAGTTTTAAAAAAAAATCACAACAGAATTAGCACAAGCCTTTTTTCAAACTAAGGAGAATCTTTACAGGCTAATGCAGGTCCTCTTCCTAAAACAAAGCTCTCCCATCTGGACTAAATCACTCTGAGCTACAGCAAACTCCCTGGTTAGAGTACATTTTTCATAACTGGAGCAGACCTTTTTCTACGGCAGGATTCCAAGCTAACTAAGTTTTTCAAAGATGAAAACAAGCCTGTATCTAAACCAAGCCCCCAGGCTAGAGAAAGTCTTTCAGGGCTAGAGCACATCTCTCAACTTGGGCAAGTTCTGGCCTAACCCAGGCTTCTAGGCCAACTCTAGACCCAGGTTGATAATGCCCTTCGAAGCTGGAGCAGGTCTCTGCCTAAGTCAAGATCACAGGCTAGGCAGACTCTTTCAAAAGCAGGGCAAGTTTTATAGCTCTTTAACCCTGCCGTCCCCTGAACTCCAGTCAATCAGAAATCAAGTCCCAGTGATGGAACACTCCATCACACTAAACTATGCTATCTTTTGTCCTACATTTTTCTTTTAAAGCAGAACAGAGCTCAGCAAGTGCGGCAATATTTAATCAGTATTTATTTTCCCCAAAGTAAAAATAAATCAAGCCAGAGCACAACAACTAAAGAGCATCTTCATTAACAAAATTAAACTTGAGCCCAGGCTTTGTGATAAATTACCAGTTCAGACATTTGGTCTAGATCAAGAAGTAGTTCAAAAGGCCACCTTCCATTTACTACAAGTACTGTATCTTTCTGTCAGTAGCAGTGCAGGTCAAACGTCTTCCATGGGAAGGTAGCCAAACATGTAAAATATACTTGCCACTCAAGAAACCTACTGGAAGAGTCATCAAAGTTCATTGGGCCAAATTCTGAAGTTTTATTAAGTCCTTACTCTGGGAAAAGCCCTGGTGAAATCGGACAGTACTCCAGAATAAAAACAGAGTAACTACTACAAGTTTTGACACACTGAGCTCAGTCAAATAAAGAGTTTAGAATTAGATACCTATAGTTGCTTGGCCTCTATAGCTGGATAAAGCAGGGGACTGGTAATGTATATACAGCTGTTCATGTCTGGGTCGCTGTTCACACAGGTTCAACAACTCTTACTCACACCAAGTAGTACCTAATTCCCTGAAAAGTCCCAGTGATTTGAAGGAGTAAGGCCCAGAGCCTCAACGGTATAAAGGTACCTGATTCCCATTGATTTCAATGAGAGGTAGGGGCCTACGTACCGTTAAGGATCTGGGCCTAAGATACTACTTAGCATGGGTAAGGATGACAGAATCTGGCTTCTACATTTATTTATTTTTCAAAGGAGTCCTGTGACTGCAGAATGCCCTCCTAGACAATGTGCCAGCATTTCATGTACTTGAAACATACAAATTTCTTGGAGGGGAAGGGCAAAATTCTGTCTCATTTATACCATTGTAAACCCGAAGTAGTTCTTAATGGCTTTGTTGGATTTATTTTGGATTTTCTCTGGCTAAAATGAAAGCAAAATTTGTCCTGACTTTTTTTTTCTGTTGCTTTTGAAATAAAAATAAATATCCTAGCAAAATATTAGCATGTTATGATTAACATAAGCCTCTTTTTATAAGATTTACTAAAAACAAATTATCCATCTTGAAAGAATTAGGGAATAATTTGCATGTGTTCATGCTTATACTGCTGAGGATATTTCTTTTTCTCTTAACCCCTGTCTGTTCTGTTCATGCTTTACTCTGTGCTCATCCAGCCCACATCTGTGAGATCAGACTTAATTAAATTGAGTTTACTTCATTCTTTTCTCTCCAGTAGAGCCAGAACTGTTTTAAATGGGAGTCCCATTAATGAAGGCTATGAAAGACAACATTATAGAGCTACTGCACATATCAAAGGCAGAATATAAAGAGTATGGCAAAGAGGGAGAGCTTCTGGGTCTGCTTTTACTTGGAAGTCCAGTTGGATCTGCTTCTGAATGCCAGATATCAGTAGTCTAGAGTGAGTTTTCCCCTTCTCTGCTTGGCTAGAAACTCATGGCTTTTCTTGTATGTGTGAATGTCATTCATCCAAACAGTGGCAGAGCTACAAGAAGGCCTGGGGGGAGGAGGCGACCACACCGCCGTTTGTGTGGTGCCTTTTCAAACATATTATGCAGCTGACAAAAGGAGGTGTATGACATGCTTTTCATACAGGGCTGGAGGGCTCCTCTCTCAGCCAGCAGTGGCAGCTTCTATCCTGTGTGGCTGGGCCTAGCTCCCCACTCCGGGCATTGCGATATGGCTCACGGGGTCACATGGCACTGCACCCCCATGTACCATGCATGTCCTAATGCCACTCACTCAAATTTGGCCTGGCTGCCCCTCCATCATTACTGAGTGGGGCATCCCTCAGAGGGGAGCCAGGTCCTGCCATTCTGGACAGGAGCCATCATTGCCGGGTGCATGCAGGATGGGCTCACACTCCAGCCCACCACCACTGTTCCCCCCGTTTGCAAAGCTTGGCTCCACTACTGCATGCAGACCTTTGTCATGCCCTGGTTGGATCACTGCAGTCAGTGAACTGTCTGCGCTAAATAAAATCTAGTTAGAGGTAATCTGATGCTCCAGGAGCAGGCCAGAGAATAAGTTGTTACTCAAAGACTCACAATTCCACTCCTGTTTCCACCTTCCTCTTGGGAAGGGAGTAAATTTCTTCACCACTTTCTTCAGAGCAACTCCCCCACTGTCCACCCAGCCAGATAGTCTGGCTGGCAAGTAGAGGGAACAGGGCCAGGGTTTCTTCTACTCTCTACTCACTCCCTACCCAAGAGAATCAAGTGATTAGCCCCTGCTTGCTTCACCATGGTCAGAGTCACAATCTGAGCAAGACAAAGAAGGGGAGCAAGGAAAGCCATATTACCCGGCAAAGCAGAATTTGGGCTGTATCAACCTAGCTCTTAGTTCTTTCCACCAGAAAGCAAAATATCCCCTTAGTGGCTTCAGCCAAATTGTGAGTGTAGAAATTTGGTCAAATCCAAAATTAACAGCAAAACTCTAGGGGCATGATCCAAATTCCAAAATTAGTATGCACTTATCCCAGGGCCACCGAGTTTTTATAGCTCTCTGTGCAGTGCCTTCATGCTGAGATATACAATAGGAATGTTTCTCCTATACAAAGTTTTTTGCCTATACAAGGTTAAATTCGGCTCCTAATAACACTGTTATACATGCAGAGCCCAGTCATCACATTATTTATGCACTTAACTCCCAGTGACTTCAACATGAATCACATGCCCTCAACCAGCAGAATAATTATGACCCTGGATTGACTCTATTGATTGCAGTGAAGTTACTCCAGATTTACAATAGTGTAACTCCGTGCAGAAGCTGACCCTCAGACTTCATGTAAATTATGCCTAATCTGGTAAGATTTTGTTCAAGCCTTTTAAAAAAAAGCTTTAAATAAAATTAATGAGACTTTAAAGTTTGACCCTCAGTTTTAATGATTTAGAAGCTCCCAGGGTTCTTCCCCTCTTTAAGGAATGAGAATAAATTCTGACAGCTGAATAAACACAAAGGGCCATGTGTCAGTTTAAGGGAAAGGGTTTTCATTTTGGCACAGATGAAGTAAATTCAAGGATCCCCAATGCAAAGGACAAATAGGGGCTAGGCCAGAGCAGAGGATTGGATCTTGAGACTCTCATGTGAATGCTCTAATGAGGAGACTAAAGAGTCATTCTCATCCTAGGTGTCACTCTGGCCCAATGACATGCTAATTATTTATCCAAAGTTTAACAATTTTGTGAGGGAGCCCGGTACAAGAATATCCCAGAGCCTAGTGGCTGGGGCACTCACCTGAGAGGTGGAAGATTCCTGTTCAAATCACTTCCCTCCCTCAGGTGGATAGGCGACTTAATCTGGAGTCTCCCACATTCCATGTGAGTACTCTAATCACCGGACTAAAAGTTATGAGCTAATGTACTCAGTGCTTTTTTTTGCCTCTGTCTTCACGAACAAGGTCACCTCCCAGACTATTGCACTGGGCAGCACAGTATGGGGAGGAGGTGACCAGCCCTCTGTGGAGAAAGAAGTGGTTCAGGACTATTTAGAAAAGCTGGACGAGTACAAGTCCATGGGGCCGGATGTGCTGCATCTGAAGGTGCTAAAGGAGTTGGTGGATGTGATTGCAGATCCATTGGCCATTATCTTTGAAAACTCATGGCGATCGGGGGAGGTCCCGGATGATTGGAAAAAGCCTAATGTAGTGCCCATCCTTAAAAAAGGGAAGAAGGAGGATCCTGGGAACTACAGGCCAGTCAGTCTCACCTCAGTTCCTGGAAAAATCATGGAGCAGGTCCTCAAGGAATCAATTCTGAAGCACTTCTTGAAGAGGAAAGTGATCAGGAACAGTCAGCATGGATTCACCAAGGGCAAGTCATGCCTGACTAACCTAATTGCCTTCTATGACGAGATAACTGGCTCTGTGGATGAGGGGAAAGCACTGGACATGTTATTCCTTGACTTTAGCAAAGCTTTTGATATGGTCTCCCACAGTATTCGTGGCAGCAAGTTACAGAAGTATGGGCTGGATGAATGGACTGTAAGGTGGACAGAAAGCTGGCTATATCATCAGGCTCAATGTGTAGTGATCAATGGTTCCATGTCTAGTTGGCAGCCGGTATCAAGTAGAGTGCTCCAAGGGTTGGTCGTGGGATCTGTTTTGTTCAATATCTTCATCAATGATCTGGAGGATGGCGTGGTTTGTACCCTCAGCAAGTTTGCGGATGACACTAAACTGGGAGGAGTGGTAGATATGCTGGAGGGTAGGGATAGGATACAGAGGGATCTAGACAAATTAGAGGATTGGGCCAAAAGAAATCTGATGAGGTTCACGAAGGACAAGTGCAGAGTCCTGCACTTAGGACGGAAGAATCCCATGCACTGCTACAGACTAGGGACCGAATGGCTAGGCAGCAGTTCTGCAGAAAAGGACCTAGGGGTTTCAGTGGATGAGAAGCTGGATATGAGTCAACAGTGTGCCCTTGTTGCCAAGAAGGCTAACGGAATTTTGGGCTGGATAAGTAGGAGCATTGCCAGCAGATTGACCCTCTATTCGGCATTGGTGAGGCCTCATCTGGAGTACTGTGTCCAGTTTTGGGGCCCCACACGACAAGAAGGATGTGGAAAAATTGGAAAGAGTCCAGCAGAGGGCAACAAACATGATTAGGGGGCTGGAACACATGTCTTATGAGGAGAGGCTGAGGGGACTGGGATTATTTAGTCTGCAGAAGAAAAGAATGAGGGGGGATTTGATAGCTGCTTTCAATCACCTGAAAGGGGGTTCCAAAGAGGACGGATCTAGACTGTTCTCAGTAGTACCAGATGACAGAACAAGGAGTAATGGTCTCGTGTTGCAGTGGGGCAGGTTTGGGTTCAATATTAGGAAAATCTTTTTCACTAGGAGCGTGGTGAAGCACTGGAATGGGTTACCTAGAGAGGTGGTGGAATCTCCTTCCTATGAGGTTTTTAAGGTCAGGCTTGACAAAGCCCTGGCTGGGATGATTTAGTTGGGGATTGGTCCTGCTTTGATCAGGGGGTTGGACTAGATGACCTCCTGAGGTCCCTTGCAAACCTGATATTCTATGACTCTATGAGGGAGCTGTCTCTTCCTCCAGCCATTTTATGTGAGCTAACCTATGGGGGCCTGATCCGGTAGGTGAATTCTAAGCCTGCTTACTTGCAGACAAGTTAGGCAGATGAACTGCCTATCTGCCTCCAGTTCATGCATCATTCTCCGGCCTAGACATCCAGATGCCTAGAGTGGGGCTGCAATGCTCATGCACAGAGATAGAAACACAGGCACCTAGGGAACTTTTACTGCAAAAATGTAGGCACCAAATGAGCACCCACAAAGTTCAGAGGCAGCTGAGCAGGGGTTTTGTGAATCCCACAGGGGCCTGATTCTGGGATTTAGACACCCAAAATAGCAGTTAGATTCCTAAATCCTCTTGTAAATCTATCCCCAAGTATCTATTTCATATGGAACAATTCATTGTTCAGAACTATCTACACACACGGCTGAACAACCTGGAGGGTTTAATACCTGTCCCCACATATACTACAATAAGTAGAAGATAGGCAACAATATAGAATGCTCTCTTCTCTTCTACCAATGAGAAATAATAGACGTTTTCCCCCCAAACACATACACACCCCTTCCCTCATGCTGTCAGACTAATTTAGTTTATTTTGCTAAGATGAAAGATCTCAATGAAAAAAATGTGGCATTTGTTTCCTATACTTTTCTTTCAACAATTTCTCAGAGCTTAAACACTGGCTGAAAATGGGTAGCTAAGCAGACATATGCTACTGCTTCCGGTTAATTTAATAGGAATAGACCATAGTCCAACTTTTGGCTGATTTTTAAATTATTTTGTATTGTTCTGTAGAAAATATATGCCTTATCCTGTGTTTTCCAGTATGGTAGTGAAGTACTTTATATAACATTATATACATAGAACTGACAATGGCATCCAATTTAGGAAGATTATACAAACACTGGAGTTCAGCATTTACTATAAAAAATGTACAAATACACACATACACACGGAGACCAATTTTTAAACAAAACCTTTTTGTATTTGTGTCCCTGTTCATTTTCCACAGATGTCCTAGCAAGTTTACTAGCAAGTTCGTTCATCAAAACAACACATTTTAAGTAAATGTTGCAAATATTTATGAAAAACCATTTTTAATTCAATTGTTGGCTCTGGAAACCTGTTCCTAACAATAATGCCTATCCAGTCAGAGAACAGAAAACTTCAAATGTCCAACGTGTCAAGTCAAAGCTGCTCAAATTGTGAAGTATTGATGCATCACGCAGCCAAGCTGGGCCATCATGGAGGGAGTAATGATTTGCTGCTGGCATATGCAAGGAATGAAATAAGGAGAGGAATTTTTTCCTGATGCTCCCCTGGTCTATCTTTTCTGTCTGTTTTCTCTCATCTTATACTTTGGGCATAATTCTGCAAATACTTATGCATGTGCTTAACTTTACTGCCATGGGCTTAAATTGCAGCAAGGGAGGCTTAGGCTGGACATTTGGAAAAACTTCCTAACTATCAGGGGGGCTAAACACTGGAATAAATTGCCTAGGGAAATTGTGGAATCTCCATCATTGGAGATTTTTAAGAGCAGGTTAGACAAACACCTGTCAGGGTGGTCTAGATAATTCGTCCTGCCATGAGTGCAGGGGACTGGACCAGATGACCTCTCGAGGTGCCTTCCAGTCCTACGATTCTATGAGTCTAGGATGAGTAGCCCCAGCAGGAAATGCTGCTACCACATGGCCTAGCACAATGGGGTTGGGGCCTGTAGGTGCTACTGCGATACAAATAATAACCATAATAATGATGGGGTCTCCCAGAGGCATGATGGCCTTCCTGTGCTGCTCCTGGTGTGACTTAACAACATACCTCGCCATGCACAGGGCTGAACACAAAGCCCAAATCAAGCTCTTAGTTAATAATGAAAAATAACTAATATCATCTGAGGAAAAAAATATGGTCATGAATAACGCGGAACAGAAAGGGAGGCCGAATTCACTGAATAAATTATTTGTTACTGATTATTTGTTCAGCTCTAGCCAACACACATCATTCCTAATTTGCATGATGACCACAATTTTACTAGGAATCTGGTAACTATGTCTGATGTCTAAAACTGTTTAGACCATGAAGAATATCTAGGAATGTGTTTGTTCTTTCCCACAACAGATGCTAAATAACAGCTTGTAAGTAAAAAAAGTGCTGTCAAAGTCAGGGGTTCAAAAATCATGGCATTTCTTCCCCAAAGCCCATATTTCGATGTATAACAGAATTAAAAATTATAGCGCATGAGGGCTAAGGTACACATCAATCACAACTCTCTCTGATTATACAGTGAACAAGAGCTAACAAATATCTTTACAATACAGGGCCATTTTGATTTAATCATATCCCTTCGCCTCCAGGACAAAGACCTGATTCAAAAGATATTGGGAGTCTTTCGATCTGGTCCTGCATCTCCACAAAAAATCTGGGACAATATGTCAGACTTAGCATTAGAAGTGCTGCATATTCAAAGTGGCTGTAAATCAGACATAAAGGGATCCCCGTGGTCTAATGGGCTTCCCAGTTGATGCGTAACCACCATAGCTGACTTCAACCACACACCCCTCAGGAGCTACGGTCACCAAAGGGAGGGTGTGTAGCCTGTGCTTCCTTAGCAAGAAGTGATGCAGCAAGCAGGCAGAGTTATAGGAAAGGGTTCATTATTACACATACTGAAACACCAGTGTTATATGCACATCCTCTAAAATGTGTGTGTTAGTAACCTGGCTTCAGTTTGCGATCCTGAGCCACTGATCACACAAAACTAGGTCCTGCCTGCAACTGGACCCTCTTTTCTCCAGTTCAACTCACTATACTACAGATGGGACAATTCCATGCCCCAGCTATTCTACAGTGCCATAGAACCATTATAGCCAGGGAACAAGCTCGGGTGGGCCTCAGGCTTTTTAACCTCTGCAAGGAGCCAAGCAGCCCACCCGCAGCCCACAGTTAGGGATGGCACATTAACTCCTCCTTCAGTCCCTGCATAAGGCTAAGCACCATTGCAGGAATGGATTCCCCCATGCCTGCCATAATGGCTTAGACAGAGTGCAAACAGAAAGGCAACACAAAACATGAAGTGAGCTGTAGCTCACGAAAGCTTATGCTCTAATAAATTTGTTAGTCTTTAGGGTGCCACAAGTACTCCCGTTCTTTTTGCGGATACAGACTAACACGGCTGCTACTCTGAAACAAAACACATTGGGAAACTAAGAGAAAGGTTCCACCTTACTTTGTTAGGCTTTTTTCCCTTTTGGTGTCAATAAAGGTATGTTACTGATTATACGCTTCATAGAACAAGAAGGCTGTGTTTCAGATGGAGAAGAATATATATAATGTTAAGGTAGATAAAACCACTAGCTATGCTTTGGGAGTTAAGTTGACTAGATGTGTGATGACTGGATTTCCTGAGCTTTAACGAAGTCAGGGTTTCTGATAGATCATGTGTTTTTCCCTAGCCTTTAATGTTCTTTTTTTCCTCCCCTAAAGTGCACATGCTCAGAAAATTACTGAGCTTTCACAAAATGTACTGAAATCTTAGTAATACTTAAGTTTCTATAACGGACCTCACTGAGGCTAATTATGACATTAGAACCTGGCATCTCCAAGCGCTATAACCATGACCCACTACACCTTAAATACAGGACACAAGCCCTTAGCTTGCAGGTGTTGGAGACTGTTTCACCTGTTATGTGGACTAGCCACTAGAGGAAGACAAAGACCCTCACACTCGTATTGTGGGTTCTATTTAAATGTTTATTCACATAAGAGAAAGATTTTATGATAAATGATGTCATAAGTGAACTGTCAGGGCACTTTATCAATATTTAGCTAATTAGTCCTCGCAATACTCCTAACAGGAAGTAGAGTGTGTAGAGACCACTTTACCTGTCACTGAAATGTAGCCACCTATGCAGTGGAACAAAGCATAGCAAAGCAACAATTCAGGACAAAAAGTGAAGATCAATTCTACTATTCATATTTTTTGTCTAAAATATTGGGAAACGATTTATTAAAACATTCATGCAACCCAAGGACCCAACCCTGCTGTACTAACTCAAGCAAAACTCCCATTGGGTTGAAATGTTTCTGTCTTACATTTCTAATGGGAATTTTTCCACAGTAAAGATTGCAATATTGTGCTTTTGCTTTCTTCACTCCTCCCACCTCCCAAATCATTATTTCCTGTGAGAACCAAAAGGCTATTTTTATTTGTTTTGTTGCTTTACAGCAAGACCACATCTGTGTGGGAGCTGACAACCACAGGATCTGGGGCTAAATTTAGAGTGAGAGTTCTCAAAATGTATACAAAAATTATCAAGTTCCAAGAATGAAACACTGGCAGAGTCTTAAATAAGAATACTGGAAATTTTTTAAGACTAGATTTTCTGCATAGTGAATCATAATAATTTTGACCTGCAATTCAGAATACCTATGAAATTCTTTAGCAGTATCTAATAATTGGTTTCCCAGCATTTCCATCTGAGTTGAACGTGCCCTTGAAAAGCTTGTGATTAGAATGAGTTAAAAGGCACCTCATTGCCACCCACCACTACATTCTTAGCCACTATTGTGTTTATATAGATAGATAGATATAGATATAGAATTGTAATGTGTGAACCAGAAATCTGAAAGATGCCTAAAATCACCCCAGTGTCTTCAAGAGCACAATGGTTTACCTACTGCAATAAGTAATTAATCTTGGGCTCAAGATTTCCTGATGGGAGCCTATTGACCCCAATACAATAGATGAAAGTATTTTATCCTGTGTGTTCCCCTCCTGACCTCTTGCCACTTTTTTCATGCACTGTCTCCTCTCATACCATGCTGAAGAATTCTTCCTTCACTCTGATATTTTGAGCTTATTTGACCCTCAAGTGCTCTGCAGAGGCTTGGCATTTCTTGCATTTGTGTAAGAAGATTAACAGATAAGGAAACTCTGGACTAGTTTCCAGCATATGCTGAAACGCCCATCAGTAAACACAAGAGTAAATAATATGTATTTATACTGGCCCTTTTTTATATCCATGCCTCTCTGTAGATTTCAGTGGCACTCCAAGCTATACACAAGGCTAGATTTGGTCTACTGTAGACACCTTAAATGGTATGGCTACACTGTAGCTGGCACCATGCCTTCCAGGTAGACAAACATGCATTAGTTCTGCTCAAGCTAGCTTTGTAAAAATAGAAGTGTGGATGTTGCAGCATGGGCGGTGGCATGGGCTAGCCACCCAGGTACAGGCCCCGGGGGGAAGAGGGGGTTGATCAGGCTTGTACTCGTAACTATTGGGGGTCATTTTTTTTTAGCTCAAAGGGTAATAGCTCAAAAACTAAAAAAATGTTACAACTTACTGCCTTAAATCTCCTGCAGCAATAATAGCTTCCACTGTCTGTGTTTTACATCTGCATGGGCACTTGATACTCTCAGACAATAGCAGACCTCCAGCTGTTACCCAGAAGGTACTTAAACAACCATCTTGGAGTAATACGTGAAAAATGTCCTACATTTCTACATATTCTTGGCCAAATACTGCCTTGAATAAAAACAATGCAACTCTAGAGGAAGTGTCCCTTCCCCCATTCCCTCCCCGCAGGCTGCCCTCTATTGGAAGAGCTCCATCTTTTTGCATCTCTTTATAGATTATGGTGAATCCTTTCTGTAGCAACATATCCACCCCCAACCAACACCCTTCGGGGAAGAGTAAAGGAAAACATTTACAAATGATTCAACTGTTTCACTGTCTCCCATAAGCAAACTAATAAACAACCTTGGCCACATTATCCTAAATCAATATATCTCTATTAAAGTCAACGGACCTACACCCTTTTCTGGACCCACTGAAGTCAATGGAAGTGTTGCTATTAACTTAAATAAAGTTGGGATTTCACTCCTGGCTCTCTGTAGAGGTTAAAGACTTTCCTAGCCTTAATATTTCCTGGCCTACATAAGCCAGAGAATGCTCTACTCTCATTGACCTTTCACATAAAAGCTGAAGATCATATGCACAACCACTGAGGAGGTACCATGATTTTCTGTGCAACTTTTTACTTCCTTTTAGATGTTGCCCTCAGTATTTTAGATGTGCCCTGGCAACAGGGTTTGTGTCTTCTCACTTCTGATCTCCTCTTTTTTTTTTTTATCTGTTTGCATCTAGAGGCCCCTTATATCTTCATCCAGCCACGTTGTGGCAGAGTTTAAGAGAGTGGGTGAGGATTATATATTGTATTTACAAGGCTTCAAAAACCTATCCATTGGTGTCTAGAAGTTAACTTTCTTTGGTGAGTCACTGAGAGGATCAAGAGCTGCAGAATCAAATTGGTACCATCCTGATCAATTTCACTGTTTCTCTTTATATCTTAAAGGGAAGCAATGCAATGAATTAGTCTGTTTATGCCAGTATCACTATATTTCTGCTGCTAGAAGCACTAATTGGAGTGGCCCTAGACTGAGAACCTGATTATCCATTGCCCTTCAATCTGTGTAGTCATTTACACCTGTGCAAAGTACTACAATTCTGATTTGGTAGCATTTTACACCCACTTTGTACTGGTGTCAATGACTACACAAATTGCAGGGCAATGGAGAATCAAACCCTGTATTTGTTCCGTTTCGCAGCTGGTGTGGTTCCAAGCAACTGCGTGGTATTCTGGCAAGACCAGCACAGAAAATGTCCAGAAAGGTGCCATTTTCTCTCTTCTGGGGCTGCTCGAAAAACTGTGAGCAGAAACAGCAGAAGATTGGGTGATCATAGGGAACTATATAGGGTTGCCACCCATCCAGTTTTCACCTGGAGAGTCCGGGTTTCGACTTGTGTGTCCAGGTGCCATTTGAAAAGTCCTGATGTCTGGTTTTCTTTTATCTGGGGGAAAAAGGCAGAGCTGGGGCAAGGCCCTGGGTGGAAGAAGCAGAGAAGGGAGCAGAGCCTCCAGGGAAGGGGTGGAGCAGGGGCGGGACCTTGGGGGAAGAGGCTGAGCAGGGAGCAGGGCCTCAGGGGTCTGGTTACCAGCCATTAAAAAGATGGCAACCCTGAAACTATAGAAGATGCAGATGATTGAAGAATGCAGGGGTGTGAAGGAAAAGGGAAGACCATGAGTTTTACAACAGGGAACCCCCAAGTCCATGGCTGCTCACAGAGACCACATGGCCTAGATAGATGATCTACTATCTACATGTTTCTACTCTCCTTTTGTGTTTACCCTCCTGGTCTGCAACGTGAAGTAACATCAGAGTTTCATGTGAGAGATAGAGTGCTTTATCCCATGCAGTCTCTTAAGGTTTGTCTGGGTGCAGCTGGATTGCATGGCATCTTTAGTTCTTTCTATGGGGAATTTTATCCTGAATGCTTATACAGCAATGACTCCTAATGTTCATGCCATTAGCACTTTTTTCCATAACAGTCCTGCATTCTTCAACCTCAGTTACAAGTGTATTTCAATAGATATTAAATATTATTTGTAGCATTCTTTGTCTAGTAGGTATATACAATTTTTGCCTTCCAAAAGCTTCAGAATATTTTATTTTAACATCAGTAGAACAGTGACACAATAAATATTCAGTGAAGGCAAATAATGACATTGCTACATAAGAGGCACCTTTTACTTTGACTAAATCTCAAGCTTTTGGGGCTGTTCCCCTCAGACATCTTGCTGTTAATATAAATTTGACTGAAGCAAGCAGTTGTCAAGATTTTTTGCTGCCAAATGAAATGGCAATAGTCACATTTATTTACCACTCTTCTGCTTTGGATTGCAGATAACATCTCTTCTTCCGCTACAAACTCAAGAGGATCTTTGTTTTCAAATAGCATCACAGCGCTTGTGTCAGGAAACTTCTTGCATGGAATTGCTGTTCTTAGATGATAACATCTATTAACTGAACTGAATTTTAAAGTCTAGATGTAGATTATATTCACATTAAATAGTTCTTTGTAGTTGATTATCACCCATGAGATTTACTATTTTTTGTTCCTCCCAAGATGTTTTATTCACATATCAATATGTTTCAGCAGTCTAATTAGTTTGTATTGGGGCAAAGATTGTCTTCATATGTTTAGATAGCACAAAGCATGGTCACAGTACTTAATAAACAATAAATAATAACATAGGTACAGTTTGGATATTGTTATTTACAGCATGTCTCTACTCTCAAAAGATTTATAGAGATGGGCCCAAAGATCTGATCATCCACACTATTACCCCCATAAATTTAAAGTCCAAGCACATTCAAGAGGATAGGAGTAAAAACCTTCCCTTATAGCCCCGGGCAGGCTAGTCTGGGCATGGAGGAGTAAATGGAAATTGCAAGACTCTTCTTCGCTCCTCAAGCAGGAGGGCAGTGAAGGATTGATAAGGGGCAAATATTCTCCTCCACAATGAGCTGGCCAATGCAAGTAGAGCAAAGGGATTTTGTAGTTTGCTGCTGATTTAAGGCACCAGTAAATTGCTACCCCAGAGCAAGAAGTAAGCATGAAGCAATTGCAACTCTTAGGGTTGAATAATACAACTCTCCCCTTGAATAATACATCTAAAGGATATCTAATAATGAAGACTAGTGTTCTAAAAGGAATAAAATCTGTTTTATTTCTATGGATAAATATAGCTGGCAATCATTCATTACAAACATATTAGAAATAACTTTAGTACGAATGACAAGATCACGGTTGACGAGAGAAATATGCATGTCTGAAACTCAGTCCAGATGGTTTTTAACCTTACAGATTAGAGAAATATTAGGTAATATAATCATTTATAGAAATGACTTCATATCTAAAATAGCTTCCCTGCACTCTTTGCTAATAGTTGGAGGGGAATCGATCTAAGCCAGAATATTTATTATGTAAATGTTTCACCAAATATATATTTTCCTGATATATTAGCTCAGTTAACTTGTTAATTTGACTCTCATAAGCTAGAGGTAATGTCCCATTGAAGTCAATGGGAGTTTTATAATTAGTTTCAGTGGCAGTGAGATAAGGCATTATAATTTGGAGTTTCAAAAGCACTTAGCATTAGCCTAACTCTGTTCTCACTGGAGTCATAACATTATTTGGAGGAGAGTGAGGCCAATTTTGAGTGTTTCTGAAAATCCCACCCTATAAGTTTAGGGTCACATCCTAACACTTTGGTACAACTTTCATGGAGACTTGGTATCTCAAATGCACTTGATAAATTTTAGCCCATACAATGGAAATCCAAACAAAGATGGGTGTCTTACATCACTGCCCTTAGGGGGCCCTGGCTCTATTTATTTGTGAATACATTTTTAGAAGTAAGTTAGAATGAACTTCAGAATGAACTACTATAAAAGATTTGCGTAACCATTAATTGATTTAATGAGTCTCCAAGTGAGTTTCTCAAATCTACATGGACATTCTCGACTGTTGGATCATCATGTCTTTGGATTGCTACTCTAGCTAAAAGACACGTCAAAGTACAAGTAGGTACATGTGAGTTGTTTATTCAAGCAGCCATATGGACTGTATTGTATTCACTGAGGGCTATATTGTGCCTTGGAATACATGAGGGAGTAAGAGCTCCCCTCATACCTTCCTTTAACTATGCAGACCTTTGATCCAGGTGTGCAGGGAGAAGCATGCTCTGCATTCCTGATTATTTCTCCTTCAAAGCAGGTAGGTGGATAGTGACAGAGAGGGATGAGGAATGGGTGGCGCTCAGAGTCTACACTCTGGAAATTGCTGCTGATATAGGCTAGAAGCAAATTCTTAAGACCTTAAAACAAGGTGGAAGCATGGGGAGGAATTGTGATTCAGAGGGGTGTCTCACAGTCACATTGCTTCCCAGGGCTACCCCTGGAGTGCTGCAGTTTATGCACTACCCTTTTCTCTGGGCTGGGCCTAAAAGCACATTCTAATCCCATGTGGGAATTATATGTTCTAGTTCTAAACAAGACTCTGCAAATATCCAAATGCCACCAAGTTTTGCTCATATCAATGCTACTTCCTAATTTTAGAGGACAATGGTATCCAATGTGGGTGCAAGTTTTGTACTGAGGCTGCTCCCGGTCCTACAGACACCTAGGTTATTTTGTAGAGTTAAGCTAGTAATTCATGACAAATAATGTATTCTACAAATGTAGCCTGTTTTCTCCTTGCAGAATGTTCACTAGGAAAATAGTTTTGATTTTTTGGCTCAAAATGGCTTTTTGGGTTTAATAATTTCCTTTAATTTTATTCTTTAAGAAATTCAAAAATGTTTAAGTCTCAGGGAAGGAGAACATCAACCTGGAGTGGAGGGAAATGATCCCATAGTTGGCGCTCTCCTTCCAGATGATGTCATGGCATGCTCTCACACTGAGGATACCTCTCCAAGGGAGGGGATCCTAGTTATTAGGAACAGACAGGTAACAGTAATGGAGGATTTAATTATTAGAAATCTAACTAGTTGGGTTAGTGATGACCAGGAGAAAGACATGGTGAATTGCCTGCTGGGTGCAAAGGTTGTGGACCTCTCAAGACATCTAGACAGACTTATGTGCAGTGTGGGGTGGAGCTAGTGGATGTGGTACATGTAGGTACCAGTTTCATAGGGAAAGGTAGAAGAGAGGTCCTGGAGGTCAAATTTAGGCTGCTACATAAAAGATTAAAATCCAAGACCTCCATGGTAGCATTCTCTGAAATGCTTCCAGTTCCACATCCAGGGCCAGTTAGACAGGCAGTACTGCAGGTTCTCAATGTGTGGATGAGACAATGGTGTAGGGAGGAGGGGTTTAGATTTATTAGGAACTGGGAAAACTTTTGGGAAAGGAGGAGCCTAAACAGGAAAGATGTGCTCCACCTAAACCAAAATGGAACCAGATTGCTGGCATGTAAAGTTGAAAAGGCCATAGAGGATTTTTTAAACTAAGAGCTGGGGGAAAGCTGAGAAGCGCAGAGGAGCACATGGTTAGCACAGACATATCCCTTAAGACAGTGGTTCTCAAAGCCGGTCCGCAGCTTGTTCAGGGAAAGCCCCTGGCGGGCCAGACTGGTTTGTTTACCTGCCGCGTCCGCAGGTTCAGCCGATCACGGCTCCCACTGGCCGCGGTTTGCTGGTCCAGGCCAATGGGGGCTGCGGGAAGAGGCGCGGGCCAAGGGATGTGCTGGCCGCCCTTCCCGCAGCCCCCATTGGCCTGGAGCAGCGAACCGCGGCCAGTGGAAGCCATGATCGGCCGAACCTGTGGACGCGGCAGGTAAACCAGTCTGGCCTGCCACAGGCTTTCCCTGAACAAGCGGAGAACCGGCTTTGAGAACCACTGCCTTAAGGGAGGACTTATTAAAGGGTATACTCTATATCCTAGTAAAGAGGACAGGATAGAAGTTGATAAAATACATGTAAAAACTGAAGAGAAACAGTCATGTGAAAAAGAGTCCCAGTCAATTATATGACAGGAAGGCTGACAATTAATATTGAAAAATTTTATAAGACCTGTATACAAATGGTAGAAGTCTGAATACTAAGATGGGTGAACTTGAGTACCTGGTATTAAATGAGGATATTGATGATAGGCATCGCAGAAATTTGGTGGAACAATGATAATCAATGGGACACAGTAATACCAGGGAACAAAATATATAGGAATGACAGCGATGGTCACACTAGTGTGGGAGTGAAAGAAAGCATAGAGTTAAAGATAGTAAAAATCTTAAATGAATCAAACATTACCAAAGAATCTCTATGGATAAATATTCCATGCTTCAGTAATAAGAGCATAACAGTAGGAATATATTACCGACCACTTGACCAGGATGGTGATGGTAATTTTGAAATGCTCAGAGACATTAGAGAGGCTACAAAAACAGAGACTCCAATAATAATGGGGGATTTCAGCTATACCCATATTGACTGGGAACTGGTTCCCTCAGGATGGGATGCAGAGATAAAATTTCTAGACACCATTAATGTCTGCTTCTTGAAGTAGCTAGTCCTGGAACCCAAAAGAGGAAAGGCAATTCTTGATTTAGGCCTAACTACTGCACAGAATCTAGCCCAAGAGATGAATATAGCTGAACCACTTGGTAACAGCAACCATAATGTAATTATATTTAAATTAAATTTGTGGAAGAGGGAAATAACACAGAAACACGATACAGTAGCATTTAACTTCAGAAAGGGGAGCTATGCAAAAATGAGGAGGCTAGTTACACAGAAATGAAAAGAAACAGTCACATGAATGAAATGCCTGCAAGCTGCATGGAAACTTTTTTAAAAAACATGACAGAGGCTCAAATTATTTGTATAGCTCAAATGGGGAAAAAAAAACCACCATTAAGAGGACCAAAAAATATGCCACCATGGCTTAACAACAGAGTAAAAAAAGTAGTTAGAGATTTAAAAAAGACATCTTTTAAAAACTGGTAGTCAAATCTACTGAGGAAAATAGAAAGGAACATAAATTTTGCAAGTCAAATGTAAAAGTATAATTAGGCAGGCCAAAAAAGAATTTGAATAGCAAAAGACAAAAAATGACAACAAACTTTTTTTTAAGTGCATTGGAAGCAGGAAGCTTGCCCAACAATCAGTGGGACAACTGCACGATTAAGTTGTTAAAGGAGCACTCAAGGAATAAAAGGCCATTGTGGAGAAGCTAAACAAATTATTTGCATTGGTCTTCACTGCATAGGATATGAAGGAGATTTGGACATCCTTTTTAGGTGATAAATCTGTGGAACTGTCCCTGACTGAGGTGTCCAAGAGAGATGATTTGGGGAACGAATGATAAACTAACCAGTAATAAGTCACCAGGATCAGATGGTATTCACCCATGAGTTCTGAAGGAACTCAAATATGAAAATGCAAAACTAATAACTGGTATTTAATCTATCGCTTAAATCAGCCTCTGTACCAGATGACTGGTGGATAGCTAATATAATATAATTTTTTTCAAAAGCTACTAGAATAGATCCTGGCAATTATAGGCTGGCAAGCCTAACTTCAGTACCAGGCAAACTGGTTGAAACTACAGTAAAGAACAGAATTATCAGACACATAGATGATTCATGCCTCACCAATCTACTAGAATTCTTTGAGGAGGTCAACAAACATGTGGAGAAGGGTGATCCATTGGTTATAGTGTTCTTGGACTTCCAGAAAGCCTTTGACAAGGTCCTTCACTAAAGGCTATTAAGAAAAGTAAGCAGTCATGGGAAAAGAGGGAAGCTTCTCATGGATCAATAACTGGTGACAAGATAGGAGACAAAGGGTAGGAATCAATGATCTGTTTTCAGAATGGAGAGAGGTAAATAACAGGGTCTCCCGAGGATCTGTACCAGGTTTAGAGCTGTTTAACGTATTTTTAAAAAGATCTGGAAAAAGGGGTAAACAATAAAATGGCAAAGTTTGCAGACAATACAAAATTGCTCAGGATAGTTAAGTCTAAAGCTGGCTGTGAAAAGTTACAAAGGGATCTCACAAAACTGGGTGATTGGGCAACAAAATGGCAGATGAATTTCAATGTTGATAAAAGCAAAGTGTGGCATATTGGAAAACATAATCCCAACTATACATACAAAATGATGGGGTCTAAATTAGCTATTACCATTCAATACCATTTCAAGTTGCAGTGGGGGAGGTTTAGGTTGGATATTAGGAAAAACTTTTTCACTAGGAGGGTGGTGAAACACTGGAATGTGTTACCTAGGGAGGTGGTAGAATCTCCTTCCTTAGAAGTTTTTAAGGTCAGGCTTGACAAAGCCCTGGCTGGGATGATTTAATTGGGGATTGGTCCTGCTTTGAGCAGGGGGTTGGACTAGATGACCTCCTGAGGTCCCTTCCAACCCTGATATTCTATGATTCTATGAATAAAAAGATTTTGGAGTCATTATGGATAATTTTCTGAAAATATCTGCTCAGTATGCAGTGGCAGTTAAAAAGGCAAACAGAATGTTCGGAACCATTAGGAAAGTGATAGATGATATGACAGAAAATATCATAATGCCACTATGTAAATCCACTGTATGCCCACACCTGGAATACTGTGTGCAGTTCTGGTTGCCACATCTCGAAAAAGATATATTCGAATTAGAGAAAGTACAGCTCTGGACAATAAAAATGATTGGGGTATGGAACATCTTTCATATGAGGAAAGATAAAAAAGGCTCGGACTGTTCAGCTTAAACAAGAAAAGATTAAAGGGGGATAGAGGTCTATAAAAATCATGAATAGTGTGGAAAAGGTGAATAAGGAAGTGGTATTTACCTCTCCACGCAACACAAGAACCAGGGGCCACCCAGTGAAATTAATAGTTAGTGGGTTTAAAACAAACATGAGGAAATACTTCTTCACTCAATGCATAGTCAACTGTGGAACTCATTGCCAGGGGATTTTGTGAAGGCCAAAAGTATAACTGTGTTCAAAAAGGAATGAGATAAGTTCATGAAGAATAGCTCCATCAATGGCTATTAGCCAAGATGGTCAGGGTTGCAAACCCATGCTTGGGTGTCCCTAAACCTCTGACTGCCAGAAACTGGGACTAGATGACAGGTGATGGAACACTCATAAATTATCCAGTTCTGTTCATTCCCTCTGAAGCATCTGGCACCAGCCATTGTCATAAGACAGGATACTAGGCTAGATGGACCATTGGTCTGACCCAGTATAGCCGTTCTTAAGAGTTTAAGTGAAGAAAACATGACAGATTATTTTTTTCCAAAAAGTGATCATAACATTAGCGTAAACATGGCAGAAGCAAAATCTTTTCATTTTTCAAGGGGAAACTTGCAGAAAATATTCTGTGGTATGCAGAACACGCTAATTATTTTATTCTACTTTTAGGTACCTCGATTCATATGGCATGTATGCTCATAGATTCATAGATTGTAAGGCCAGAAGGCACAGTTATGATCATCTCGTCTGACCTCCTGCACATCACAGGCCACAGAACCTCACCCACTCCTACAATAGACCCATAAACTCTGGCTGAGTTATTGAAGTCCTTGAATCTTGAGTTAAATAGACTCATAAACTTTAAGGTAGGAAGGAATCACTGTGATCATCTAGTCTGACCACCTGCATATTGCAAGCCACAGAATCTCACCGACGCACTCCTGTAATAGACCCCAGTCACCCAATTTTGTGAGATCCCTTTGCAAGTTTCAGTGAATCCACAATTTTCACTAGTTCAAATAAGCAAGTGACCTGTGCCCCATGCTGCAGAGGAAGGTGGAAAACCCCCAGGGGCACTTCCAATCTGACCAGGGGAAAATTCCTTCCCAACCCCAAATATAGCAATCAATTAGGCCCTGAGTGTGTGGGTCAGACCCACCAATGAGGCACAAGGGAAAGAATCCTTTGTAGTAACTCAGAGCCCTCCTCATCTAGTGTTCTATCTCTGGTCATTGAAGATATTTACCAAGAGTTACGGATGGGCCATATGCCATCATACACAACCTCATCAGATCATCCCCTCCACAAACTTATCAAGCTTAGTCTTGGAAGGTGTTAGGTTTTTTTGTCCCCACTGTTTGCATTGGAAGGCCATTCCAGAATTTCGCTCCTCTGATGCTTAGAATATTTGTCTAATTACAAACTTAAACTTGTTGATGGCCAGTTTATATCCATTTGTTCTTGTGCCAACATTGGCCCTTACCTTAAATAACTTCTTTTCCTCCTGGGTATTTATCCCTCAGACGTATTTATAGAGCGCAGTCCTATCTCCAGCCCCCTGGCCATTTTTGTTTTGTTAGGCTAAACAAGCAAACAGCTTAAAGTCTCCTCTAGAGAGAAGTAACAGGACACTCTGGGGTGAGTTTATGACAAAATGGGCATAAATCTAGGGTAAATTTTCTGTGGGTATGCTTTAGGATGTTGAAAACTGGTTGGGAAAAAAATCCATGAAAATTTCAATGAAAACATTAACATTTTCCATGAAATATTTCGTATTAAACAACAACAACATTTTTTGGCTTTCAGCAAGTGAAAAAAAATCAGGAAAAAAATTGTTTTTTGGTTTTAATTTTTTGTGTGTCCAGTTGCAGGAAACTGAAAACAAACAAACAAACATAATTCCTCTTCAGAATTTTTAATGAAAACCTGAAAATTGAATCAAAAACAAATATTTGGCATGCAAATTTCAGTGATGAAAAATAGGTATTTTAATAATAGACCAGCTCTAACTATATTCTAAATCTGTTCACAAATATACTCACTCTAAAGGTATTTTCTACATTACAGTTTTCACCATTCAGTGTTTTGCTACTGTAAATACATATTACATGAGATCATTCTTAAACCAATGCCTGTTTTATTTTAATTAGCATTTAAACCATGTGATCTCATTACTTTAACTCTAGCCTTTTCACTTCCTCATCCAATCTCTTCTTCTTGTTTGTTTCTCTCACTTGTTGTGTTACATGTAAAATCAGACTGCATGTCCATTGGGGCATAGACCATGCTTTGAATATGCAAAGCCACCTGAGGGGTTTAGAACCATATTTTATTAACATTAATAATTTCATTAAAAGATATGAATCTAGATAGCATTGCAAATCTCAACTCATGTCGTTGAATTTTTGCTTTAAGGTGACAATCAAACTTTTGGGGCTGTATCAATAGGATAATAAAGGTAATTAGTAAATACCCTCTGATAACACCTACATTAGAATGTGTGTGGGATTTTTATGTATTTGACCAGAAGTTTTGTGAGGTTAGTTGAATTGCTCTTTGCAAAGAAGTTTGGATGCAAAGGTAGTATACATACTAAGTATGTATGTATTTAAGTATTATGTATTTAAGTAATTTTTACTATTGTTGTTGTGATATATAGTTTGTAATCCTTTGCACTTAAGACATAAAAGAACTTAATAATCTAAAAGTGAGACTTTTAACTTCATTAAGTGTGACATTCATGAAAGATTTTACCAGTTTAGCAAGTAAAATTGATTGGTTTATCTGTTAAAAAAAACACACTAGCAGCATGATAATTTCATGAGGAAAAGAAGGTTTTGAATAAAAGTTTGTGATTGTTCCTCACTAGCAGTAAGAAACTGATGTTTCCTTTTAGAATTTCCTGCCAAGTTGCAGTATTTAAAGATTTTTTCTGTAACATGCAGAGGGCAGTTGGCAACTCACAATCTAGAATTATACACTTGGATAAATAAAATTGAAGCCAAATTCATTTTTACATACACACCGCAGTTGTCATGACTATTTGTGACAAAACTGCAGAAGGGCACTTTTACTTTAAACTCATCTGGGTTGGGGAAAAAATGGAAAACTGAGATGACCTGATCTGCCTTTGCCCATTAGGGACTTTTTGATAGTCATTGTCTTCAAGAAAAATAATTGCTTCTCAAGAATGTTCAGCTAAATCATTTTATTAGTGTGAACTGGATTAAGGTTATAGGAAGGTCCCCCTTGCTTCTTACCCAATAATATCTGACCATGCATATCAAAGAGTGGAGGAGGCAAATTATTCATTATTTCACCAGCATAATGAAAGCATAAGGGAGGTTTAAAAGGACGCTATCTGCAGCAGGAAACTGTCAAAGAACGTGGGAACACAGCCCTCCTGCATTTTTGTTTCAGCTCCGTTGATCAGAAGATTGAAAGGCCTGCTCTACCTACAGGGGTCCTCTGTTCAGGCTCCACAGTGCAATTATAATCCATCCTCACCTCCTTTAGAATGACAGGCCAAAAACAAAGCCTAGAGCTTTTGTACAGCTTAGCATTCCTAAGAAACAAAAATCTTCATTCCTTTTTTTTTTAACTCTTAAGAATTAATTAAAATTGTTCTGATATAATATTGAGGGATAAAAACAGCTTTAAATTATCTAATACCTTAAAGGATGGATTTTTGCTATAGAAAATTTAGACGGATCAGTTGCTAACTGCCGCAAGGTAGGGCAGCTAATGCCTTTGCCAACATACTGCCAGCAGGAAAAGGGGACACAGTTGGCAGAATTTTGCAACATGGAGGAAGTTAATTCTATACCTGGTTTTCACCTTGTTTCCACATTTTAGCAGTAAAAATCTATAAGTAGTTATAGCCCCAAAGATTCTTCCAGTTAATCTCGCTGAATCTCAGATTTTTGAGGGATATCTCAGACTCAACAAAAAACCTCGACAGCCAATAAATATACACAATCGATCACTATAAAAATCGTAAGTGGTTGCTTTATCTTCCTGTGCCAATCAGAGGCTGAACCATCACATTAATTATGGTTATTCAGGGAATGTTGTAGATGCCGTGCTATAATAGCCTTGATGATTTCAATGCTTAGTGCCCGATCTCCAGGATACGCTAATAGAGCTTGCTGACTCATCTAGCACAAACCAGTATCAAGCAGGCTAAACTTAACTGTCAGGTTACATTGCAAAATGAACAAGCAGAGTGTGTTTGGCAAGCAAATCTCAAATTATGTGCATGACAGTTAAGTGCATTTGTAGAAGACTATACAGAACAGGGATGCTACAATTTAGTGTAGTTATACATGTAAAAATCTGCTTTGAAAATTTAAAACTGAATGATGATGATAATGGCATGAATTTGTTTTGCCCTGCTCATTCTCTGATATTTCATGTTACTTTGGGAAAACACCCACCCCCATGTTTACAGAACTGAATTATTAAAAGGCAAAAATCTGATATCCAAGAACATATCACAAATATTTGAAATGTCATGTCATAACAAAGTGTTATCATCACTTCCATATATAACATGTATGTTTTAAAAGTATATAGCTTATTGTCATTGTATTATTTTGAATTATTTAATAATTACATCGAAGAAGTGCCAGGAGTTCACAATTAGGATTCAGAGCTCTATTGAGATGGACCCTGTACAAACATTCAGGAAGACAAAGTCTCGGTGTAAAAGGACATTTAAGCTGGGATAAATTAAAGTCACTTTGAGGCCCCTATATGCTACCAGACTGGTGTAAAGGGCCTTTAAGTGTAAATGAAAATCAGGCCTCTAATATAGATTACTTACATACACCAAGAGGGATTTTCTTTCAGTTCACTTATACGTTGATTCTCTTCCTCTGGAGGAAATAAAGACACATTGTTTTATGATTTTTCACATATGGCTTATTACTTTGCCCTTTCAATGACATTGGTTGGGTGGTGTATATGCAAGAGACCCAAGAGCTGCAGGATAGAGCAGAATCAAACCCTGAATAGCCAGTAGGGGAACATTAAAAGACAACTGCCTTGTTTGTCATTCATTACTTATGATGTTACTTTCAGAAGTATTAGGAGGAGGAAACAAGTACAGAAGCTGTGGATGTGTCCAAAGATTTGAGATCTTTCCCTGTTACATTTGGGGGGAAATTCCCAGATGTGTGTATGCTTCTTCACATAGGTGTTTGCTCCTGTACAAGGCACTGGCTACTACATTCTTTGTTCTGGCAACATTCTGCAGTAGTCAGCCCAATTTTTTTTATTTTGACAAAATCTGTCCAGAGCAGGCATCCTACCTGACTGTCGTCCAGTTCGCACGTGCAAAACCACAATTCTTGTTGCCTGAGAGAAACAGCACGAGTGCCCTGAAGATTGTTCTGGCTGGGAATTTTTCACCTAAACCTTTTTGTTTGTTGGGTTTTGTTTTTGTTTTGTTTTGTTTTGCCAAAAAATGCTGATTCATCAAAACCAAAACTGTTCACAGGAAATGGGCAGATCTGATGAATTTCCCCACCTGAAAAATTTTGAGAAAAAATTTGGAATGAAAAGTTTCTTTTGAAATTATTTGTTTGTTAGCTTTTGTTTAGAAATGACTTATTTAGAAATGTAACTTAATTTACACTAAAAAAGGGTTAAAACAAGAAAAAAATGAAAACACTGGAACAAAACATCTTGAAATGATTGAAATGAAATGTTTTGATTGATCCAAATGGAACTGTCATTTTGTTTGTCAGTTCTCAAAAATTTTCAAGACTTTGATTTTTCATCCTGATTTGGGATGCGAATTTTTTTCTGAAATCTCAAAAATTCTTGCAGGATGGGTACTCCCTGCCCAGCCATAATATGGAGCACTGCAGGGACCTCCAGAAAGCAAGGACCTCTCACTTGTTCATACTGAATAAGAAGCAGGATGAGACCCATTGTCTCTGAGGGCCTTCAAGCTGGGGGTATGATTCCCAGCTTAAGAAAACGGGCTTGGACTAGCTCTCAGCAAGCTAGTGCACTAATGATAGAATGTAGTTGCACTGCAAACAGCAGGAGGGACTAGCTACCCTGACTATGTGCCTAGCATCTCAGATGTGTATATACTCAGGGTGGCTAGTTCCTCCCACCGCTTACATTGCCTTGCCTACACTCTATTTTTTGTGCCTGGGCTTGATGAAAGCTAATTGTAGTCTCCTGGACCTGGGAATCACCCCCAGCTCGAAGTGTAGACATACTTTTACTTTTTGTTGAGCAAAGAAGACAAACCAGCCTGCTTTTGAAGCATCTGTAACCCACTTATCAAGTGTGTGTTGCTTACCACCCTACTATTCAAGGTTGCTTCATCTGGATTTGGGAAGGAATTGATGAGAAACACTATTTTGGAGTCTGAAACCGAGGTCTTCTAGAATGCTATTTTGAGTCTTGACTTGGGGTACCATCCCAGCCATGGACTTGGATTTGTCCCGTCTCATCTTGACCTACTCAGTCTACTACTGTCCCATGAGGTCCAGCTTCTCCATGTCAGCAAGTCGATGAGTTTTGGCAGAGTGAATTGTGGCACTTGGCACACCCAAGAGCTAATTGTGAAGCCATGTGTCTGCAATGGCGTAAGGACAGATATTTGTGCATTTCTCAAAGGAAAGGACTCTGTTTCTTAGCTGGATTTCTCAAATTGAGTCCTAACCCCCAAATATTTCTCCTAACCACAGATAGTACAATACTCTCTAGAAAGACCCTAAATGTAATGAAACAATGATTACTAGCCTTACAAATCCTATTCTAGTCCCTACATTTGAATTAATCTCCTTATTATTGGGAGTAATCTTGCTCATCATGAATGTAAGAAAAAACTCTTCCAGGTGCCTCTTGGGTTCCCAAGAAAGCCCATATTAGAGATTCCCCACTAATCATCTGAGCTTTCTCTCATGTGCTTGAGGGAATTGGTGTGCAGGAGATTTCTGGCTTTCTTTCATAAGGAGCCAGAGCCCAGTGTTTGTATTGTGTAGAAGATCTTCCTCAAAAGAGTATCCTACCTGATGCAAATACCCCCATATAGCCTTAATTTTACATTTGAGAGCTTAAATGTGAGGGAATTTTCCATCATTTACCTGTTAGTGGACTGTTGGGAAGTCACAGAGTTAACAGAGTCTCCTGGAACTACCATTGCAGTGGCCCTTCTGCAGACAGGCTCAGGCCTGGTTTACAATACAAAGATAGGTTAACAGAAGTTGACTTTCACTGACCTATTTGTGCATGTGTCTGCACTCAAATTTGTCTCCAGCCAACTTAACTGCCTTGTTTAGGCGACACAGTAAAACTACCTCCGTGAACAGCATTAAGACATGGTTGACCAACATAGGTTAATGCAGTGTGAGTATAGAAACGGCATGACCTATGTCAAGCCCACCCGTCCTCCAGCTGCTGTCCCACAATGCCTGACACAGACTGCTCTGGTCACAGCTGTGAACTGTACTGCCCAGGGGGTCACAGAGACCAGAAGACACCCTCTCCTCCTTAAAACACCAAGTGCATTTTTGAAATGCCTTTTCCTGGTTGCACAGCTTAGCAAAAACAGCTAGCAGCTCTCCATTTGTTGTGTGCAACTGCCCAACCAACCACGCCAACTGTAAGCATTAGACATTCATGGAGTAGACAGGAAGCATTTGGCCTGTGGGGAGAAGAGGCTGCGTAGGCACAGCTACGGACCAGTCATAGGAACACAGATGTCTATGAAAAGATTGCACAGGGGAGGCAAGTGAAGGGGTACAACAGGGGCCAGTGGCAGTGCTGTGTGAAAATGAAGGAACTGCAGCAAGCCTAGCACAAGGCCAAAGAGGCCAATACTTAATCTTGTGCTGAGCCACAGACCTGCTGCTTTTACAAGGAGTTGCATGCCATACTTCATGGAGATCCCACCAGCCCCCGTCAGATCACCATGGATACCTGAGAGGAGAGGGGTCAGCTATGCCGTGAGCCAGGTAGGGCAGCTAATGCCTTTGCCAACATACTGCCAGCAGGAAAAGGGGTCAATCACAGTCTAGCCAGTCTTGCCAGCTAAGCACAGATGAGCCTGATGAAGGGAAAGGAAACTTGGGTAAGTGTATGCAAGCATTTTCCCTTACAATGTTTAAATGTAAAGATGGCGCCCATCCCACCCCCAAGTTAAGAAGACAAAGGTATAGACTTTTCATTGTTTTACTTGTATGAGAAGAGGTAATATTACAACAAACAGAGGTAGAGTTATTATCTGCTTTACATTCCCCTGTAGGTTTAGGAGTGGGGACCATGCAGAGCCATTTGTTAACATACATAGGGATGTCCCTTGTATCCTCCTGAGAGATCTTGATGAAACTTTCATGGAGCTATTCTGCAATCCTCTACGCAAGGAGGGGCACCAGAATGTGTGGGGAGAGAGGTGATGGCCCTCCCACTTTTGAAAGTTGAGTGGCCGGGCCCGTCCACTTTCCGTCCATACGCCCGGACCCCTGCTCCTCTTCTTCCTCCCGAGGCCCCGCCCCAAAGCCAGACCAGAAGCTGGAGCCCGGCCCAGGTAAGAGCAGCCTGGGGAGTCCAGACAGTTGTGGGGAGCCCAGGGTGGGGGGGTCCAAGAGCAGCTCCCGGCTTGTGTTCCTGCCCTCCGGACCCCCCACCCAGGGCAGGTGGAGGATCTGTGGCTCCCCACAGCTGCCTGGGAAGCTCTTACCATGGCTTGGCTGTGGCTTTTTGGCCCCAAGTCCCCCCCACCCAGGTCAGGCTGGAAGCCAGAGCCGGGTTGGGGTAAGAGCCATGCGGGGAGCTGTGGGGAACCGTGAACGGTCCACCTGCCCTGGGCGGTAGACACAGGAGGCCAGGGACACAGGCCGGGTTCTGTTTTCAGCCTCCCCACCCCGGGCAGGTGGAGGGCCTGGGCTCCTCCGCCCAGCTCCAGCTTCTGGCTTGGCCAGGGGGTGAGGTCATGGGGTGAAGAGGAGGGGCAGGGGTGTGGCCATGCAAGGGTTGGGCCTTGTGCCCCCCCCCATTATTGGGAAGAATCTGTTGCCCCTCCCCCAAGGTTTCTAGGGATGGCTGCCTTATTTCTTCCTCCCTGCTAGGACACTTTTTCATGCCACTCTGCAATGAGGTTGCCTAATACCCATGGGCAGCACATGGACCATTGACTTGGGCAGGCTAGATCCCAGCCCTACCCCTTCTGCCTGAGGCCCCGCCCCTTCCTCCCTCCCGCCATAGCCCAGAGTTCCCCACCGCAGCCACCGGCCTCCACCTCAGACTAGCGCCCCCAGCCCCAGCCTGGCTCCAGCCCCAGAGTGCCAAGAGGGCAGGTGGTGCAGCCGCAGCCCTGGAGTGCTGGGAGTGCAGTGGCACGGCCCCAGCCCCAGAGCGCTGGACAGGCAGGTGGTGTGCATGGCCTCAGCACCAGCCCGAGCCCGAGCCAGGGCCACTGCACACGGGAAGTGGGAAGAGTGGGCCAGAGCGGGAAGCAGGAGGTGCCTGGGAGCGGAGCATGGGCAGGGCCACACCTCACTGTTTGGGAAGGCACAGCCTTCCCCAGCCTATGATACCTTCTGCCCATGCTAATACCATTGCAGTAAACAGGCTAGGGGCATATATGTCTGGGCAGCTTTGTTAACCTTAGGGGTGAGGTATCAGCTAAAACCATCAATGCCTGTGGAAAATAAAGCCATCATTCTGTGCCATTTCCCTATTCTAATCCTCGTGGAAATAGGGACTGAAATGCTATTGTTTCATGCAATTGAAACCCTTAAATCTCTTCTTCTTTCCTCTACCTCCACCCCTGGTGGTCAATACTCACCATGGCTGGGACTAGCAAGCAGTGGGTGCAGAGGCACTCCAGAGCTGAAATGTCAATAAACGTGTCTTATTTAAAAATTTTATGGGAATCAGAGGAGAGAGTTTTGCAATTTATCCTTCACTTTCCATTTTGGCTGTAAACCCAATGATACATCTGTCTGTTTTATCTGTAGTTGCTGCTGTTGCAGATTTGAGGGGTTCCGCCTCCACATTTACAGAACACCAGCCCAAATGAGGAGGAGAAAGAAAAGGACTAGGGAAGATATGTTCACTGAGATCGTGCAAGCGTTTCATTGGACTGCAAACAAAGCATCTTGGCAGATTGCATGGAGCGGGATACTGAGGCCAGGAGAAAATGGAGAAAGACTCAGGAATCTCAGCAGGAAAAGTGGAGGAAGGTGCACCAGGGCTTCTCAGGCAGCAAACACAAATGGTGCAGACACTAGCTGACCTATAGGTCCAACAATCATGGATTTGCCACCATTTGCAGTTCTCGGAGAACTCCATGGTAGGAGCTCCCTACACCCCACAACATTCCATTTGGCATCATGGGTCACATCTGTACCCTCCACTCCATGGTGGAGGACTCTAAGGACAACCACAGCTCCACACACATTGACTTGTGAGAGGCATGTTTGGTGTATGTGTAGCAAAAATGCAATGCATTTGTGCACAGAAATGGACAAAAATGTTTGCTGCCTTTCTAATTTTAAAGTTCTGTTCAGTTAATTTATGCTAGAAGTTTGTATATTATTGCCCTTTTTTATATGCACATTGCTTTTCTTTTCTTTTTTTGTACTTTTTTTGTCACTCAATAAAATTTTATTTAAAAAATAAATTCATCTTTATTAGGTCCACCACGTATACTGCAGAATGTATAGCAGTACTCAAAGCACCCAGTACTTGTAAGTGTACAGCCCCACAGAACTAACAGGTTTAACAAAACACCCAGCAAGCATCACATAATTCATAGTTTCAGTAAAACACATAGTGTAACAATTATAAATGTACGTCAAAAACCACATAATCCATAGGTTGTTTAAAAGACACAGTGTTATATGTGTAAATACACCAAACACTACATAATTACTAATGGCCCACAAACCTTCAGGGCCATAGCACAGACAAGCACAGGAATTGATGTGGCTGACTGTTCAAGTGCTCTTGTAAAGCTTCCAGCAACCACATAGCTCCATTTTGAGCTCGCATAATAGCCCTCATATCTGACTATTCAAACTCAGCAGACAGCCGCTCCATCTCTGTCCCACACCCCAGTGGCAACTTTTCCCCCTTTGACTGACATATATTATGCAGCACACAACATGTAGCTATAACATTTGAGATATTTTCTCACTGAGATCCAAACTTGTGAGTAAACTCCACCAGCATCCCTTCAATCTACCAAAAGCACATTCAACAGTCATTCTTCTGCACCTGCTGAACCGATAGCTGAATCTTTCCTTGATGCTGTTGAAATAGCCAGTGTATGGGTTCAGGAGCAAGGGGTAGGCTGGATCACTACTGACATTTCAATATCACCAGTGGTAATCTGCTTGTTGGGTAAGAATATCCCTGCTTGCAGCTTTCTAAAGAGTCCTGTTTTCTTAAATATGTGAACAGCACCTTCCCTGAGTAGCCCACACTGATAGTGGTGAAGCATCCCTGGTGATCCACCAGCACTTGCATAATCATAGAAATGTAGCCCTTTCTGTTGATGTACTCTGTGGCAAGGTGGGCTGGTGCCAAATTAGGGATATATGTGCTGTCTACTACCCCCATGCACTTTGGGAACCCTATTGGTGCAAACCCATCCAGTGTGTCCTGCACATGGTTGAGAGTCACGGTACTGCATAGCAGGACATGATTAATGGCCCTACACACTTGCATGACCCTGTGGATTTTCCAACTCCAAAATAATTTCCCACTGACTGGTAACAATCTTGCATTGCAAGCTTCTACAGTGCAATTGCCACTCCTTCTCAATTGCCAGTGCAGCTCTCATTCAGGTGTCCCTGTGCGTTATGGGGTGTACCTACCCTGCACCAGCCTCAAAAGGGTTAACTGTGCTTTGCAGGCTGAGGAAGCCCTACCCCTCTGATTCTGCTGGGCATGCTCAGCCTGGAGGAGGAGTATAAAGGGAAGCATCCCCGTTCAGCCTAGGCAGGCTACTGAAGTGGGAGGACACATCCTGCAAACTCTCCCCAGGGAGCGGCTGCAGGCCCTGGCACACAGAGACCCAGATGGATTCCAGACTGCCTGATGAGCCTGGAGAAGAGACCGCGCTGTTGGGAGCTAGGCCACTGGAGGACCCCAGAGACCTGGAGGAACTGTGGAGCTTCGCTGAGGGAGAAAGGGGAGGAAACAGCCCAGGGGACTTAGAATATTCTCTGGTGAATAAAAGGGAGAACTGATCAGCTGACTCGGTGGTGAGCACCCCCACCCTGGGCTGGGACTCGAAGAAGCAGGGACTTAAAGGATCCCCTCCCCCAACGGGCCAATAGGCAACACAATCCCCACAGAGGTGGACTACTCTATTGACTCTGGCCACTGATGTCAGGGAACAGCAGCTGTTGGAATTTTGTGCTTCAGTGAGAGTTTCTCTTGGTTGGAGAGGTAACCAAACATGGAATCCATACTCAACCACAAAGGAGTCTTCTATTATTATTATTTGTATTAGAGTACATATACAAAGGGATGATCCTCCCCAGAGCTTAACCAGCCCTTCTTTCTCCATGTTCAGAAAATCTTCAAGGTGGTTGGAACCAGCGGGACAGGCCCTATGGGCCATATCTGTAGGAAACGCAGACTTTTCATCCACATGAGGACATATTACTATATTTGGGGTATGAAGTGTAGGTCTGCCTGGCCACTATAATTTAAAAGGCAAGGTGACAATCCATATATAAGAAATAATGTAGATTCATTCCCCAATTGCTACCAAAAAAATTAATATGATTTTATGGTTTTAAGTGAAAGTTATGTACTGTATAACCCCCTGATCAATCTATGTTTCCAAAGAAAATTATACCTCTTGACATTAAAGGTCAACAATTCTGGTGTGAAAAGAAAAAAGAAAAGGAGTACTTGTGGCACCTTAGAGACTAACCAGTTTATTTGAGCATGAGCTTTCGTGAAACTGGTTAGTCTCTAAGGTGCCACAAGTACTCCTTTTCTTTTTTCTTTTTACGAATACAGACTAACACGGCTGTTACTCTGAATTCTGGTGTGAGTGGGCAGTGAGCCACAGGGTATTAGAAATTTACTCCCCTTTAGACAAAGCAAGACATAGAGCCATTTGGCCCGATCCACAGCAGGTGTAAATTGATATAGTTCCAATAATTTCAATACAATTACAACAATTAATGCTAGCTGTGCATCTGACCCATTTTCTTCCAGTTTTTCTAGCACATTTGAAGCTATATAATTCCTATGAGTATTTTCATCATCTGAATTCTGAGGTGTGGTTCTTTACACCAAATTATACTGGAAAATGTATGTAAATCCTAATCTTTTTAAATTGCTTTGGGCCTGTTGACAGAAGGCAGAGATCTGTCCAGATTGAATTGTCTTTTCACACCTGTTTGACGTCATCTTTTGGCTGTAAAAAAGTGCTATCTGAATTGATATCTCCCCCCCACCCCCAGTCAAACATGACTGAAAACAAATTTGTTCTTGTCAAGGAGTTAGTTATTCTTCACTTAGATGTGTCCTATCACGTCCTGTCACTTTGAAGTGTAAAAATATGATACACCTGAATGCAAGAGGCCAATCTACTTCCTGTTAGAAATTGTATTATTTACTATTATTAATCATTACTATTTTTCTAGAGCAGAGAAAAATGGCACAATTTTTTACTGAGTGAAAATGGAGGGGCTGATGAATCTGACCTGAAAGTATGTTAACAAACAAACCCAGCTAGCCAAAATTTTGAATGTCTGGCCATATGAACAGAATTTATGCATGGTACCTCATCATTAAAAAACATTTTCTGAATATAAATAAAATGAGTCCAAAATAGAGAAAAATAATGGACCAGTCCATAAATCATCTTTTAGCGGGTGGGACTGAAAGCCTCCCAGAATCTCAGAAAGAAGCAGCATTTTTAGAAGCAGTGTGGTCTGCAGGCATGGGCTGGGAATCAGGAGATCCTCAAGTCTAATTCTGGCTCTTACACTGACTCACTATGTGGTGCTGAGTAAATCATTTCACATTCTCAGTTTGCACAACCGTAAAATGGGAATAATAGTAGTTACCCATGTATCTCACAGGGATATTGTGAGAATTAATTAATAAATGTCTGAACAGTCTTTTGAACATATAAAACACTATATAAATGATAGTTATTATTATTATTATCATTTTGAAAAGCCCAACTTGGAAGGTAGGAGTTTCATACTATCTCCCAGCTAGGTTTTCCTTCTTAAGATCATCCACAAAATGGAAGCCATTATTGATGTTGCAGCCATAATTAATGTGACTGTCATTCTCAGAGATTTTAATCAGTAAATCAAGGAAGCAGGGGTCAGTCAGCTCATGGCACTGGTGAAGAAAGAGAGCTGCTAATGACAATTCTAGGGGTTGAACTATGCCACATAGTAATGTTGTTGAAGTTGATGAAGGAGCAAACTTTTAAGGTATGAAAAGGGGGAATAATAATGAAGAGTACATATTGGACTGTGAAGGGGCTACAAAATATTATTATCTAGTAGGAACAGACTGGCCAAAGGGGCTCAGTTCCTATGGTGATGAAGGCCATATAATGGCTGTCACTGTCACATGATGAAATGGGAAGTGAAACACACCAATATCTCAGATGATCTCAGAAAAGCAGTATGTTGCTTGTAGAATCAGAAGATTAGAAACACATGAATATTTCTGCTTTAGTGACATACCTGTAGAAGAAGCATGCTGCTACATGCAGGGAACACAGCAGATAAATTAAGGCCTTAGAGAGCAGATCTCTTTCCCTCTGGCATCACTTCCCTTTGCTGTTGAAGATTTTATGTGTAGAAGAAAAGCCACCTTTACTGGTTAGAACCTGGGAAGAACAGCAGTTGTAACAGCACTGAAGTTTTGGGGGATAGAGTGAAGTCAAACATCAATGTCTCAGCAGCAGAATTTGGTAGAATTGAGGCTCTGCAACAAGGTTATTTCTAGGGATTATGGAGAGTGAGCCTGCCTTGCAGGCCTCCACAAACAGTGAAGAGGAGGGAAGAAGCTAACTGTCTTTCTCTCAAAGATATTGGAGGTGATTGTAGGAGGAGGGAAGGTTGCATGTAGAATGAAAATCCCATTTCACAACTTTCAAGACTCCAAATTTTCTTTTTATTCCACAGTGGAATAACATCAAAACCTTTCTAAAGTTTTTGTGAAATGAAACTGTCAAAATGTCTGTTTTTCAGATTTAAAAGGTCAAGTTTTTAATTCAGGTCTCTGCAGGAATGTCTACATTAGATCCTTCCATCGTGGGAAGACAGATGCTAGCTCTGCTCGAGCTAGCATGCTAAAAAAACCTTGGGGACAACGCAGCAGGGGTGCCAGCATGGGCTAGCCACTTAAGTAAAAACCCGCCCAACCCCTGGGTCCATACTAAAGTGACCAGATGTCCTGATATTATCAGGACCCTCCCGATATTAGGGCTTTGTGTTATAAACACAGCTATACCCCCCTGAAAAAAAAAATCCTGGTTTTTCACAGTGGCTATCTGGTTACCCTAGTCCATACTTAGGCAACTATCTTATGCTGCTATGTCCACTCTGTTATTTTTTTGGTGTGCTAGCTCAAGCAGAACTATCATATGTTTGGTTTAGAGTAGCAGCCGTATTAGTCTGTATCTGCAAAAAGAACAGGAGTCCTTGTGGCACCTTAGAGACTAACAAATTTATTAGGGCATAAGCTTCCATGGGCTACAGCCCACTATGCATCCGATGAAGTGGGTTTCAGCCCATGAAAGTTTATGCTCTAATAAATTTGTTCGTCTCTAAGGTGCCACAAGTACTCCTATTTTTTTTTTTATTGTATGTTTGTCTTTCTGTGCTGGAAGCCATGTTCCCAGCTGCAGTGTAAACATTCGTTCTGGTTCTCTCTCTCTGGAACTGACCATGCTAGACCTCACGAACCTTCCTATCAAAAACTTAGTCAAAATCAATATGTCTCTGCAAACATTTCAGCTTTGACAAAGCACCATGTTTCCACAAAAAAACAAAACAAAACAGACATTTAGTTGAAAATGTCCCAGCCAGCTCTAGCTGAATGCCTTAAATATACAGGAAAAATTAAGGAGGCACCTGCGTCAGCTGTGGGAACAGAGTCTTGAGTGCATGGGGCTCTGTAGTTATACATTTTGTTCTAAAATCAGGTGAAATCAGGGGGTTTTTTTGCTGAATTTTAGTACGAATTTTTGCATTTGTGTCAACCCACATCACAAATCGGATATAAGCCTAAAAAATAGACCACATTCAAAACACTGTGAGCTAAAACTGCTAATTCACAGTCTCTTAACTCTTCATATTGCAACTGTAAAAAGCCAATTTTTAAATGTCATCTCACATTTTCATATAAAAGAAGCTTCTGTTGGTCTAAAATAATCATGCAAAATTGTGCCCTGAGTTATATGTGCCCAGCCCCACTGAAATTTGTGCAAATGTTCTATGTACTGTGCAAGGGTACTATGTAAATAAGAATACAATCTGACCTAGGTCCACACCGCGGCAACCAGAATTCAGTCCTTTATGGTGGAAACTACAATTGAATGAGAATTTCAGCACCACAAGTGCCTAAATCACGCATTCCACTGTGGCGGCTAACAGTCAGTTGATACAGCCAGACTTCGTGTAATGCTAGCCATGGAGGGCTAGCCATGGCAGGATTTCTTGACAGATGCATTGATTCAGCACAACTCCTGCGCAGCTCCCAGAAGGCTGTCACTGGGGGTCTCATGTAGATCCACAGAGGTCAGTTGCACTGGTGGGACTCATAGAGAGGGTGTCACAGGTACCACTGTTATAGCTGGCCTCTTGTACATGCACAGGGAGCCACTGTTTTCACAACTAACACGGCTACCCCTCTCATACTTGTTTCCACTAATATTCTTTAAACTTTTCTTCTTTACTGGTAAATCTTAATAAAATCCCATTTTAAATGTCCTGTTCCTAAATTGTTCTGTTTTATAATCCCAATAAAAGACACTTCCCAAGCCATGGGATCTTATCCACAATGGCACTCTTTGGACTCTGAGAGGATCTCAGTAAACTCTGGGGTTATATACATAACACATGGCTTGTTATATCATGCTGCTTAAAATAATTTGGACTTGAATATATTCTGTTTTATTTGGCATTTGTTTTGCTATCTGTGCTTACAAATAGAAGTCAGATTTTCACATTAACTCCTGTCATGCCACTCTGCAGACTACCGGTACTTTGTTTTAGCTGAACACAAGTAATGTGATTATCCCAAAATTAATTGAATTATCCCATTATATGAAAGGGGAAATTCCTGTAATTTTAGAATAATCACATTACTTGCATTAAGCGAACACAAAATAGTCTGTAGAGTGATATGACCGGAATGCATGTGTGGGTGTGTGTCTAAATATGAACAAAAACCTGTTTTGGTTTTTTTCCTGTTTTGGATTTTGTTTGGTTTTTCCCTCCTTTTCTGCTTTCTTCCCCCTCTTTTTTTCTCAGTTTCCATTGGAAATGGAAAAAGTAAAGGGGAATAAAATGAGATGAAGGGGAACTTTTTTTTCATTTTTTCATTTCTATGAAAAATTTCAAACAAAACAAAACAAATTTCATTTCTTTAAAAAATGTTCATGAAAAATACTTTTTTTTTACCAGCTCTTGTCCTGACTCTGCTGTATACCCTCATGGCTTTGAATGTTAATTGTGATAAGTTAGGACAGTTCAAATTTATTATTTCAGTTATTATGAATATAATTGAATTGCTTATTTTGATTTCTACCATGCTCTGAACACATTGTACATTTTAAAAAATAAAAATGCAGCACAATTTAAGGATGGATGATCCACCAATTAAATCTTCTGAAAATGCTCCTGGATTCCGCTAGGCCTAGAGGTTAAAACTGGTATTGCAACAGAAGCATCCCTAACACACATCCACTAAGCTAGTTCTTACTATTGGGGAAACTATGAGCTCTGGAACAAATTTATATGGTAACTACTTGACTGTCTCTTATAGGACCTGCTTCTACTCCCATTGAAGTCAATGTCAAAATTCCCTTAAATTTCATTGGTGCATGATCAAGCACATAAACTACCTTGGGAAATGCTTGATTTTTGATATATCTGGATTATGGTTAGGTGGGTTGGTAAGGTCAGTGGTCTCAATATTGAACATATCTCATCTATGCAACATCTCTGAATGTGTGCAAGAAAAATGTTAACATGTTTAGGGAGAAAATGCTCCTCTCTTCTGTATGTAGTTGTCAGGTGCTCTTTATTTTTCGCTGCATTATCACCAGCTGTTATATTGGCTCAATGGCTATGATACAAAAAAAGTTTAAAAAAAAAATTCCCCCTCTACCGTATTACATTTTCATGGTTTATAATAGCAATAATTAGCAGCAGGTCAGGCATATCCTATGCATAGCAACCGCTATAAAGAATGAAACTGTACCGTAGTGCATTCTTAATATGGATAAAATGTTGGGCTGTTTTTGTTAAAGAACTGGCATGGCAAGTTCTCTTTTTACATTTGTTGGGATGTGGATGTCAGATGGTTCTTGAACTCATCCTCAGGCAGAGACCCTGGAATTAGGAGCAACTAAATGCAGTAGCCCACAGGGAAAGTCTGATGTCTCAACCAATGCCACTACTCTGGCTCTGAACCAACAGAAGGCACAGAACGAGGATGAGCTTTAAATGCAGGTGGCAGGACATTGAGCTGTAAATCAAAGGAACACAATGCACGCAGGCAAATGTCATTGTCAAGGAAGAGCCCTATAGATTTGAATACAGAATGCTCACCTTTCCATAGAATTTTTAAATCAATCTTCAGAATTCTAGGGTTGGGGAATATTTCCATATTAACTTTCCTACAGTGGTTTGAAGTCTATGCCCCATATTCTCAGCTGGTGTAAATCAGTATAGCCCCATTGAAATTAGTGGTGTTATGCCAATGAAGCTACATTGATTTGCACTACTTGTCCCTATAGAATCCAGCTGATTTCATCCTAGTACATTGTACAGGATTTTTCCCTTAGGGTAGAAATGGCACTATTCTTTTCCAAGTAAACTACTGAAATGAAGTGCTGCATTCTTTATACAGATCAATTTATAGCCAACAGAGTAGATAATAATGGACAAATAAGTAAAAGCTACTTCAGAGTTCAAAAAAATAGTTAATGTAGGAATAAAGTACACATGCAGAGCTCTTATCAATAACCTTGGAGACACAAAGTAATCTTACACAAAATTTCAGCGGAAATGGACTTACCTCTAAAAACAATAGATCCCCAGCTGAGGTAAATTAATATAGCTCCAGTGAAGTTTGAGGCCAGAAGGGAAACCAGATCATATAGTCTGACCTCCTGCATATCCCAGGCCACCAACACCACCCCGCCCCTGCATACTCAACCCAACAACTGATCGATGTAGCTATGCCAGTTTGCACCAGCTGATAATCCAGACTATTATGTTTTCCTTCTTCAACAATGAGTTGTTTCCCAATTTTTCTACATTCTGAATAGTAATAATAATTTCACCTGCCAAGAGAATTCAGTGCGAAGAAGACAGTGGTTCATTTCTCACACAGATGAGAAAACAATTCTTTTTTTTTTCTTTTTCTTTTTTTTTTAAATAAAACTACAAACCCAACAGGATTAGTTGGGATATCATTTGTGGCACAGCCACTGACTCACTATGGGCTCTATCATGAACGCTCCTTCATGTCCATGCAGGTAAGAAGGGGGACTAATGAGACCCCTTACACCTTAACGTGGGCTCCCTGCTATAGCCTGTGCATATTGGAGGCAGAGCAGCCACCATCAAGCTGCTCCTCCCACTACTGTGCAGGTGGGCAGGGCATTGGCAGGGAGATCCAGGGAGTGGGCAGAGCCTTGCCCTTGCTAATCGAAAGTGCCTGTCCACACACCAAAACCAGCACATAAACAGGATGTGGCAGTTTACCACAAGCTGGTGCAGTTTACCTACCCCTCTCACTCCACCACTCTCTCCAATCTCTGCCCAGAACAAGGGAAAAGTAGGAACAAGACTGTCACTCTAAGAGTCACAATCTGCTTCTTGCCAGACTCCATCAACAGCGCGGCTACATGCTGACCTTTGCCCAGCCAGGATTATAGTCATACAGTCCAGCCCTAGTTAATTAACATGCTAATTACCTTCCCCAGACCTCAGGAAGAACTTTGTGTAACTTGAAAGCTTGTCTTTGTCTCTCTCTCACTAACAGAAGTTGGTCCAATAAAAGATATTATCTCACCCACTTTGTCTCTTTCATAGCCTGGGACAAACCTGGCTACAACAGCACTGCAAACAACAATGGAAGATATTGAATTTTGCCATCTGAAATGAAAACTCCACAGCATGAATAAAAAGGAAGTCAAACTTAACAGCAATATCTATTTCCAGAGAAAATACAAGAAAGAAAACATAATCCCCAGAGGACTCACCTTCTATAACCCTTTGACCACTACATACAACTCCAAATATGCAGAACAGTTATGCAGTTAGACTTTATAAAAACTGAGGAACCATCTCCAGCACCTCATATACTCCAGAAGGGATCACCTCATATAAGAAATTATCACACGCTTCCACTCTCTGGAAGGAAAATGCCAGGAAACCTACCTGGAGATCATGCAGGAAACCCAAAATAACTATAAAAAAAACCTGAAGACAGTCCCCAAAACAAAAAGGTGGAACCAATCAGAACAACCCCACAGAACACCCACCTTTGAGAGAAATCATGATACCAGGACCCACCACATGGACTCTACATGATATCCCAATATTGCCAACCTATCAAGACTGCCCCTAACTAAAGCTAATTATCTGTCTTCTGAAAGGAACTGAATTTCTGCCCCACAACAGAATCTGATACCATACTAACATGCAGAGAACTAAAATAATTCTTTTGCTGATTCCAACTCAAAGAATTATTTCAGAACAAAGACCACACCACCCACAACTACCACTTCCCTATGGGCAGTCATAAAAGAGAATCATCTGACCTGAGACCCCCACAGTGGACAAAATCACACACTTGATCATAACATCAGTTGCTTCAGGAAAAAAAATTGACTGTGAAATCCTTAAACATCAAACCCACCACAATCTCTCCACCACCAAGAGAACATCCATACTGTCCCCAAAATCCAGCCACTGGATAACGATCAAACAAGCAGACAAAGGGGGCACCATCGTAATCCTCAACAGTGATGACTACACCAGTAAGGCCAACTGACAACTCTCTGACACCACCTATTATAAAGAACTCAAAGAAGACCCCACCCCACAATTCACACAATAATTTTAGGATAATGTCAAATCTTCCCCAAACAACTCCAAAAGAAAATCTACAACCTCATCCCCCACAAACCCACACCAGGGACCTTTTACACAAAATACACAAACAAACAAAACCAAGGCAGACCCATCATATATGGCCATGGCACTCTGACAGAAGGAATATCAGGACTCGTAGAAAGCATCCTCAAACCACTCATTGCACAAAGAGCCAGTTTCCTCCAGGACAAAACTGACTTCCTTAGGAAACGCCACAAAATTGACACCATGGATTTCACTTCCCTGTACACCATCACGCCTCACCATGATGACATCGCTGCCTTTCTCAAATATCTAAAAGACAAAGGACAACACCCAGATATTCACCCCAAACGTATCTCCAGACTTATCCATTCCATCCTCACCCATAACAAATTTAAATTCAACAACAAACATTCTGTCCACACCATGGGAACAGCCATGGGTATTAGGTTGACTCCCCAATATGACAATCTCTGCATGTTCCCCCTTGAGGAAGAATTTCTGGAAAAATTTATAATGAAACCAACTATATACCTGAGATACATCAATGATATTTTCATCATCTGGATAGATGACCTAAACTCACTCTTAGATTTCCACCACAACTTCAGCAACCACCACCCATCCATTAAACTCTCTCTAGAACACTCCCACACCAGCATCAACTTCCTGAGCACCACAATCAGCTTCAACAACAGAAACCTACTGACAACTATATACAAGAAACCCTCAGGTCACCACACTTATCTCCACAGATCCAGTAAGCACCCAACACATCAAGAAATCTGTTATCTTCAACCATGCACTCAGATACTACAGAATATGCTCTATGCTCTGGGATACACACCTTAATACATTTTAAACCACCTCTACCAAATAAGTTCACTTCACCAGAGAGGTAGATCACATCATGGAAGAGGCCATCCATATACCCTGAGGAAACCTGCTGCAATACCAAAAAACAAACAAACAAACAAACAAAACAAAAAACCAACACTGGCTGCAGACCCCTAGCTGTCTACCATCCCACACTAGAACCCATACATGATATCATCAAACAGTTACAATCCATGCTTAATGGGGACCACATCCTGAAAAAAAATCTTTCCTGAACAGCCTCTTCTGGCCTTCAAACAACCCCCCCAACCTCTCCAAGCTCAAAAGCAGCACAAGACCCTGCTATAGCAACAGCTGCAAAACCTACAGACATATCTCTACTCATCTGATGGTCAATACACCCCAAAGCACACCTTTCAAGATCCATGGGTCTTACACATGTCTGTCACAACATGTGGTGTACATCATATGCCCCAACAACAGCTATGTGGGTGAAACCAGACAATCACTACACTCTTGAATCAACTCACACAGAAAAATAATAAAAGACAAAGCACCCTATCACTGTGGTCAAACACTTTTCACAAAATAATCACTCCATAGTTGACCTCTCCATCTTTGTCCTCAAAGGAAACCTGTACCAAAACCATCAAAAGAAGACCCTGGGAACTTAAATTCATAACTTTGCTCAACACTAAAAATCAGGGATTCAGTAGGGATACTGGTTTTGTATCTCCTTACAACTCACTAATCCTCCTTTGTCCTATGACTGCAGAAATGTTAAGGCCCACTTCATTTTGAATTGTGCCTTTGCAATATGTGTTAATTCCTATGCTTAACAATCTCTTCCACCTTGTATTTAGCTGTGATCCCCTAATTACCTTTCCCAAACCTGAAGAATTGCTCTGTGTAGCTCGAAAGTTTGTCTCTGTCTCTTCCACCAGCAGAAGCTGGTCCAATAAAAGATATTATCTCACCCACCTTGACCCTCTCTATCAGATAGATCAGTATTAGCTCTGTTTCACCATACAGAAGTGAGGAAAAAGTGTGGCCCAGACAGGGTTAGAGATTTGCTCAAGGTCACATCATTTTGACTTTAGGACCATCCATGAATAATAGGAACTTTTAAAAATACTCTAACCCAGGAGTCCCTGTTGGCTCTATGGGGTAGCCCCAGCCAAAGCTGAATGCCCCCAACTGTCCTCCGTATTCACGGAGCCCTTCAGACACCTTAAAAGGAAACTCCTCTATCTGTGTAGCCATGTAACAGCTGTCACACCCCATCCGGAGTTGGAGCCTGTGACTTCACACCTCAGTAGTCTCATATGCTATGCAGGACCCAGAAGAATGGTATTGGGAAAGTTGTGTCTCTGTGACGTCCCAGTGAAAGGGGTGTGTTCATTTCAGCTGATTGACAGCCAAAGAGTCTGAATGACCCAAGAGATGTTTGTTCTTTGACCCCTGCCACTGCAGCTCTTCCAGCAACATCTGGAGAAATCCTCTGGCCTGCCAGTGGGTTCTGCCTCTCCCCTAGGAAGCGGCGGGGACTTCTGCACCATATGGTTGCACCTGGGGATGGGGCCAGGCTGTATGACTCATTTCTGAGGCTCTGAGGAAGCGGATAAGGAAGCTCAACTCATCTCTGTTGCTCATTGCTATGACAGCAGCTTAAGCAGCAACTGAAGGAAGTCTCTCTTTTCCTGGATGGATTCTAGCCTGCGAGATGATAAGGAGAGAGCTACAGAGCCCTCCTAACCTCCCTTGCCCTGAGTTAATTTTTCATCTGTAACTTTTGTAAAATAAGATGTTGCAGGGACTCTGTATCCCAGCCCCCTTTCCAATTTTGGACGGACCACACTGGGTAATACAACCCTGGCACTGCAGGTTCCTTACGTGTGGAAAGAGAGGGACAGGCATTCATGCAGTGAGATTCATGGGGGCCCAAAGAGCTTATTTACATGAGATTCATGTACATGAGTAGGTGCTTGGCCATTCCCTCCTCACTTCTGCACTGAACCCTACTGAACTGAGGAAAAGCTGGGCTACTGTGGAACCATTTGAAGCACAACTAGGGGTCTGAAATGCCCCTTACTCCCTCACCACTGTGCTGGCTGGCAAAAGCCTGTTATTTCTTGTAGCTGGGAACAGTTCGAGAATTCAGACACCTTTCCTCTTCTCTCATCTGAGGTAAAAATGTGTTGGTTTAAACCCTTTTAGAAAAGACAGGATTATTTAGAGACACACAAGTGTATGCAAAACTGGCATGCTAATTTCCCACATATGATTGGCTATGTGAGCAGATATTCAACAATAAAAATAAGTTCCAAGATTTGTATAAAAGAATATCTAAATTAACTTTATCAGGTTAAAATCTGTTTTGTTTTGGTTGCCACTGTTGTTGTTTTTTTCTTAGGTCCCACATGGAGAGCAAACATGGCCTGGAAGAGTGTTATGTCAAGTACCTCCCATCATGCATTGTTGTTGCTCAGTGAACTGAAGTCTCAAAAAAGTAATTCCTCATTTTCATCTTGACTAGGATTCCCCTTTTCTTTGCTGTGAAGCTGCACTAATCCTTCATTCAGTGCAACCCACACCCTCTGGTTCCACTCGGAGTTCTCCCTTTCTATCCATCATTGTATTCTTTATCTGGGCCTTCTTCTTCCAATAGTACTCATTGAAAGCTCTTTCACAGACAAGAAAGGACCAGTTCCATAATGGCCAAGTTGGCCCTTTTCTTTTCTCTCTCTCTTTTTTTAAGCTTCCGACTGAGCTTTGCTATTTAATCTTCTTGAGGCGTTCAAGATGTCACTTGCCTCTGATGACTGTAGACAAAAGGGAAATCCATCCAGCCTGAATGCAGTGTATTCCTGAATACATTGGATTGCTTTGAAGAGAGTTTCTTGAAGTCTCTCTGTTTCATTGGCTGTCCTGGTGGCCTTCATGCAGGTCTTTATGTGAAATCATATGTACTCACATGGATCACGTCTCCCAAAATGCTACCTGCATTACACAGCCTTGCATTTTATTTGGTGCAATATTCACCAAAAAGAAATTTGGTTCACTCTAAGATTTTTTAATAAGCCTACAAGGACATAAGTAAGCACTCCCTTCTCACCCCAATTATGTGTGAATAATAGATGCTTTGTGGATGTTTTTTTCTAGGGTGGTGTTGGATATGTTCTTGCCAGTTGAAAAAAGGGAGCATGTACTGAGAATACGTTGGAGTATTCCATCACTTCTCCCCAGTTTGAACACTGAAAAACTTACATTTGCTTTACGATTATAAATTACTTCACTATTACTTTTATACTCCGTATGGTTCAAAAAACTGCAACATTATTTTAATAAATGGTCATTAAAAAGCTTACCAAATAGTGTGTGTATGTAATATTTATATATTCATATTAATATATGGTCTACATTTTTGGGTACCCAACTGAAACCTCTTAAAGGCACACTCACTGTCTGAAAATCAAACCCTTTTAAGCTGTCTCCGTTTCAGCAACCTGAGGCTCCCTAAATTACTAGTCACTTCTGAAAATTTAAGTTTGAGAGAGAGAGAGAGAGAGAGAGAGAGAATGTTTGCATCTATATATGTACTTTCTGTATATACTTTTAAAAATAATCTGTCGTCTACAGAAAAAAATCCAGGTGAACAGCAAAAGATGAATAACTGCTACTGCAAAAGCAACTGTCATCTGGATCACTTTTAGTAAATGGGAATTTTTACATTAAAATATTGCTAGCATTAAGACAGGGAAGAAACATGCAGTCTTTCTAAAGATATATACAACTTTTCATTTCCCATATCAATCATGAGAACAAGTTGAAGTTCAGATAATGGCCAGTTCAATTTACCCTAATTGTTAAGGACTTAGCCTGACTGTTTGCATTACAGACTGTGGCCACTGGGTTCTCAGTAGGGGTTTGCGGCCTACTCCATCCCATAACAAACCATGTTCATGCGTCGATTCAGATCCATCACCCTGAGATAAACTGTGAATATTGCCCTTTGTCCTGTGCTGCATTCTTTCATGCATTGTGTAGTGACTATTTAAGGATTTAAAGGCTCATTTGCACAATTCTTTTGTCAGCAGCCTGGGTGCAGAATGGAAAAGTGATGGCTCCTCTGTCTGGGTTATGCCCTGAAGCTCTTGTGAGAGAAATCTACATACATAAGTTTTTCTTACACATGCAGAATGTCAACACTAAAAAGACCTGTCTGTTTCTATAGCTTAAAAGGTTATGGGTTAATGTATGATGTGATTTGTTTTCCTCTCTTGTACTATTAAAAAAAATCAACACTTGAAAACAAACAGTAAAGAAATATAGAAACACTAGTCATTTGGAAATTCAGCTGATAGGATTATTCTGCACTGGAGTTTACAAAATAAACCAAGGGAGATTGGTTTGAAACATTAATAATTAAGTATTAATACTTAAGTAACTCAAAGCTATATGTCAGATGTCCCATAGCAATATATTTCAAAGGCGAGTATCTATCTTATTCAACAATTATAGATTTTCTTTTTACAAAACATACAAAACAAAACAAAACAAAACCATCTATTACTTGGAATGACAGCAAGCGTATAGTAGAACATACTGCTTGGTATTTCCTTCCAAAATAGAGCTGACTGAATGGTTACAAAAAGGATTAAGTTTTGATGAACTCACTTACTTGCATTCCAGTGCCTGTTAAGAACTCAGAAGGTTATGCTAATTCAATCGGAACTTTTAACCTGTCCTGTCTATTATATCAATGGATTTTATATTAAATATATGGGTGTCCTATTATGTTTGTGAAATCCACAGAGTAATTATTTTCATAAACAAGAGGTTAAGATTTGGAATTGGGTAGAAAATTGGCGACCAGTTCCACTGAAGAACTGTATTTTGTCTATCTTTGTAAAGTATTATTTATTTAAGTTTGTGATTTATAGTAGTTAGAAATAGCCTATATTCCCCCCTTCCCCTACCCCCTCCCAAAAAGAACAGTCTTGTAATGTGTCTTGTAGCATTCTGTAGGCATACAAATGCAGGCACGTGATCTACACTAGGTATACATATACATTGTACGTATGTATTATCATCATGATCATACGTTGAAACAAGTCCAGACCATTCAATTCCGCAAGTCACTGCAATTCCAATAGTCTAGCTGGTGAAGCCCTGAAATTACCGAGAGGAGCTGCAAGAGTTGGGTGACTAGTGCGGTATGCAACATTACAAGAGCTATCCTGCTGGCAGAAGGGAAAGAGTAGTAGTGTGTAACCCCAGCCAGTACCTGCTACCCATATTTGCATGTGGGATAACTGGCTGAGAGTCTGACATTCCTCCTTGAAGCCATGTTGCTCCCATTGCACAGTAGCTTGAGCCTGTTTTGAGTGTTAAGTAGGAATCCAGCCCTGTTCATGCACAGTTAGGGAAAAGGGACCCTGAATCCCCTTTGGCCCTTTGTACTTCAGGAGAGGATTTGACTGTATAATCTGAAAGTGGCTGGCTGGTGAGTCGGTTCAGATATCATGCAGTGGAAGATGGGATTTGGTTCATTGACTGTATTACTAGAGATGGGTGAATCTCTAAAGGATTGGTGATTCAGTTCAGAAAAGTACCCCCCCACACCCCCAAGTGTGGAGGAGAAATTTTTGGAGAAGGAGATGTGAGTAAATGATTCACAAAAGTATATATATTCAGTCACATTTGCCATTTTCAGGTTGTGAGGAGACTGCAGAATTCTTGAATTTATTCAGCATTTGAAATTATTCACAGATTTCTTCAGCAAATAATTACTGGGATGCAGATCATTCAGCAGCAATATTCACAATTCCCATTGTAATGGTTAGGTACATAAGTCAAGTGGTATTGTTTCTGTTCCCTAAATGGCTGATTTATGTAACTAACCCATACAGTGCAAATTGTTATCTTCCTGGCTAATGTAATATAATTTTTTTCAAAAGCTATTAGAATAGATCCTGGCAATTATAGGCTGGCAAGCCTAACTTCAGTACCAGGCAAACTGGTTGAAACTATAGTAAAGAACAGAATTATCAGACACATAGATGATTCATGCCTCACCAATCTACTAGAATTCTTTGAGGAGGTCAACAAACATGTGGAGAAGGGTGATCCATTGGTTATAGTGTTCTTGGACTTCCAGAAAGCCTTTGACAAGGTCCTTCACTAAAGGCTATTAAGAAAAGTAAGCAGTCATGGGAAAAGAGGGAAGCTTCTCATGGATCAATAACTGGTGACAAGATAGGAGACAAAGGGTAGGAATAAATGATCAGTTTTCAGAATGGAGAGAGGTAAATAACAGGGTCTCCCGAGGATCTGTACCAGGTTTAGAGCTGTTTAACGTATTTTTAAAAAGATCTGGAAAAAGGGGTAAACAATAAAATGGCAAAGTTTGCAGACAATACAAAATTGCTCAGGATAGTTAAGTCTAAAGCTGGCTGTGAAAAGTTACAAAGGGATCTCACAAAACTGGGTGATTGGGCAACAAAATGGCAGATGAAATTCAATGTTGATAAAAGCAAAGTGTGGCATATTGGAAAACATAATCCCAACTATACATACAAAATGATGGGGTCTAAATTAGCTATTTCCATTCAATACCATTTCAAGTTGCAGTGGGGGAGGTTTAGGTTGGATATTAGGAAAAACTTTTTCACTAGGAGGGTGGTGAAACACTGGAATGCGTTACCTAGGGAGGTGGTAGAATCTCCTTCCTTGGAAGTTTTTAAGGTCAGGCTTGACAAAGCCCTGGCTGGGATGATTTGATTGGGGATTGGTCCTGCTTTGAGCAGGGGGTTGGACTAGATGACCTCCTGAGGTCCCTTCCAACCCTGATATTCTATGATTCTATGATTCTATGATTCACAGATGAGAGTTGCTAGCAAAGACAGGCACCTCTTAGGCACCTATCACCCTGAAAGGGGCGGGGCTAAGCCCCACCCTTCTGTTTGGCATCTCTCATTGGGTGGCTCAGGCAGCTCCCTGCCTACCATACTGGCTTTTGTGTCTAAGGTGCCTATCTCCTCCAATTCATTGTATATAAGCCTAGGTACCTAACTAAGGCTTTGTGAAGCACACTGATTTTCAAGGCACCTACATTCTCTTGTGCTTCCAGCCCCATGTTCCTTCAGGCAAGGACTATAATTGAATCATAGAGTCATAGAGTTTAGGGCCAGAAGAGATCCTTTAATCTTCTCTCCTGCACATTATAGGCCACTCAAGCCCACCCAATTACCTCTATATTGAGTTCAATAACCAGGATTAAACAAAAGTATTATAGCTACCAGGACTCTGGAAATTAAACTACTGTTTAAACTACTATCATAGGCAGAGACTAGAAGGTACCAAGGTGCACCAGTGCTCAAGGCAGGGAATTGATTTGGTGAGATCTACCCAGATGATCCCACACCCTGCACTGCAGAGGAAGGTGAAAATTTCCCAAGGTCCCTGCTAATCTGAACTGGGGGGGAAGACTGTCATTTACTATATGTTTGTACAGTGCCTATCACAATGGGACCCTGTCCTGAATGAGACCTCGGAGTGCTACAACAATAATAATTTAATATCCAATCTTAAATTCACTTTCATTTAAATGTTTGAGTGCTTGATCTTTAATTTAGGGGTTTTTATTTGTACTATTGAAGGCTGAGCACTTGAATGCCATGGAAAACAATCCTGAAAGTTTTGTAAATATGGTCAAATCAAAATGGACTTTTACACATACACAAAATATTTCCAGTATTAACTCAGCTGTAAATAGGATACAAAGAAATAGGAAGAAGAAAGGAGGAAGAAATTAGGTATTTCTGATAGGAGTGCAAACACTTGGGTCTTATCTACACTAAAATCTCCAAATCTCTTGAGGTTTGCTTATCACCATATGGTGTATAATCATTCTTCTGTACACCCCTCTGGGGAATTCCATGGTGTCTGATACGTTGATGTATGTCTCTTTTTAACCACTTTTTTATTACTCCCTTTCATTTATTACATTCCGTAGCCCGAAGGCATACAAAATGATGTGGCTCCTAATATAATATGTGTTCTTCACAACATGCTAGTTGCACTGACCTGCAGTGACCTTTGAACTGTGGTTTTCTGGTACTGATGTGTAGCCATCTTTCAAGTGGGATTTTGCAATTTTGCTGTAATTTGGTTATGGTGGGACCAAATCTCAGTTACACCAATTTACACTAGCCTAGGATCTGGTCTGATGTATATAAGCTGTATATCTGTCATGTCAAAGCTTCATATGGCTGAAGACATGATAAATGCCTCCAAGTGTTGGTAGCAATGCTGGCAATGGAATGTGGTCTATATGACAGAATCAGAGCTTAACAGGTGACGGCCTAAACTGGGCTGCTAAGTGACATGGCATTTAGCCTGGTGTGCAAGTTCCTAACATAGGATGCAGAGCTAGTCTGTTTACTCTCCTCCCACAATTTTGGGCAAGTGAAGAGTACAGCTGTCCTTGCTTTGGGACTTTAGTGCGCCGTGATAGCCTATTGCATGGCAGTGTCACCTCTAATATCCTATAGATAGCTTCTTTTCAGGCACCTAAGTCCATTCTGTCCCATCTCATCTACAGGAACAGCTCCCTCAGCCTCCTGGCCTTTCTGACCACCCACACTTGGCTTTGAGAGTGAAGAAAAAAATGGATGATCGAATTAAATTGTGTGAAAGTGACTGTGGATCCATCCATCCATCATATCAGAGAACCTCCCATATTTGAAAAACAGTAAACAATAGCAACCTCTCTCATTCTTCCTTCCCTGCCTCTAAGAGAAATAGTTTTAGTATTTTTTTTAATTATGTGTGTGTATCTGTGAGTAAAGACTTCATTGAGGGGGAGCCAAGTCACAGAGGTGGGTTTGCATTTCGTTCTGAAAGTAGTGAAGCCCATGGACTTTCTACCAGCTTGGAAAAGTGAGCTCCATAGTTTGGGTCCAACACCTGTAAAGGTCCTGCAGTTATGGCAGGCAGAAATGGCAATCTCTCAATTACTTAGGTCCATACCCATGGCTGGTTTAAAATATCAGGGCAAAAACGGTGAACTGGACTCTTTATTAAATGGAACCCAGTGCAGAAACAAGAGCACTGGAGTAATTAGTTCCTGGCAAGCTATGTTGCTGCATTTTGTACTAGGCTAGAGCTTTCCGATTATGAGTGGCTACACTCCTAGATTTGAGTTGCCGTGCAAAGATCAAAGGAATAGAAATGAGCTCAATCTTTTGGCCAATTCCAGGTAGATATGTTTGGAGGGATTTACCACCATGGTTAACTGAGCTTCCAGTAGCATTGGTGCAGAAAAGCACCCCCAAGTTATGAACAAACTTAACAATCCAAGGGCAGATGCCCTTGTAACTGGGTTATGTTATAGAGGAAGCAAGGTCTTCCAAGCATTTCCCACTTCCTACCGGCATTATCTTTAGCTGGCTACTCTTAATACAGAGGTTGATTGTGGCTATGCATTTTAGGAAGCTGGGAGACAATGCTGTATACGTGTGACATCAAGAACCTGTATATTTGGGATGGATCAAGCCAAACCAATTTTGAGATTTCTAAAAAGCCATTCAACTTTTTTTTTTGCATACCAAATAAATAATAAAATAATCATAATAATCAATCATGACCACTTTTGGTTCCACAAGAAGCAGGAGTTCTAAAATGCTGTCTAACTTTATCAAAGAGGTTTCAGAGTAACAGCCGTGTTAGTCTGTATTCGTAAAAAGAAAAAAGAAAAGGAGTACTTGTGGCACCTACGATATGCTATGCATCCGATGAAGTGAGCTGTAGCTCACGAAAGCTCATGCTCAAATAAACTGGTTAGTCTCTAAGGTGCCACAAGTACTCCTTTTCTTTTTTCTTTTTATCAAAGAGAGTGCCCAAAGAGAATGTCCTGGCTAGGGTGAATTAGGGTTTGGTGGAGCCCCTGGGCCAGAGCAAGTGGGGGCCCCCACACTCCAACCCCACTCCCTTGCAGGAGCACTGAGCAGGTGGGCATGTGAGGGTGCCCATTTTTCCAGGGTCCCCCAATTGGCTGGGGCCCCTGGGCACAGGCCCCATTGGCCCAGTGGCTAATCCACCACGGGTCCTGGTGCTAATGTGTTCAAGTTATGTGTCAATCAGGACCACAACACTCTATTTCCAGATATTCCTATGTCTAATTTATGATGCAAAACATGTATTTATCAGCAGAGAGACATGGTCATAAATTTTATTGCAGTTCTGCTGGAATTACATTTAACAGCTTTATAAACTTTAAAGCAGGAATATAAATGTAAGAATAGCTTTGGAGTGCCAGGCTTACAGCTGTGGGTAGTTAGAATGGCACTTTTCTGACCATGATTTACTATGATGAGCCCGAAGAGGAACAACTTATTTAAGACATCAAATTTGGGTTAGTCAGATAAAATGGAGACAGGAATCAAATCACCACACATTTGTTTTTGTAGGAGCAAAATCCGCCTACTTTTTCCCATCCCTACTAAATAACACAATGCTGATAGAAACATATTGTGCATTATTGAACATTTATATCTTCAGAGTATAGATCAGAAATTATGAATGAGAAGCTGGTGGACGCATGGTGGTTCATTGAAGTTCCTGGAGCCTTTTGGGTAAGTACCACGTGCCATATACACAGAGTTTGTGGTACTGTCTAAAAGGACTTGCAAACTTGTAGTTGTTACTGACAAAAGGGTAAGATGTTAAGTCAACTCTGGGGGGCCTGCACAAGTGTCGCTTATTGAGCCAGATGACCTCATGATTAAATTAAGTGGAATAACAGTTTGGTAATGGGGAAAGGAAAAACAAATCAATTACTACCTTTCCTGAATGCTAAACATATTTTTAATAGTATCTTTACTCTAGTGAAAGCGTTGTGTTTATTTATAGTTCCATCTTTGCCAGCTTTAATATATAGGGATCATAAAAGTATGTATTATGTTAATTTAATTTTAAATGTAACATTGACAGCACACACTAAGATAAATATGTTAGACAATCTTCTTTTGTTGTTTCTCACTCTCATTTTTTTTAAAAAAAGGATTTGATGCATTTCTGAGATAGCAAGGTGATTGAGTATTACAAATTGGAAGTCCCTGTGTACAAAGCAGGTGTTATAGCTACTGGCAACCTTGTCTTATGGATCTTACTGCAAGGGAATAAATTACTTTTGGGAACAGAGAGGTAAAGTCTGCCTCAAGATGAATCTTAAAGTCAATGGGAGCCATGTACCCACATGCGATGATATAATTTGGCCACTGACCATTTGAATAAAATATGGAAGCTTTAGGGCCCAGTTCTGTCAGATGTCTTAGAATTTCTAGGGAAGTGCTGGGGTCCTTGATCATCTGATGCGATTCATGGGACCAAGCTGATTAAACTGACATCAGTGGGAGATGAGGGCACTCAACACATTCCAGGAGGCTCTCTGCACTGTAGCAACCTGCCTGGAATTTGGAGGGAGGAGTACAGTCTGTAGGAGGGCAGAGTTTGGAGGAAGCACAGGTAGTTAATGTGTATGTGCAAGGCTTGAATACTGCTGGCAGGTGCAGAACCTCTGAAAATAGATGCTTTAATAGAGAGCCAGTTTAGTTTTACAAACCTGGAGTCCTCTCATGTTATTACCCGGTAGGCTGTACAAGAAACATGCACCCTACAGGACTGCGATTTAGACCCTTATCCTGCAAGTTGTTTAGCACAGACTGAGGTGCCTTTTGAGTGGAATGACTTGCAGGATCAGGGCCAGATTTTGAAAGGTATTTAGGTGGCTAAAGGTGCAGATTTCAAAAGTACCTAGGCACCTAACTCCCATCAAAACCAATGGGACTTAGGGACCTAGGCTCTTTTGAAAATCCCACAAGGCATCTATCTGGTGCATAAATACCTTTAAAAATAAGGCCCTTAGTCTGTAAATCCAGGTCGTGGCTTTTGTTTAATTTATCTTCTACGTGCAATCCATATTGGTGACACTATAGAAACAATAAATAAAAATAGTGTTTAGATAATTATGTTTATCATTACCCATTGCCTTTATTATGTAATGTTCATAAATCACTGTCTATAGTATGCAAGAGGTTAATTAAGGGTTTCATTAGTTTATACAAATATATAATTTCAGAACATTATTTAATTTTGTTTTGTTTGTTGTGTCATCTGCTTCACCTTGCCCTCTCAGTATGTGTGTGTGTGTGTGATGCTTTCTATCAATAACGTTATAAGATTTGCATTTAATAATTTGCATAGCACAATTGTAGCAAATCTTGAAATAAACTAAAGCTTATAGATCATAAAAATGCAAAGCTCAGCAGCAGTTAAGTACACATGGAAAAGAATGATGATGATAAGACTAGTTAATAGCTGTCGTAAAATCTGGCTCTAAGTCACAAAACAAAGCTAATTAAGATAGAAAAATTCAAACGCAAATTGCAAGTGATTTTTTTTCCCTAGCTGTAACAGGTTTTCTCTAGAAGTGTCATATATAATACAGTGTATCTTGGATTTGTTCCAAGAAGAACTGTGAGCCAGTGCAAGTACTGCAAAAGACCACGCTGGGATTAACAAATACATAAAAGTATTTGTACCAGGTATACAGGTGGAAATAAACAACTTATGATGACCTACCACTTAACGTACACTACAAGGGAGAGAGAAATATAGCTGAGTTTGAAACTGAAGATATCTGGCTTGAGATCTTTGAGGATGCATGAATATACAATAGAACCAACAGTCATTTTCCACATAGAAAAACTTCACTGTGAGCTTGATTTTATAGTTTTGATTCACACTCCCACTGACATTAGGAGGAAGTTTGGATGCCATTCTACCCCTTTCTTAATCTCTGGGGTGGACAATGTCATTCTATGCCTCTCTGTCTCCCTCCACTATCACTATCCTACTTCTCAATCTTCTGACCCATTTATAGTCTCCCTCCATATGCACCCACTCACATCCCATATTCGTCCTCCTTTTATCTCATATTCTCTCTATTCCCCTCCCCACCTCAGGCTTCCTCCCAAGCCTCCCTACATTCCTCTCTTCCCCCTTATTTCTCTGTTCCCTATTTAGCTCCATCCTAAACCCTACAGTCCCTACCCCATCAATGTTTCTTCCTGTTCCTTCATATTTTCTCTCCCAACTCCCTAGTTTTGCCCCATGCTATATTCATCTGGTCACCCTACTGCTCCTTCCTGTCTGCAGCCTAGATTCTCCTATACCCACCCTGTCATCTCATGCATTTCTCCCTGCTTTCTGCATGGGACCTGACATCTTCACTGAGAAACATCTGGCTTCACTCCCAACAGGAACAATGAATGGCAGTGGCCATTTTTGCTAGGAGATGACTGAACTTCTGCCTGCAGGGAAGTAGCAGCCATCTGAACGTTCAATAAACTTACACCAGGGTAAAACTCATTGTTTACACCAATTTCCTTAGATTTACAGAGTGTCAGTGGTAACTTACACTGTTGAGAGCCATAGACTTTGGGAGAGTGGGGAATTCAGCATATACTTCCTCCTGCATGAGAAAGCAGAGGGGAAAACAGAAGCCTTAATAATGGCCATATGTGCAAATTACAATCCTCCCCACATTGTGGGATATATGCAACCACCCCACCCAAGCACAAGCGCTGGGAGAGTTTGTGCTTCAGGATGCAGTATCACCCTCCCAGCTCTCTAGCTGTCTGTGCAGCAAGTCTGACCAGCTCAATGGGTTGTTCGTGAGGCTGAGACAGGACTGTGTTCTCACTTCATCCCTGCCCTCTTTGGGGGTAATTAGCACCCTTGGGAGCTCATGGAAGGAGCAGACCTTGCTCTCTGCCAAATGTCTCTGGCCTGATATCGTAACCTGTCCCTGAGTAGAGAAATTCAAGGTTTAAGCACAAAACATTTAATTGTGTTCATATCAGGATGAGTCTTCGTGTTCCTGTCCTCCAATCCCTCTGACTTTTTGTCATGCCTACCAACTATGTCTTGCTTAAATTGGGTGATGAGCAGTTTGGTGTAAGGACTGTCTCTTACTATGTGTTTGAGCAGCACCCACCATAGCGGGATCCTAAGCCTGATGGAAATAAATATATAATAATGATAAAAATAAATCAAAAAGGAAGTTAAAACATTGTCACAGATGGCAGCCTTAGCAGAGAAACCAAGGCATGAATAGAGCTGGAGGCTCCAGGCCAAGGTTAAATACATTGGTGAGGCAGTGCTGTACCTGTTCTGTCAATCTGGTGCCCCCATCACTACAAAATGCATTTTGATTAAAACAGATAAAAGGGGAAAGGCAGCCAAAGTGACGTGCCTGAGCACAGAGGTGTATTGGGCGGAGAGGTCAGCACAGTCACAAATAATTAACTCTGGTACAACAGCAGTATAAATAATGTTTAAAAAGAGCATGTGTGTGACCGTTCCTGAAGCACACAAGCGGGTCTCCTTTATTGGGCAGAATGCTGTTATAAGAACGAATAAACCGTCAGCAGCTGGGGACTCAGACAGCTTCAATTCCCTGGCCTGTTAAATGTGTTTGACCCTTACAATGAGAACTGCCAGGGTATCATGAACCCCGGAACTCACACACATTTGCTCTCCACTCTGTCTAATGCCCGTGTTCCCACCTTGCAGCTCAGAGATTACTCGGTCTCTTTGGTAACAAAGGCCCAACCTACTAAAATATCCATGTAATCTACTACGTCTATCCATTGAATAGTAGCTTTCCACATGCATCTCCCTCAGCTCCCCCCTACCAACTATGCCCTCAAGTGGCCATTATTTTAGACTGTGTGATAAAGGGAACAAGCAAGCCTTAAGCCTTCATTCTATCGTCTAACTGATGCATCCTTTAGAATAAAATTGGTAGGGTTGGTTTTTTGTTCGGTTGGTTTTAGTTCTTTTAAAATGAATTTAGTGTTCATGTAAACTGTGCTGAGTTGACACCTCTGGAGACTGAAGCCTTCTAAGTGGGCATGAGCATGGGTTATGTCAGACTTTCCCACTCAGCCCTACCAACGAGCCCCAGTGCTGACCTTGATGAACTATTTTGGGGTCAGAGGGACATTTCTCTGCTGAGAAGGCCAATATGTGTGGCACTTACTGCTCTTTGTGGTTTTACTTTCGGGATGTAGCCTCCAATGTATTAGGAACTGGACTGAGATAATCAAACTCCTTCCACATAGACTACTGAACAACCATGCATCAAGGAGCACAATTTTTGTCATTGTTAACTCAGTTAGATTGGAACCTGAACAGACACCATATCCCATTGCTGATCTCTGAATCACGCAGTCCACCCATGTCATTTTAAGGAATTTCCTCAGTAACTTATTGATGGGCACTTTCATTTAAACTGAACTTGCTTACGGAGAAAGTAAGGTAATCAATCAAATGAATACAATTTAGCACCAAGTCCTGCTCCCATGAAGTAAATGGAAATTTATTTCTTTTCTGAAAGCTACTGTAAGAAATCTAATGCATAAAAGTGAGTCTTGTTATGTCAGTGGTTAGAATCATGATTATTTTGGGATGATTTTGTAAGGCGAGTCTCTTGGAAGAAAAATCAAGAAAATCTGAACTCATATACTTTTTTCCTTGGGATTTTAAGTACTATGCAACCATGCCTCAGAATTATACATTTGGGGGTCGCAGACACAAGATAAACCTGGATGGTATCAAAAAGAATGATATGGTCAGGAATTATGTTTCCAAGTATAAAATTTGGCTTATGGTAGAACGGTACAAAGTACCCCACTAATCAGTTTCTCTTTGTTTCTGCACATAGTACATATATACCAAAAATGTGTGAGAGAGTTTAAACTTTGTAAACAATGAAAATTACTGCATCTTCTCTGAAAATGTATGATGCATCAACCTGTCTATAACATGTAACAGGGCTGTGTGACACATACAACAAAGAGGAGCTGTTAGAGCCATTGGGCTATGATAAACTATTACTAGTACTTGGAGAATCCTGTTTAATTCAGATCTTCTGCGGAGACCTTGGTGGGTTTGTGTTTGTTTGTTTCCACCAACACATTATTTCAAATCTCCTTAAAAAAACAAAATGGTGTTCTTGGAAAACACAGAAGCTAACAAGCAGTGTTGGACTGCATTCAGAAATAGTATGTAGGACAGGAGTGACCCCGCAACCCAGTTCATATTGAGTGTGTTCTGTCCTGAAACCAAACAGTAGTAGAAGCACTCCACCTGAACAGAAGTCTTGTCAGAGCAATATATTAAATCCTAGAAATAGTCTGACTGTGATTGACTTGAATTTGTTGATTTACATTCCCTGGGACAATGTGCAGTTTCATCTAACAATTACATGACCAGCTTTCCTAATTATTCAGCAATTTAATATATGTCATTATGAGCCACATTTTAAAACAGTGTAAAACATCATCACAATACTTTATTTCTCTCTTTTATTCACAATCTAAAAATAGACACTAGAAAGCAGCTGCAATCTCCTTTGTTTTAAAGGCAATTAATTTCCAAATTCTCTAAACGGCTTCCATGAAAAGAGCCAAGATTAAGTACCAATCCAGACTAAAATTTGTATACACACCCTGGAGCTGCCAATGTACTTGGCTCAAAATTTTAAAGAGTGAGGGAGAACACATCCATAGCAATAAACATCATCACCTTGTTAAGGTCATGCCTGAAGCTGGGAAATGCTTGTAAAAGCCAATGTAAAGGCTTTGAGGCCAAATTCATCCTTGTTGTAATACCACTGAAGTAAGAGAATTAGATCCATACTGGATAAAAATAAACCATGGAGCTGATCCAGCTCCTGTTGAAAGTAGTGGAAAGATTAACATTGACTTCAGTGCGAACTGAATCAGGCTTCAGATTCTTTAATCTTTTCTGATAGCAGACTGAAGGGCTGATACAGCAGTATCCCAGTATACTAGATGACATGATAGAGGAATCTAGTATAATAGACAAATGGTCAATCAGGTGCGCTTATTATTCCTTACTGTTCCTCATAGTGCAAGTGATAAGCCTCTAAATTAAAGGGCAATACATTTAAGAGTGATAAAAAGAAACATTTAATTTTACAATACAATATTATCATTTGGAACTCCCTGCCATGAGGAAAAGAGCATGAGAGGATTGAGTAAAAGGATTATATAGATGTATGGAAGATAAAAAAATATCTGCAGTTACACTAGCTAGCATAACAATGTTTATTTCCTGAAGAATTACCCTCTGTGCTTGAAGACATAAGCCATCCACCAACTACCTGTATCACAGGAATAAACCTGCCCCTTATGCAAGTGACTATCTAATATCCCATTACATGATATTCATGCTGTTCTTGTACTGGCCTGTGTCTGAGATGAGTTACCAAACTAGATGGACCTTTGTCTGATCTTATATGACAATTCCTATGTTTCTATGTTCTAAGAATGCAAACAGAATGGAACTATAGATATCTGAGCCATTAACGATTATCTTCAAAAACTCATGGAAGGGAGGAGAGATTCCAGAGGACTGGAAAAAGGCCAATATAGTGCCAATCCATAAAATGAGGAATAAGGACAACCTGAGGAATTACAGACCAGTCAGCTTAACTTCAGTGCCGAGAAAGATAATGGAGCAAATAATTAAGCAATCAATTTGCAAACACCTAGAAGATAATAAGGTGATAAGTAACAGTCAACATGGAATTGTCAAGAGCAAATCATGTCAAACCAACCGAATAGCTTTCTTTGACAGGGTAACAAGCCTTGTGGATGGGGGGAAGCAGTAGATGTGGTATATTTTGGCTTCAGTAAGGCTTCTGGTACTGTCTCATATGACCTTCTCATAAACAAACTAGGGAAATACAAACTAGATGGAGCTACTATAAGGTGGGTGCATAACTAGCTGGAAAACCATTCCCAGAGAGTAGTTATCAGTGGTTCACAGTCAAGCTAGAAGGGCATATCGTCCTGCATGGATCAGTTCTGGATCTGGTTCTGTTCAATGTCTTCATCAATGATTAAGATAATGTCATAGAGAGTACACTTATAGTTTACTGATAATACTAAGCTAGGAGGGGTTGCAAGTGCTTTGGAGGATAGCATTAAAATTTAAAAGGATCTGGACAAACTGGAGAAATTCGTCTGAAGTAAATAGGATGCAATTCAATAAGGACAAATGCAAATAACTTCACTTAGGAAGGAACAATCAGTTGCACACGTACAAAATGGGAAATGACTGCATAAGAAGGAGTATTACAGGAAGGGTTCTGGGGATCATAGTGGATCATAAGCTAAATACGAGTCAACAGTATAACAATGTTGCAAAAAAAACCCAAGCCATCATTGTGGGATGTATTAGCAGGAGTGTTGTAAGCAAAACAAAAGAAGTAATTCTTCTGATCTACTCCGTGCTGATTAGGCCCCAACTGGAGTATTGTGTTCAATCCTGGGCACCACATTTCAGGGAAGATGTGGACAAATCGGAGAAAGTCCATAGAAGAGCAACAAAAAATATTAAAGGTTTAGAAAACATGACCTATGAGAGAGGATTGAAAAATTTGGGTTTGTTTTGTCTGGAAAAGAGAAGGTTGAGAGGGGACATGATAACAGCTTTCAAGTACATAAAAGGTGGTTACACGGAGGAGGGAGAAGAATTGTTCTTCTTGACCTCTGAGGATAGGACAAGAGGCAATGGGCTTAAACTGAAGCAAGGGAAGTTTAGGTTGGACATTAGGAAAAACTTCCTAACTGTCAGGGTGGTTAAGCACTGGAATAAATTGCCTAGGGATGTTGTAGAATCTCCATCATTGGAGATTTTTAAGAGCAGGTTAGACAAACATTTGTCAGGTCTAGATAATACTTAGTCCTGCCATGAGTGCAGGGGACTGGACTAGATGACCTCTTGAGGTTCCTTCCAGTCCTACGATTCTATGATTCTATTTTGTTGTTGATTATGACACTTTTTGCCTGGCTGTAGAAATTACAGTAGCGAATTAACTTCAGAGGATTCTCAACAGTGAAATTATCTTGTGGTTAAAGCCTCGGAGGATTCAGGAGTTCTGAATTCAGCTCCTTTATGACCTTGGACAAGTCAGAGATGGTCAGGTGTTCAGCTGGAAGAGCAACAAAGAGAAATGGTACTAAATTTTCAAAAGAAACTAGTGATTTGGGGTGGCTCAATTTTTGGACACCCAACTTCAGACTCTTAAACTGACCTGTTTTTCAGAAAGTATGGAACACCCGAAAACACTACTTTTTAAAAATCTAGGTCAGAGCCTCTACACGTTTGTGCCCCTAGCAGATCCTAATGACCTGTGTGAATCCTGTGGCATGCCTGACCATGTGCTATTCTTTGAGTGGAGGCAAAGAACTGCCCATTTGTGAGTGGAGACAACTCCTCTTGTCCTCTCATAAATTGATCAGTAGAAAACTCCACAAGCAAGCAAGGGAAGTCTTGCAGTGTTGACTCATCCCCATGTATGAGGGCAATGTGGTCTCATGTTACTTGGTCTGTAGAAAGTAGTTGATAGTGACAAAACCTACGGTTGCACTCAAATTGAAGGAAAAAAACCAACTAGCACGCAGCACTTATTCATCCACATGAGCCATTAAATCTTCTGTTCAATCTTAAATTATATCTATATCTTTACTTAAATATGTCCTGGTGTGTTTAAATCAATTCTTCTAACTACTCCTGAGGTTATCTTTCACTGCTCTGGACTAACACTGAAGGCACTGAAAAAGCTACTACTGTTAAATAGGGATTTAAACTTCCCAGGGACAATGCTAATGTACTTCAAGTTTGCAAAATGCGCAAATAATAAATATTCTTCTTTTTAAGTTAAAGCCCTAGAGATACTTGAAATAGCAGTAATCAGAGCTACAGTTATTATTTGAGTGGATACATAAGTACTATTTCCCATGGCTTTTTCTTCTACTTTTCCATTTGAATCTTCTGCAGGCACAGGTAGAGACAGAGAGAGAGAGAGAGAGAGAGAGCATTTATATCTTCCCACACGTTACTAGTATATTTCTGTCCTAAAATATTGGATCTTATAAGAGTCCATGAAGATGTATTTTCAGTCCTGAACTTTCACAAGTAATTCAGCAGGGGAAGATCCAGAGGCTATTTCACCATTTTCAAATTTCCAGGAAGTTCTTTCTTTGGAAATACGAATTTACCCCATTTTAAGTAAGTATGATCTAGACCAGTAGTTCCCAAACTTGTTCCGCCGCTTGTGCAGGGAAAGCCCCTGCCGGGCCAGTTTGTTTACCTTTCTGCAAAGGTAAAAGTTTGTTTATACTTTCTGCAATGTCTAGATCAGTGGTTCCCAAACTTGTTCCTCCGCTTGTGCAGGGAAAGTCCCTGCTGGGCCGGGCCGGTTTGTTTACCTGACGTGTCCGCAGGTTCGGCCGATCGCGGCTCCCACTGGCCGCGGTTCGCTGCTCCAGGCCAATGGGAGCTGCTGGAAGCGGTGCGGGCTGAGGGACGTATTGGCCGCCGCTTCCAGCAGCCCCCATTGGCCTGGAACAGCAAACCGTGGCCAGTGGGAGCCGCGATCGGCCGAACCTGCGGACACGTCAGGTAAACAAACCGGCCCGGCCCAGCAGGGACTTTCCCTGCACAAGCGGAGGAACAAGTTTGGGAACCACTGATCTAGACATTGCAGAAAGTATCGAGTCTTTTACCCTTACAACCCATCTTTTCTTTTCTCTAACTGCTTTTCAAATTACCTTTTTATCTGGCTGAGCAAGAAAAGAAACTATAATCATTAGAGAATTAGCAAAATTGACTATTATCTTCTTCAGTTTAACCTTCTTGTTTCACAGCCTGAATAAGAAGCTTGAAGGTTCTCTCATTCTCAGTATTACCTCCCTTCTGTAAATCCAAAACCCTTTTAAACATATACAAATCAAAAGTCCCCTTTGGCTGATCTAGCCCTGCTGGGTGGCTCAATATTCTCATATTGAGAGAATTTGCTCAAAATTATTGTCATTGTTTGTTCCTGTATCTTAAATTTTTATTGTCCTTTGAAGTTTGCAGCATTCCACAGTAATGGTCCAAAATATTACAAATTGTCATCAATGTACAATTTTTGGATCCATTACTTCAGAGTGCTATAATATTAATGTACCGACCCAAGTTCTAATAACAATATCTGATCCTTGTACTATGCCCTCAAGGTGAATCCAGTTTTTGGAGAGATTTTTCTGGTCCTAGTGCTTCACTTCTCTTTCTTCCTTGTTTCTGACATGAGGGGAAACTGCTCTGAAAACTTCTCTGAGGTTTGCTCCCTCTGAAAAGGGAGCATCAAGACCAGTTTTGGTAACAAACAAAAGCAGACGTTCAATAGAGGATATGAAAAAAGTCCAACAATGGGGAAAATAATTGTCTTTCAACCAATCAGCAGAAGAATGGGCTGAGCTTTGAACAGACATTAGAAAATAATAACTCACTAACATATCTGCCAACATTCATGTATAGGAAATTGGTGAATGAAGGGACACCTAACAGGGAGAATATCACTTTCTGTAGAGGAAAGATTTAAGCCATAAGCCCTGTTCGCTTGGAACAACTTAGGGGTGAAAAAGGGTTTCCTCCCAGGCTTAAGAAACTAATATAACATGACAAGAGGTTTTATTAAAATAAATGTTTTTAAAACCCACCAAAACATCAAGCCTTTTGGATTTTTTTGAAAAATAATATTGATCACTATTACAATGAGAACAAGAAGCAATGATAAGACAGTTCATAACATGATCATTAAAAGTTCAGCAATTCATAGAAATGAGCACAATCTGTTCAAAAGCCAGATAATTAATGAGCATCTCTTTTCTCATTTTATTTCCTGTACACAGCTGCATCTTGTATTACTGCTCTCAGAATAGTCCATTGCCCTTCATACCACCAGATAAATCTGAAGCCCATTAAGCTAGTTTGTCTGTGACCATGAAAGGAGAGGAGAGGATGGAAACAACTAGAAGTGATATATTTTGCATTACTTTTCTTATTCCCTGATATAAATGTCTATAATCTGAAATCTATGTTAAGTGTTTTCATTAGCACCAGCCATTGCAGTAGGCAAGCTCCTTAGACATGACTATTCTACAGACCAAAATGTTACAGTGGAGAAGATACTGCAGATGGCTTGACTCCAGTTATTCAAGTAATATCTCTGCAATGAGCCAATGCAACGGGCTGGTCAGGATGCCTTTCAAATTGCTGAATCTTAAATTCAACTTCAATCCTAGAAAACCTCTGTTTTACTTTAGTCATTGTACATCTCCTCCCCAGGATTACTTTGTCCAGATATTAATATTTTAATAAAAAAACTGTTTAAAAAATCCTAATGTACAACAACATGTCAGTTAGAGCTGAGCAAATAATTGATTTCTTAGTTTGGTGGCCAGTGCTTAATTTGTAATGAAACAAGTGCAATTTTTTTTACATTCATAACTGATGCAGCAAGCCCATAGGTGCTGGGACTATGAACTGGCAAGCCTAGAGGTGCTGGAGCTCAGCCCTGGCAAGCCCTGGCACAAATTAAGCACTGTCAATGGCAGACCTAAAACCAAAAAAAAAAGCAAATAATTTTGAGACGAAATTAAATGTTTGTTTTTTCTAACCAACATGAAAAAAAAATATTCCATTTGGGTGGAAAGAAAAGTTTCGAACATTATTATAGAACAAGATGTCAACTCATGATGACATAGTTCATTTCGACATTTTCTAAACAAACTGTATTGACTTTTTCAAAAAAGTTTCCCTCACTTTTTAGCAGCCTGAAACTATCGGCCAATTTTGACTTGAATTTGCAAATAGCTTGGGTTGTCCCGAAACTGCATTTTTTGGCAAATTTACTGTTCAAACCAAAAACTTTATCCAGCTCTAATTTCAATATCAATTTCTAATAAATTTGATCCAATCCATGGCAGTGCCTATACAAGGCTTTATTTCAACAAACAAACCATCCACCCCTATTCAGCAAAGCTTCTAAAGTCCCACTGACTAACTTGAACACATGCCTCAGGTTAAAGAGGTGCTGAACTGCTTTGCAAAATAGAGATGAGCTTAATACATATGTAAATGCTATGCTAAATCAGGAGCCAGATGAGGTTCTAGATTACTGGTGGCATCTTCTTGCACAGCAGTGCTGAGGCTAAGGATTCCGGGGGTATGAATACGCTGCAGCTCGGAGCGTGGCTCTGAGCTTGGATAGACAGACTCCAGCTAGCTCAGCCCAAGCTAGCACTCTAAAAATAGCAGTGTAGATGTTATGGCAATGGCAGAGGCTTGGGCTAGCCACCCAAGCTCAGACCCATCTGATTCTCTTTGTCCAAGCTTGTGTGGCTAACCTGAGCCTCTGCCAGTGGCACAACATCCAGAGCATTATTTTTAACACACTAGCTAGATCTGAACTAGCCCCAGTCTGTCTACCCGGGCTGAAAAATTCACTCCCAGCTGCGAAGTATGCATACCCATCTGGCTCTTGGTCTTGCTGCTCATCTTGCTTTGTGCTATGGCTTCTTCTGGTGCTGTGGGTTTCTGCTGAATGTCCCTTTTCTTCTGTTGTGCGAATCTATCCTTCTGTTCTTCCCCCTCCTCTCCTTTTCTTGCTTTTATGTTATTCTCAAATTGTATTTTAAAGAGCTTTTTACTATTCTCTTTGTTTCTCAGAGTCAGTAAGCCTAATGTTCAAGGATATGTGCAACTGAGTTCATCTCTTAAAACTTACTACAAATCAAGACAGAGATAGCAATAACCTTGTCAGGGTTCCCTCCCCACTCTGAACTCTGAGGTACAGATGTGGGGACCCACATGAAAGACCCCCTAAGCTTATTTTTACCAGCTTAGGTTAAAAACTTCCCCAAGGCACAAATCTTTTCTTTCTCCATGGACGGTATTGCTGCCACCACCAAGTGATTTAGACCAAAATTCAGGAAAAGGGCCACTTGGAGTCCCTTGTTCCCCAAAATATTCCCCCAAGCCCTTTCACGCCCTTTCCTGGGGAGGCTTGAGAATAATGTGAATACCAACCAGACCCTTTGTCCCTAGGACACTGAAAATCAAACAGGTTCTTAAAGGAAGAACTTTATTTGAAGAAAAAGTAAAAGAATCACACCTGCAAAATCAGGATGGAAGGTAACTTTACAAGGTAATAAAAATATTTAAACACAGAGGATTCCCCTCTAGGCTTAGCTTCAAAGTTACAAAAAAGAGCAATAAAACTCCCTCTTAGCATAGGGAAAATTCACAAGCTAAAACAAAAGATAATCTAACGCATTTCCTTGCCTTTACTTATAATTTCTGTAATTTTATATATATTATTTCAGGTATGTTTTCAGGAGGTGGTTTACCTGCTTGGTCTCTCTCTCTGTCCAGAGAGGGAACAACCAAAGAGAGCACAAACAAAACCTCTCCACCCCAGATTTGAAAGTATCTTCTTTCCTTATTGGTCTTTTTGGTCAGGTGCCAACCAGGTTATTTGAGCTTCTTAACCCCTTAGAGGTAAAGTGATTCTATACCTCTGGCCAGGAGGGGTTTTATGTTACTGCATACATAAAGCTTATTACCTTCCCTTTATATTTATGACAAACCTGAATAATACAAATTGTAATTGAATCGCCATTTTGAGTACTAATCATTTTTGCTGAGAGTTTCACCTTCACCTATTGTTCAAGTACCCAAACTAATGGATCCTTATTGTATCTGCACCAGACCTAAGTGCCAAATCTTTAGAGGAGACTCCTAATACTCCTAACATTTGGGGCATTATTTGCTCTTTTCCTGTTGAAACTAGAGACTTTTTAAAACCAATTTCATTCCCTTTTTTGTATTCCAGTGAGAAACAGTTTATTTTATTTTAATGAATAAAATTTCACAGACAATTAGTCTATAATGTGGGCTATTCACTTTTTGGCATTTAAAGAATAAATAAATAAAAACAGACAAGCTGTTACAAACATCAAACAAGCTGTTGTATGCATGAACAGTAATTGTTTTTCATAAGGGCTTTAACTACACGTGTGGTGTTATGGATCACAATAAGCTAATACATATTATTACTACCATGCATTATAGCCATTACATTGCAGCGCCTGCTGTAAAAGTGAACTAAAAAAAAGCTGCCCATGAAGCAGAGTGTGTGCCGGCAGGCTGTGCTTCAGCTGGAAACAGCTGATGGCCTAAACCTCTCTGGAGATGCAGAGTATGCACAGTGGCTTCCTTGCTGGCCTGCTCAAGCTAGAAGAATATTACAAGAGGGCATGGATTATTGGATACCCCTCTATCAGGAAGACTTTAGGCAGAGTCTCTTCCTTAGAACAGAGAGATGGAAGCAGGGCACAAGGCCTGACTACCTGGACTCAGCAAAAAGCTTGAGAAACTTTACATAAAATCTTCACAGTATTTACATAAATCATGCACCCCACTACAGTTTTTGCTCCCAAATCTATCAGTTCCCTTCAAGTCTGCAGTAACTTGCATGGAACTTGAAGGAATATGAGGTATAACAGACTGCAAAGGGATGGCAGTAAAGACTACGTACCTATGGAAGGCTATGTACTAGTAACCTCTGCCCACGGCAAAATAAATAAACGCTGGCACAAAAGTCACACCAAGGACAACAAAAAGTGTAAAAAGGAAAGATGTACCAACCTGCATGCAACTAGGAGGGTGGAGTACAGTTTTCAGGAGGGAAGAGTTTGGACAAGACACCAGGAAGTCAGTCTGTGTGCACGTGGCTTGAATGCTAACTGCAATTCCAGCATCTCTGCAATAGTAGACTGAAATTAAATCCATCAATTAAATCCCACTCTGCACACAAATATGACACTTTCTATTCTCCCTTCTCCCACTCCAGAGCCATCGATATTGCCACTCCCCTCCTAGCCAACCATGTTGCCACTCCCTGACAGTCCATTCATTTCCTACCTCCAGTCCATTCATCCCAATCTTCTTCTCACACTGCACCAATACTATGCCTCCACCTTAGTTCCTTCCCCTTTCCTCCCAATCTATCCATTCCTCACCATTCCCAGTATATCCTTTCTTCAATGCATCCACTTATGCACTCCCAGTGTGTTGGAGATTCTTTCATAGAATCATAGAATATCAGGGTTGGAAGGGACCTCAGGAGGTCATCTAGTCCAACCCCCTGCTCAAAGCAGGACCAATCCCCAACTAAATCATCCCAGCCAGGGCTTTGTCAAGCCTGACCTTAAAAATATCTAAGGAAGGAGATTCCACCACCTCCCTAGGTAACGCATTCCAGTGTTTCACCACCCTCCTAGTGAAAAAGTTTTTCCTAATATCCAACCTAAACCTCCCTCACTGCAACTTGAGACCATTACTCCTTGTTTTGTCACCAGCTACCACTGAGAACAGTCTAGATCCATCCTCTTTGGAACCCCCTTTCAGGTAGTTGAAAGCAGCTATCAAATCCCCCCTCATTCTTCTCTTCCGCAGACTAAACAATCCCAGTTCCCTCAGCCTCTCCTCTTAAGTCACGTGTTCCAGTCCCCTAATCATTTTTGTTGCCCTCCGCTGGACTCTTTCCAATTTTTCCACATCCTTTTTGTAGTGTGGGGCCCAAAACTGGACACAGTACTCCAGATGAGGTCTCACCAATGTCGAATAGAGGGGAACGATCATGTCCCTCGATCTGCTGGCAATGCCCCTACATATACATCCCAAAATGCCATTGGCCTTCTTGGCAACAAGGGCACACTGTTGACTCATATCCAGCTTCTCATCCACTGTAACCCCTAGGTCCTTTTCTGCAGAACTGCTGCCGAGCCATTCGGTCCCTAGTCTGTAGCGGTGCATGGGATTCTTCCGTCCTAAGTGCAGGACTCTGCACTTGTCCTTGTTGAACCTCATCAGATTTCTTTTGGCCCAATCCTCTAATTTGTCTAGGTCCTTCTGTATCCTATCCCTCCCCTCCAGCGTATCTACCACTCCTCCCAGTTTAGTATCATCTGCAAATTTGCTGAGAGTGCAATCCACACCATCCTCCAGATCATTTATGAAGATATTGAACAAAACCGGCCCGAGGACTGACCCTTGGGGCACTCCACTTGATACCAGCTGCCAACTAGACATGGAGCCATTGATCACTATGCATTGAGCCCGACAATCTGGCCAGCTTTCTATCCACTTTATCGTCCCTTCATCCAGCCCATACTTCTTTAACTTGCTGGCAAGAATACTGTGGGAGACTGAGTCAAAAGCTTTGCTAAAGTCAAGGAACAACACGTCCACTGCTTTCCCCTCATCCACAGAGCCAGTTATCCGTCATAGAAGGCAATTAGATTAGTCAGGCATGACTTGCCCTTGGTGAATCCATGCTGACTGTTCCTGATCACTTTCCTCTCTAAGTGCTTCAGAATTGATTCCTTGAGGACCTGCTCCATGATTTTTCCGGGGACTGAGGTGAGGCTGACTGGCCTGTAGTTCCCAGGATCCTCCTTCCTCTCTTTTTTAAAGATGGTTACTACATTAGCCTTTTTCCAGTTGTCCGGGACTTCTCCTGATCGCAATGAGTTTTCAAAGATAATGGCCAATGGCTCTGCAATCACATCTGCCAATTCCTTTAGCACTCTCGGATTCAGCACATCCGGCCCCATGGACTTGTGCTCATCCAGCTTTTCTAAATAGTCCCGAACCACTTCTTTCTCCACAGAGGGCTGGTCACCTCCTCCCCATACTGTGCTGCGCAGTGCAGTAGTCTGGGAGCTGACCTTGTTCGTGAAGACAGAGGCAAAAAAAGCATTGAGTACATTAGCTTTTCCACATCCTCTGTCACTAGGTTGCCTCCCTCATTCAGTAAGGGGCCCACACTTTCCTTGACTTTCTTCTTGTTGCTAACACACCTGAAGAAACCCTTTTTGTTACTCTTAACATCTCTTGCTAGCTGCAACTCTAGGTGTGATTTGGCCTTCCTGATTTCACTCCTGCATGCCCGAGCAATATTTTTATACTCATCCCTCGTCATTTGTCCAATCTTCCACTTCTTGTAAGCTTCTTTTTTGTGTTTAAGATCAGCAAGGATTTCACTGTTAAGCCAAGCTGGTCGCCTGCCATATTTACTATTCTTTTTGAACATCGGGATGGTTTGTCCCTGTAACCTCAATAAGGAATCTTTAAAATACAGCCAGCTCTCCTGGACTCCTTTCCCCATCATGTTATTCTCCCAGGGGATCCTGCCCATCAGTTCCCTGAGGGAGCCAAAGTCTGCTTTTCTGAAGTCCAGGGTCCGTATTCCGCTGCTCTCCTTTTCTTCCCTGTGTCAGGATCCTGAACTCGACCATCTTATGGTCACTGCCTCCCAGGTTCCCATCCACTTTAGCTTCCCCTACTAATTCTTCCCGGTTTGTGAGCAGCAGGTCAAGAAGAGCTCTGCCCCTAGTTGGTTCCTCCAGCACTTGCACCAGGAAATTGTCCCCTACACGTTCCAAAAACTTCCTGGATTGTCTGTGCACCGCTCTATTGCTCTCCCAGCAGATGTCAGGGTGATTGAAGTTTCCCATGAGAACCAGGGCCTGAGATCTAGTAACTTCTGCGATCTAGTCCACCTCATCCCGCTGGTCTGGTGGTCTATAGCAGACTCCCACCATGACATCACCCTTATTGCTCACACTTCTAAACTTAATCCAGAGACACTCAGGTTTTTCTGCAGTTTCATACTTGAGCTCTGAGCAGTTATACTGCTCCCTTACATACAGTGCAACTCCCCCACCTTTTCTGCCCTGCCTGTCCTTCCTGAACAGTTTATATCCATCCATGACAGTACTCCAGTCATGTGAGTTATCCCACCAAGTCTCTGTTATTCCAATCACATCATCATTCCTTGACTGTGCCAGGACTTCCAGTTCTCCCTGATTGTTTCCCAGGCTTCTTGCATTTGTGCATAGGCACTTGAGATAACTCGCTGATCTTTATCTCTTAGGTTCTTCTTCTCATCAACACAAGCTCCTCTGGTTATCTTCTTTGCTTTCATCCAGCAGGGTTGGGCAGAATGCAGCTACTGCTTCTCTTTCTTTCCTTCCCCTAACATTTGCTCAAGCTCCTTGTTTTGAGCTCCTCTCTTAGCTTCCTCTGTGTCTGCATTGGTCACTGGAAGGAGAAGGGAACTGTCTGACTGGATTTTCTGTGACAGCACTCTTGTTTACTGCACAACCCCTTACCATCTCCTGTTTGATTCAAGGCTTTTCCCTGTACATTTAAAATACATTTTATGTTTGTATTTGTCATACAAAGTATCACCAACAAAATCTGGAATAGAAGGAGAATGATTTACCACTAAGGATAGCTGAGTCTTGCTGAGGTAAGTAGGAAAGCACCATGTGGACACTGGTTAAAATGAATGGGAAGAAAGGTTCTGTTTTAAAAGTGGCAATCTTATAGATATTCTTGCATGCTAATTACCATGAGACAAGGAAGGAAGGAATTTTAAAGTTTTTTTAAATCAATGGGAGTTAGGTGCATAAATACATTTAGACATCTGGCCTTAATTTACGAATATATTTTCTTCTAAAAGTGTAAGTGTAGTTGGCCCAAAGCACCAGACCCATTGAGTTTCACTTTGTGCCTATGAAAAGATGTCTTAAGAGGTAAACGTAGGGCCATCTGATTATTGAAATGCTGCCAACCAGCATTTCATCCCAATTAGCAATCAGCTCATGTTTCAAAAACTATATGACTATTTAGGTTTTAAAAGCTCGATACTATATATTCGGTTCCTGCTGAAGTCAATGGCAAAACTCCCAAAGTTCAAACTGGAAATATGACAGTTTTTTAACTGTGAGACTAATTAGCCACAGGAATAGCTTCCCAAAGGCTGAGGGAATTTTCCCATCTCTTGAAGTCTTTAAGATTCAATGTCATTCTGAAAGATATGCTCCAGTTCAAGCTCAGGTTGTTGGGCTTGATACAGAAATCACTGGATGAAATTCTATGGCCCATGTTATGCAGGAGGTCAGACTGGATGATCATAATGGTTCTTTTTCAGACCTTAAAATCTATGTTTGAGATCTTGGCCCCACTGAAGTCATAAACAAAACTTCCAATGACTTTGACTGGGCTAGAATTGCACCTTATGAATCTATTACTTCCCTAATGGGGTGCCACAGGATTTAGTTCTTGGCCCTATGCTACTGAACATTTTTTTCAATGACCTGGAAAAAAAACATAAAATCATCACATATGACACAAAAGTTGGGAGATTAGTAAATAATGAAGAGGACAGGTCACTGATAGAGCATTCTGGATTGCCTGGTAATCTGGGCATAAGGAAAAAAACATATACCTTTTAATAAAAGTAAATGTATGTATCAAGGAACAGAGTGTAGATCATAGTTACAGGATGGGGGACTCTATTCTGGGAAGCAGTGATTTTGTCTGATAGATTCCATTATCAAATATTTGTTCTTCATGTAGGTGTTTGCACACTATGATCAAGTAACACCTTAATCTTCTCTTTGTTAATCTAAATGGATTGTGCACCTTGAGTCTATTACAGTAATGCATATTTGTCAGTGTTTTAATCATTTTTGTGGCTCTTCTCTGAACCATATCCAATACATCAACATCCTTCTTGAAATGAGGGCATCTGAATTGGATAGAGTATTCCAGCAGCAGTCACACTAGTGCCAAATATAGAGATATTATAGCGTCTCTACTCCTATTTGAGACTCCCCTGTTTATGCATACAAGCATCACATTAGCCCTTTTGACTGCAGTGTCACACTGGGAGGTCATGTTCAGCTAATTAAAATGATATCCAACAGCCATTCATACTAAGGCTTTGTCTACGCTAGCACTTTTGTTGATCAGGTGTGTGAAAAAACCCCACATTCCTGACAGAAATAAGTTTCACCAACAGACGCGCCAATGTGGACCGTGCTATGTTGGCGAGGGACACTCTCCTGCTGACATAGCTACCACTGCTCATTGGGGCTGCTTTAATTATGCGGGCAAGAAATCTATCTCCCGCTGGCTTAGAGCGACTACATAGGAGACCTCACAACAGTATAGCGGTGCTACTGTCAAGTCCGTAGTGTAGACACAGCCTAAGCGAGTAGTGATATAGAGAAGTACAAAAACAAAGTGTATATTTTCAAGGTGCTAAAATGAAATAATTTAAAACACAGCTGATTAAAAAGAAAGAAACTACGCTTCCAACAAGTGGATCAACTTTTGCTGGTTGTATCACTGTGCTGTCTCTGCCACCACCTACAACAGGAACCAAACACCAGTGGCCTGATATTGTTGGCATTTCTGAGACACCTCATCAATCAAGATTTAAGTCATTCCCTGTGTATACCTTTGGGGAAAAAATTCATTCTTTCTGCTCCTTCCAGTTTGATGATTTTCATTGGTGCCATTATTCTGAAGCTAGGGACAGCATACTTTGTTTCTATTGTTGTACAACTTTTAGGTGCAAGCTACTTTTGACTAAATACAAAGATGAAGCTTTTGCACAATCTGTATTTGCTCATTGGAGACAGGCTCAAGAGAAATTTGAGAGGAACCAAAAGGTTTTTTTGTGTCCCCATAAATCAGTTGATATTCTTCAAAAGACTGCAGAGAATGTTGGTGACATGCTAAGTGCTCAGTACTCTGAGAAGAAAGAAAACATGGAGATCCTAATGAAAATATTAAGTAATCATCATCATAGTCAGTGATCCCTTGATTTGAGGATGATCTCTACCACAGATTTACATATGGGTCCTGAGATGACTCAGGAGTCCAATACTGTAACCACAGATCCACCCACAGTAGGTACAGACATTTCCTGGCGTGTCAGCTGCTTAGTGGGAGAAAGTTCTTTATTTTTCCTTCCTTTCCTCTCTCTTTTCAGCTTTGAGGACAAGGCATTTCTCCTCGAAGCAGGCCACTGCCTGATGGAGGATGTGGTGTAATTGAGGTTGGTTGGTGGCTTGCTCCTCCCAGCTTCTGATGTTCACATCATTTATCTTGAGATACACTTTCAGTGCATCTTTGTAGCATTTCCTCTGACCACCATAGAATCTCTGACCATGGGTGAGCTGAGAATAGAGGACATGTTTTGGGAGGCGAGAGCCTGGCATCCGCATACAATGTCCAGCCCAGCGGAACTGGTGCATGAGGATCATTGCTTCAGTCCTGGTGACATTGGCTTCTGTGAGGATGCTGGCATTAGTGCAGTGATCTTCTCACTTGATGCAAAGGATCATCCAGAGGCATAATTGGTGGTACCTCTCCAGACTCTTGAGGTGTTGTTGATAGCACCCAAGTTTCACATCCATAAAGGAATCTAGGAATAACAATTGTCTTATAGACCTGGATCTTGGTGTCCTTCCATAGGTCATGATCCATGAAAACATGTTGGAGCAATTTTCCAAAGGAAGCACTTGCCCACTGGATCCTGTGCTGGATCTCACTGTCGATTTTTGCGTTTTGAGAAAGTTGGCTACCGAGGTAGCAGAAGTGCTTGACTATCTCCAAAGTCTGTCCCTCAAAGATGACATATTTTTAGGACAGCAAATCCATCAAAGCCAGATGAAAGGATCATCTTGAGTTACTCCTGAACCGTGAGTCAACTGTCTCTGCTGCCACTATTGAATCCATACCTCAACGACATGAAAGAGAAACTCTTGCTGACCTCCCCTACCCTCAAAGAAGTAACACGACCCATTATGCAAACCAAGAACAACAAGGAAGCAGGGCCAAATGTCATAACAGCTGAAGTCTACAAGTTTGGAGGTGAAGAACTGGAAAGGAAGCGCCACAAACCTTTTCTTCAAATCTAGTATACTGAGAAGATTCCAGAAGACTTTAGAAATTCCAACATAATTACAATCTTTAAGAAAGGTGATAAGTCAGAGTGTGGAAATTATCAAGGCATTGTCTTACTATCTACAGGAGGGAAAATTCTCCCCTGTATCCTCCTAAACTGATTATTTCCCCCTGCTGAGGAATATTGCTGGAATCTCAGTGCAATTTCAGACCATTCCATGGGACAATCAACATGATCTTCGTTGCCCACCAAATCCAGGAAAAGTCTCGGGAACAAAATCAGGACCTGTACATGTCCTTAATTGATTTGACAAAGGCCTTCTACTCCGTCAATCGCAGATCCCTGTGGAAGGTGCTGGCCAGGTTTGGCTTCCCTCCAAAATGAATTAAGGTCCTAAGGTTTCTTCATGATCAGATGACTACCACCATTCTTTGTAAAGGCCTGGAAACATACCCTTTCATCATCAAAACTGGGGTTAAGCAAGGAGGCGTTATTGCCCCAAAACTTTTCTCCATCTTTTTAGCAGTCATTCTGGTCCTTGTTAAAGACTGCCTCCCCAACGGAATTGACATTCAATACAGAATGGATGGGTGGCTTTACAATCTTCGCCATCTCTGCTCCAAGTCTAAAGTCCTCAGGGCGTCCATTACTGATCTTCAGTATGTTGATGACAGTGCCATCCTTGCGCACATTGAAAATGATCTTCAGTCCTCACTGGATTTTTTGGCACAAGCTTACTGAAGCCTAGGACTCTCACTCAATATTGAGAAGGCTAAAGTGCTCCATCAGCCTGCTTAGGCCTTGCACATGGCTCACCACAAATCACCTATTAAGTAATATATGTTATCTTGCCAGACGAGGACTTGCACTGCAAGACTGTTACACTGAAGAAGCTGACAATATGCCCTTTAAGTGGAGCAGCTGACTGCAACTTTATTCAGATTTATTTGGAGGCAAAATATGATCCTTCTATTGCAAATTGACTGAAAAAGACTCAAGAAGAATTCAAAAGCCTAGTTCTTCCATATAAGTTAATTGAAATCATGGCTCTTAAAATCATGAGAGATACTTTTGAGCAAATTTCTGGAAAGTGGTATACAATGATGGTCCAAGAAACAACAGCTACTCCAGGAAAAAGCAAGCAGTTTTATCCTGCGATACGTGGATGATGACATAAATGCTCATGAAGAGCTCATTGTATAACACAATGTAGCCTGTATATTGGCTGATGTAATCAGATCAGTAATTAGGTATAATATGGTGTCTAAATCTAAGGATCAACAACTGTCCCAGACAGTGCTATGATGTTGTCACTAATACGGCAAGGCCAGTATCAGGTGTAGCAACCAGACTTCAACAGGACAAACCTCAAACTACATATACTCATTGCTATGGGCATGCTTTGAATTTGGAATGTCAGGACACTATTAAAAATAATACTATCCTTAGAGATACTCTTGAAACTGTTTATGAATCACAAAATTAAATAAAAAAAACCCACCCAAATTAAATGGTGTATTTCAGGACATAAAATATGAGGTGTTAAATACATCAGCCGGCACCCATGTTCTCTGTCCAAAAAGGTGGACTCTCCATGAAGAAGCTTTGCCTTCAGTTTTCTGAGAACTATGTGGCACTGTGTGCAGCTTGGGAACCTGCAAAGAATGGGTTGAACGTTCCCGAAATGAGAGCTTGAATTGGTGGTATAGTAGTTCAAATGAAAAAGTTTAACTTCCTCTTTGGTGTTGAAACTAGGCCAAAAAGTCCTAGATGTGGTAGACAGTCTGTCCCAAACTCTGAAAGGGTCAGACAATTCAGCAACAGAAGGACAATATCTTATGAAAATGTCACTTAATTCACTTAATCCAATCAGATGAAAAGTACAATTTATTCTGGGAGCAAATGCACCAGAAAAGTTTAAATTTGGAGATAGTCAGATTCCTGCGATTCCTAGGAAGACAAAAATTCCCAAGAAAATACAAATAGGGACAGGTGAACTAGTTACCCAAATTCCTCAAAAGAATTTTATTATAATTATATAAGTATTACATATACTTCAAAGTAATTGATTTTACAACATCCAGAATTCAATCAAGAGTTTAACAGAAAAGGCTACAAAATTATTCAAAATCTTAAAACTCTTATAATGACTCCAAATATAACAGAAATATATGTTCAAGATGTTCTTTAGGTGCATGGTCCAAGCATAATGAACTGAGTACTCAATGTCTTGATCTGTTGCAAGTCAACTGTCAGCTTACAGAAAGCTTGTTGGAGTCCCCTCAGAAATATCTGTTTGCTCAGCCAGGCCAAATGACAGCTGTTTATTGGAGTCATGAAGTTGATAAAAATGATTTTGTGGTACCAGGAATCAATGTTATGAGTGTAGTTTCAGTGCTCTATGTTGTATTAAAACATGGCTTCAAAGCACTATAGGACAACTGGTATATGGTTCACATGAACACAAAAACCAAAGAGATGATTTACAGCTTATAAATGTTGCAAAAGAATTTATTTCAAGAAACCCAGGGTGAAGAGCTTCAGATTTATGTCATTCTTTTTACTCATGATTAAAAAAGGAATGCTTTAATGATGAGTTTTATTCTATTACTAAATCTGTCCACTTTCAATAAAGTGAAATAAAAAGCTTCTGTTCCAAACACAGTTTCCTTCATTTATTAATGGAATCCCTTAATTTTAGGGGTGCTAACCCTGTACCCCCAGCTCCAGAATCTATTAAGATGAGCCCATGCTTCAGGAAAATATAAACTTAATCTTTGTTCTTTAAAAGGAAAGGTTAGAAGTGATGTTAGAAGTCCCAGACATATCTTCTCATCTCTGACCTCTTCCCCTTCTGAACATCCAACTGAAAACTTGGAAGGACCTTGTGATGGAGCAGAGTGGCCCCACACTTGTATCGCAGGGGTTAACCCTTCCTTCCTGGCAGAGGAAGCCCCACCCCGAAAGTCCTGCTGGGCATGCCACAACTGGAGAATAAGTATAAAAGCCTGCAAAGGTGCTCAGTCTGGGCTGACCACCGGAGGAGAAGGAGGCACACCACCAGCTCCGGAGGAGGGACAGCCAAAGCTCCCGGATCCAGGGGCCAGCCAAGCCAGGATGCACCCTACGTCCAAGACAGAGATCGTGGCAGGAGGGGATGGACCGGAGGACCCCCCACGGAGAAGACAACATTGAGGGTAGGAAGTGACCCAGGGGCATTTTAGAGACAAGCAGCATTAAAGCTGCACTAACGCTCGGTGTGTTGCGTTCGGATCCCCGCCGAGCTAAGCATGAGGGGAAACCCTGCCAATAGTAGAGCCCTGGGTTGGGACCCGGTGGAGAGGGCGGGCCTGGGTCCCCCTACCTCCTCCCACCATTGGGATACACTTCCCCACCTGAGAGGGAGTTATATGGACTCTGGCCACTAGGCCGCACTAGCCCACTTGCGAGGGGGATTGTATAGACTCCGGCCACTAGGCCGCACTACCCCACTTGCGAGGGGGATTGTATAGACTCCGGCCACTAGGCCACACCACCCCACTTGCGAGGGGGATTGCATAGATTCCGGCCACTAGGCCACACCACCCCACTTGCGAGGGGGATTGTATAGACTCCGGCTGCTAGGCCGTGCTGCTCCAATGCAGGGAAGTGATTTATGTGGACCCTGGCCGTCGGGCCACACCACCCGATACTCAGGACGACACATGGACTCAAGCCGTTGGGTCCCGCTACCCTGACTACGGGGTGAGCACAGGGAAACCGGCCATTGGGCCACATTGGAACGCCCTTACAGGACGGGCATGGAAATGTAGGAGTGGTGAGGCTCTGACACCCCATCCACCCCTACAACAAAGGGGCTCTGTGGTGCTGGACCCATCACAACTGGTGGAGAACGTGGGCAGTGATCAGGGCCTGACGTAAGGATCCAGATGCTCAAGATGGAATCAGAAAAGCTACTGAAGTGGCTGCTGGACAATCAGCAGCAACAGGCTGCGCAGCAGCATCAACAAACACAGTTGCTCCAACAACTAGCAGCCCAACAGCAACTGCAGGCGGCGTGGCAGCAGCAGCTGAGTAGGGAGCTGACCGCCTAACAACAGGCCAGCCAGGAGCGATTATTCCAACAGATGACCATGCTGTTAGAACATGCACCAAGTCCTTCCTCTGGCGCAGCTGGGGTGGGGCCAGGGAGGGTCTCGGAGGGCTACTGGTGCCCTTGACCAAGATGGGGCCCAGAGACGACCCCGAGGCCTTTCTCGTGATGTTCAAGAGGGTTGTCACCACCATCCAGTGGCCTTACACACATTGGGCCACTGTACTAGCCCCCTACCTGATGGGCCCCACGCAGGCCGCTTATCATAACCTCGACCCGCAGGAGGTGCTGGACTATTCCAAGGTTAGACCAGACTGCCCCGAGACCTACCACCAGCGACTCCGCCGAGAACGATACGTGCCGGGGGCTAGACCACGAGTCATGGTCCAATGAATCCGCGACCTCTGCTGGAGGTGGCTCGAGCCAGAACGCCGGACAAGTCTTCAGGTTGCCGAGACAGTGGCTCTGGAGCAGTTCCTGCAGACCCTCCTTACTGGGGGGAAGGAGTGGGTGCAGCGGCACCGCCAGAACACCCTCGCAGAGGCAACCTCGCTAATGGAGGATTACCTGGCAGCAGAGGAAGAGCAGAAGGCTGGCTCAAAAGGGGGGATCTCAGGCAAATGGAACCCAGCACCGGGAAGGGGGGCCTGCAAGGCGGAGGGGGGGGAGCCCCCGTTCATACGCCCAACCCTCAGGGACTCCACTGACCCGCGATGCAAGGGATCCCCTGGGGGCGAACCCCCTGCAGAGCCAAGACGACTCGCCGAGAAGACACAATATCCCCCAGGACACCCCACCCGGAGAAGGAAAACGGGAGCAGTGTTATGAGTGCGGACAGACAGGGCATTTCCAGAGGCTGTGAACAGGTTTGGGCCTCCAGTCAATGGGCTCGGAGGTGGGAACCGGGTAAGATCCTCATACCAGTGAGAGTGGATGGGACGCCGACTATGGCCTTGGTGGACTCCAGATGTAGCCAGTCAGTCCTCCAGGCAGGGCTGGTAGAACCCTCTGGCCTCCTGGGGTCCCCCATACACCTGCAGTGTATCCATGGAGATGTGAAGCCCTACCCCACCATCTGGGTACAGCTTGAGATGGCGCAACAGGGGACGGTGCCTGGTTGGGGCGGCTCCAAAGCTAGCTTACCTGTGATTCTGGGCCGCGACTGGCCGGGATTTGCTGAACTCCTGAAAGAATGGGGTAACCGACCGGCACGGCCAAAGGGGGAGGCGGGCCAAAAGTCTGGGGTTACTAGGCCAAGCCGCACCAGACGCCGCCCTGGAGGGGCCCCGGAGAATCCCAAGATAGATGAAGGAGGCCAGGCCTTGGCTGACAACTGGGTGAGGGAGAGCTAGGGATGGCTGGATATCGATGCTGATTTCCTAGAAGCATAAAGTGGGGACACCACCTTCAGCCGGGCCTGGGAGCAAGCGATGGGTGCTCCAGGGGAGGAAGACCAGCCCGGACGCCGGCAGCAAGGCTCCCGCTTTGAGATCCATAACAACCTACTCTATTGGGTGGTCCAGGAACCCCAGACAAAGGAAGAACTGCGACAATTGTTGGTCCTGAGGCGGTTCCGGCAGAACTTGCTCCACTTGGCTCACTCTGTACCTTGGGCCAGACATCTGGGGAGGGAGAAAATGCTCCAACGGGTGGCCCAGAGGTTCTTCTGGCCGGGCATTCATCAGGAAGTGTGGGAGTACTGCGCCTCTTGTCCCGAGTGCCAGAAGGCCAGCCCGAAGGGGGTACCGAAAGCCCCCCCTTGTGCCCATGCTGGTGATGGGTACACCTTTCGAGCAGATTGGCCTGGACTGGGTGGAACCCTTGGAAAAGAGCAGCTCAGGCCACAAGTGCATCCTGGTCGTGGTTGACGATGCAACCCGGTACCCAGAGGTGGTACCATTACAGTCCACCATGGCCCCGATCCTCGCCAATGAGCTCCCACAGATCTTCGCTCAGGTCGGCCTGCCGCGGGAGATACTGACAGACCAAGGGACTAATGTGACCTCTAGATTGATGGCAGAATTATGCCGTTTGCTGAATATCCATGCACTGAAGACCTCCGTCTACCACCTTCAGACGGATGGGTTGGTAGAGAGATTTAATGGCACTCTGAAAGCCATGCTGAGAAAGTTGTGGACGATGGTCCCTGACACTGGGATAAGCTACTCCCAGCACTCCTCTTTGCCGTGAGAGAGATACCACAGGCATCCACAGGATTCTCCCCTTTCAAACTCCTGTACGGGAGGAGACCCCGGGGAATTCTAGATCTCCTGAAAGAAACATGGGAAGAGCAAGAGACCCGGGTCAGAGGTTCCGTTCAATATATTCTCCAACTACGGGAACGGCTACACACATTGGGAGCCTGGGCACGAGAGAACCTGGTGAAAGCCCAGCGTAACCAGGGGGCTCAGTATAACAAAGGAGCCAAGATGAGAAGTTTTGATCCGGGAGACCGTGTCCTCTTGTTGCTACCTTCCTCGGAATCCAAGCTTTTGGCAAAGTGGCAAGGCCCCCTTTGGGGTAACCAGATGAATAGGGCCTGTCAAGTACGAAATTCAGCTGTCGGGACAAAGGAGGGATACGCAGGTCTACCATATGAACCTCCTCAAGGCCTGGAAAGACCACGAAGGCCTGATGATTGCCCCGTACCCGCCAGAACCTGAATTGGGGCCATTGGTCAGGGAACCCGTGGAACCAGTAGCGGCAGCCATAGGCCCAGAGCTCGACCCGCCACAGCAGGAGCAGGTATAACGGTTGATATCCAACTTCCCCACAGTCCTGTCAACCCAGCCAGGGAAGACCAGGCTGACTAGCCACCATATCGCCACCATTCCTGGCCACAGAGTGAGGGAGAGCCACTGCCTGCTCCCCAGGAAGATGTGGGAGACCGTGCAAAAGGAGCTCGAGATGATATTGGACCTAGGAGTGGTCGAAGAGTCGAGAAGCGAATGGTGGAGCCCAATAGTACTAGTCCCCAAGCGGATGGGGCAGTCAGGTTCTGCATTGACTTTCACAGGGTAAACGCAATCTCTCGTTTTGATGCCTATCCTATGCCCCGTGTGGATGAGTTGCTGGAATGATTGGGTAAGGCAGAATTCATCTCCACCCTAGACCTGACCAAGGAATACTGGTAGATCCCTCTGACACCCACCTCCAGAGAAAAGACAGTTTTTCCCACACCATTCGGCCTCTTCCAATTCACAATGAGGCCTTTTGGGTTACAAGGGGCCGCGGCCACCTTCCAGCGGCTCATAGATTCATAGATACTAAGGTCAGAAGGGACCATTATGATCATCTAGTCTGACCTCCTGCACAACGCAGGCCACAGAATCTCACCCACCCACTCCTGCGAAAAACCTCACCTATGTCTGAGCTATTGAAGTCCTCAAATTGTGGTTTAAAGACTTCAAGGAGCAGAGAATCCTCCAGCAAATGACCCGTGCCCCAGGCTACAGAGAAAGGCGAAAAACCTCCAGGGCCTCTTCCAATCTGCCCTGGAGGAAAATTCCTTCCCGACCCCAAAATGGCAATCAGCTAAACCCTGAGCATATGGGCAAGATTCACCAGCCAGATACTACAGAAAATTCTTTCCTGGGTAACTCAGATCCCACCCCATCTAACATCCCATCACAGGCCATTAGGCCTATTTACCATGAATATTTAAAGATCATTTAATTACCAAAATCATGTTATCCCATCATACCATCTCCTCCATACACTTATCAAGTGCTGAGCCCCCACAGTTCGTACACCGTGGCATATATCGACGACATCGTTCCTCCAGCTGGGAGGAACATCTCCAACACCTCATGGACATGCTGTGTGCCCTGGGCAAGGCTGGTCTCACTGCAAACCGGGCCAAATGCCACTTGGGCCAACGAGAAGTGACCTACCTAGGCTATACGGTGGGCTGGGGGAGACTTCGCTCTTTGGTAGATAAGGTAGAGGCCTTGAAAAGCTACCCCACGCCCACAACAAAAAAAACAAGTTCGGCAGTTCTTAGGGCTGGCCGGATAATACCGATGGTTTGTACCTAACTTTTTGCCATGCTTGCAGCCCCTCTCACAGACCTGACGAGAGGCTCCCAGCCGAAGAAGGTCCAGTGGTCGAAAGCCTGTGAGGAGGCCCTCGATGCCCTATGTGAATGGTTGACCCGGGAGCCTATACTGAGACAGCCCGATTTCTCAAAGCCCTTTGTTCTTCAGACCGACGCCTCTGAGGTAGGGCTGGGAGCCATGTTGTCCCAGGAAGAGCGGGGAGAGGAGCACCCCATCTTGTATCTAAGCCGTAAGCTGTTTCCCCGAGAAACCCGGTATTCCACCATAGAGCGGGAGGCCCTTGCTGTCAAATGGGCAGTTGAGGCACTGAGGTACTACCTGTTAGGAAACACCTTCTCCTTGCTGACGGATCACGCACCCCTTAGATGGATTAACAGCATGAAGGAAGCGAATACGCGGATCATGCGGTGGTATCTGTCTCTCCAACCCTATTCCTTCCACGTATCACACCGACCAGGGAAGGCTCATGGGAATGCGGATTTCTTTTCCCGTGTCGGGGAAGGGGAGGGGGAAGAAAAGTTCCAGGAACCGCCAGCCCCAGCTGCAGTTTTAAGTGGGGGGAATGTATGATGGGGCAGAGTGGCCCCGCACTGGTATCTCAGGGGTTAACCCTTCCTTCCTCGCAGAGGAAGCCCTGCCCCGGAAGTCCTGCTGGGCATGCCACAATGGGAAAATAAGTATAAAAGCCTGCAAAGGTCCTCAGTCTGGGCTGACCACAGGAGGAGAAGGAGGCACACCGCCAGCTGCGGAGGAGGGACAGCCAAAGCTCCCGGATCCAGGGGCCAGCCAAGCCGGGAAGCACCCGACGTCCAAGATGGAGATTGCGATGTCCAAGACGGAGGACTCCTCCCCCCCCCCCCGCCCCGGAGTGGAGAAGACGACATTGAGGGTAGGAAGTGACCTGGGGCATTTTAGAGACAGGCAGCGTTAAAGCTGCACGGACGGTCGGCGTGTTGCGAGTGGATCCCCACTGAGTTAAGCGTGAGGGGAAACCCCTCCAATAGTAGAGCTCTGGGTCGGGACCTGGTGGAGAGGGCGGGCCTGGGTCCCCCTACCCCCCCACACACACCATTGGGATACGCTTCCCCGCCTGAGAGGGAGTTATATGGACTCTGGCCATTGGGCCACACTGCCCCGACATGTGGGGTGAGTTATCTAGACTCCAGCCACTAGGCCGCACTACCCCACTTGCGAGGGGGATTGTACAGTTTCCGGCAGCTAGGCCGCACTACTCCAACGTGGGGAAGCGATTTATGTGGACCCTGGCCGTCGGGCCACACCGCCTGATACTCAGGGCAACACATGGACTCAAGCCGTTAAGTCCCGCTACCCTGACTACGGGGCGAGCACAGGGAAACCGGCCATTGGATCACATTGGAACGCTCTTACAGGACGGGCGTGGGAACGTAGGAGTGGCGAGGCCCCGACACCCTATCCACCCCTGCCACAAAGGGGCTCTGCGGTGCCGGACCCGTCACAGACCTTTTAGTTAGAAACAATTCTGTTTCTAAATTAAGGCATCATATTTTTGGAAGTCTACTTTCTTTCTTTGCATTTTTATCACTTTAGAATAAATGTTGCACACAAATTACATTTCTTAGGCGTTTGTCTGCTCCTGCTTATTTTTCATCTAAGTGCCCCATTATCAGAGCCTCTCTTAGTGACATTGTAATCATTTTCAAAACTGTGATATCAAAACAGAAGATTAATAAGCACAGCAGGTGCAAATATATCCATAAGCAATGCAAGAGTAAATTTTGTTTTCATGCAAATGTGTCTTGTAATAAAACCAAGGAAAGAAAACACTCCAGCAAAATATAATACATAAGTATTGGTTCTTAACAGGTTTAATATTTTTAAAAACAAGCCTTTGTTTCATCTGCAGACCAACACTGACCAAGTATCTCATTCACTACATTATTTTTTAATGATGGAATAGATCAGATCCCAAGATGCCATGGAAGCTAAGCTACCAGGGAATTCGGGAGGGAGCTCAGGACATAGAGCTGGAACAGAGGCACAGGACCTCAATGCTCATGGCCCTGGCCTCTCACTGATACTTCGGGATACAAAGGTTTGCTGCCTACCACCACAGCCTACTCAGGGAAGACATGTACAATTAGTTTGTATAAATTAAATAAAATGGTCCCAAAACCTCCCCTGATTTCAGACGGGCAGGATTTCACCCTATCTGCTGTTGGCTAGAAGTATATATGCTGAACTTTAGTACAACTGTTATTTATTAAACATTCCTGCATATTCCAGTTGTGACATTCTGTACCCAAAAGCAACACCCTGACATCCCCATATTTTCCATAGAGATATAATTATGATATGTTTTGTACAAAGTATGCCATGTGAGGTATTATTTTAAAAGTCTTGAGCTGTTGAATATTAATATCCTGTTGGATTGTATGTGCTGTCATTGTGTCTGGAGTTATGAAGTTTTACTATTATGTTTGTTACTGAAATATGTTGTGAGGTTAAAAACACCCCAAACCAGCCTTTCACGTACAACAATAAAAAGACCAAACAGCATTGATAGCCCACTGAGGGAAATACACACACTTACAAGGATTACCCCAGGAGCTGTGTACAATGGAAACGTCTCCGAGATAACACGTACACAATGGAGATTGTTTGAATCATGTTACAGAAAAAGATCTTTCCAGCAAGCTGGAAGAAGCTATAAAAGGGGGAAGTCACATCATCATGGGGTCTCAATCCCCTGACAACTCAACACCTGGAAACACCTCAGGAACAAAGACTGAATGGGGGGAAGAGGGTCCAGGCAGGAAAGAAGGAAGCCTGTCCTGTGTAAGGAAGATTGGTAGACTGTTTGTACCATCAGGGTGAGACACTGCTTGATTCAAATCCTGTCTCGGGTATAGAACTTAGATTGCAATTTTGTTTATTTCTTAGGTAATCTACTTTGAGCACTATGCTCACTATTTATAATCACTTAAAATCTATCTTTCTGTAGTTAATAAGTCTTTTATATTTTTACCTAAATCAGTGTGTTGTTTGAAGTGCAAAAGGGAAATCTGCTCAGGAGCAGAGGCTAGTGCATTGGCCTCTCCACATTGAGGGAGGGGAAAACTGGGAAATAAACTTACACTGGTGAGGCTTTTGACAAGAGTAAGATGGTACAGCTCTGGGGTCTTAGGCTGGGAAGCGGCGGGGGTTGGAGGGTGGGAGGAGGAAATTGGCTGGAACCTCTCTATTGTTAGTTCGTGAGTGGCTAGGAGAAACATTCATGTGACAGCAGCTTGGAGTGTCCTTGTCTGTGAATGTTTGTGTAAGTGCAGTATCTGGAGGGATCTTCAGGTTGTCAGAGCATCACAGTGAGTGAGGGAGCCCAGGCTGGTGAATCAGAGGGCTCAGTGGTACCACAGTTCCAGATGCACTCCGGAGAAATCCATCACACTGACCTTAATGACTTCAATAAAAAATGAAACATATAGGACATAATATTTAAAGTGTTACCCTAATATTTGTCAACACTAATTTGCAAAGATTACTTAGGAACATTGGGACATAGTTTATAGGACTGAAAGGGACCACCAGGGTCACCGAGTTCAGTCCCCCGCTGTTAAAGGTAACTCCATCATGCAATCCTGCTCAGAAACGTATCAAGCTCCATTTTCATGAATTCACACATTCCTTGGCCAGAAAGATCATTGTGATCATCTAGTCTGACCTCCTGTATAACCCAGGCCATAGAACCTCCTCAAAATAATTCCTTTTGAACTAGAGCATATCTTTTTAAAAAAACAATTCAATCTTGATTTAAAAATTGCCAGTGATGGAGAGTCCAACATGACTCTAGGTAAATTCTTCCAGAGGTTAATTACTCTCCCTGTTAAAATATTATGCCTTATTTCCAGTCTGAATTTATCTATTTTTCAATAGATCTATTATCTATTTTCATTGGATCTTGTTATGCCTTTGTCTGCTGGATTGAAGACCCCATCATCAAATATTTGTTCCCCATGGAGGTACTTATACATGGTGATCAAATCATGCCTTAACCTTTTCTTTGTTAAGCTAAATAGATTGAGCTCCTTTTGTCTATCACTATAAGGCATATTCCCTAATGCTTTAATGATACACATGGCTCTTCTCTGAACATTCTCCAATTTATCAACATCTTTCTTGAATTGTGGACACCAGAACTGGACATGGTATTCCAGCAACAGCCACACCTGTGGCAAATACAGAGGTAAAACAACCTCTTTACTCCTACTTGAGATTTGCCTGTTTATGCATAGAAGATTAGGGTTGGAAGAGACCTCAGGAGGTCATCTAATCCAATCTCCTGCTCAAAGCAAAGAGGAGCGCTGGGAGTAGCTCAAGGACACATTTTGTAATTAAAAGGTGAGAAATTCAAAACTGATAAAAGGAAATACTTTTTCACCTAGCATGTAATTAAACTGAGGTACTCTATGGTTGTCTATTCACGATTCTTACACTGTGCTCATCACAGAAGTATCTGAGCACCTTCCAGTAGTGCTTTAAGCAATCTGAGCAACATCTATCATGTGTTGTTTGTTCTCTCATCCTCAGCCCAGGATGAGAAATGTATGCAGTGGTGTTTTGTTTTCATAAAGTTTTAGGTTTGAGTGCTTTTTAATTATGTATTTTTATTTTTTTTAATATACATATTGCTATGTATTTAAGGTATAGAAGAAAAGGTCAAAGAAATGAGCCTTGCTCTTGGAGTGGAACTCATACTACAAAAGTCACTGAGGCCAAAAACTCAAGATTCGAAAGGGGATTGGACATTTATATGGATATCAAGAATAACCAGAGTTGTCATAATTAATGGTACTACCTTTTTGTGGAAGGGATGTTAAAACTCATTTTTCATGGTTTAAGACAGTCTCTCACTTTTAGAGATTGGGCTGAGATCTTATGTGAGGGGCGAATTACTCTACATCTGCTTACTGTGGGGTTCTTACACTTCCATCTGAAGCATCTGATACTGGATATCGTCTGAGACAGGATACCAGTTAGATGGAGCTCTGATCCAGTATGGAAATGCCTATGCTCCTATGGTCCTTAAATTGATAATGGATGGCGGGGAGGGGGGATACATTTGCCACTCTGCTAGTGGGTCTGTATTGTGGTGGCATTTGTTGAAGATATTTGCATGTAACATTTCTGTCAAAAAGAAAAGGAGTACTTGTGGCACCTTAGAGACTAACCAATTTATTTGAGCATAAGCTTTCGTGAGTTACAGCTCACTTCATCGGATGCAAGATTATGCTCAAATAAATTGGTTAGTCTCTAAGGTGCCACAAGTACTCCTTTTCTTTTTGCGAATACAGACTAACACGGCTGTTACTCTGAAACCTGTCATTTCTGTCAAATCTCTCAGTTCAATGTATGTTAAGTTACCCTATGTAGTTCCTATACTGTACATTTTGGCATGTGTGACGACATAGGTTTCCCTTCATAGAATTCACTTCCTGAGGAAATTAGGGGCTACTTCAGAGTTTAACAAGCGTTAACATACAAGTCTATTGTAAATAAAGAAAGAATAGAGAGATTTGTATAACAGGGTGTTTCATTCAGATTTTGAATTCACATGAACAATGGAGAGGAATGGATTCCATTGTGAAAGCTATTATTTTTGGCATTTTTTAATATTTCTGCTCGTTTGTTTTATTTTCTTATGAGCTGACCATTGACCCAAAACTCTGTCACATAGTAAAAAATGGATGGCAAACAAGTGTTGTAAGCATACCTATCTACTGTACTTCACAGGTTTGTACAGTGTTTTGAAGATTTTAAAATGGAATTATATTAAATTCTTTTTGGCAGGTACTCAGAAAATTATACAGTATGTTTGCACCTGTTAAATATACTGACTTTGTTTCAGGTCTTCTTAGAAATGTAGTAACCTAATCACTGAATTCCAGATCAGCTTCACTTTTGTGTGTGTGAGTATCACACTGTGTAAACAGTAATCATTATCTAGAAACATTTAAGAGATTAGATAAATAATTGCTTTGCATAAGAGAAAAAAAGAGCTTAGCCCTATGTACTCTCCAAACTCTATCTTCTATAATTACATTCTCCCTATCTAAAATATGTTTCTTCATCACCTATCTTAAACTTCTGTATAGTGCAAATGCTGTACTTCTCTATTTCTCCGAGGAACAGCTGCTTTTCTATGAAAAAAGAAAAGGAGTACTTGTGGCACCTTAGAGACTAACCAATTTATCTGAGCATAAGCTTTCGTGAGCTACAGCTCACTTCATCGGATGCAGTGATTGAAGTGATCCCTGTTGATCGTTCATGTATACAAAGTACTTTGAAATCTTTCATCATGAAAGACTTATAAAAAGGGATGTTGGCTATTTAAAGCTTAGATAAGATTATGTGTACTAAGAATGCATTCAGCATAGGGGGAACAGGTTTCTGTCTGATCATAAAGAGAGAATCTTGACTTGAAAAAAAAAAAGTTGTTATCCAGCAAATACGGTTTACTAAACTAAGATCTTTGAAGTTCCTACACCTCTATTATATTTTATGCTTCTTGTATATAATACATAGACATAACCCCTAGAGAACCTTTCTTTCTAACTGCCTCACACATAGAGACCTTTTTATGGTCAGGGTTGCCTTTTTGTAGGAACTTTTTCCCAGCATGCCTTTCTGGTGGCTGGCCTTTTAAATTTGGCAGCTCTAAAGTAGCTGTTTTACAGAGGGGTGGTGCTTTTTACATTACCCTTGGTTTTAAGCTAATAAGCACTCTTAACTTTTCAGGTATTCTCTTTCTTATTCCTGATGGTATATTTATTTATTTGTGCTGTTTAAGCTACATAATAATCATTGTGTTTATAAATCAGTGCCCCTCCCCCCAACACACACACACTTCCTGAATCAGGTCAGTTGTCACAATTATTAAATTCTATTTTATTTTCCTATTATTGTGACTTTTATACTGAGCTCATCTTAATACACCTAGATACCCAAAAATACATTGAAAAGTCACAAAGATATGAACATAAATTAGAACTTAAAAAATTGAAGTATCATTATGAAATTGTGACTTGCAATGTGTATGGAAGCAGTTTTAGAAGATGTTTTTAAAAGGGGTTAGCAAACCACAGTGCCTGTTGGACAAACATATGTTTTAAAAAGCAAAAAATAGCATTCCTTTTCCCACAACTTAATATGTTGGGGAACTTTGCATAACTGAATTCAAATAACTTCTCTGTGTTGTATTTTGAATAGGAGTGAAGCCACTGGCTTAGCCTGTTCTCATTTTGTCATATCACATAGCTGGGCTCATCCACTGCAGAATGAGCTCAGCTTAGCTCACTCTGTGGCTAGGGAAGTTTTAATTACATGAATGAGACTCATGTGTCTTGTGCTTTGCTCACGTTTTCATTTGGCAAGATATACAGAAAGTATTCATGTGGCTTGGTCCTTCTCTGCTAACTCTGGTGGGGTCCTTGGTCCTTCTCCGCTAACTCTTTCTTGTTTGAATTATAAGTGTTCTCTTTTTCCAGAGAGGAGCCCCAAACAAATATAATTTACTGTGGTAGATTTTTCCTTCTTACTAAAATCATTAAGCGGCACAGTGTGCAAATCAGCATTCCAATCTTCTCTGAAGACAGACTGTTCCAGTAGCGATATGCTTTTATATTTCCACTTCTCAGCTGCAGAATTCCACCTGTGATTAGAGTTCTGCGCTCCTCTTAATACACCTAGTTAAGCATACATTTGTAAGGTTCCTTTACCTTACCTCTTTCAGCTGCAGATTTCATTTTCACCTTGTTTTGAATCAGGTATCGATAAACACATAGATAAAATAAGGGCTATTTTCTCTGTGCCCAAAAGCAAGTTCTTAATGCTTGCTTCCAGGGAAGAACAATTAAGATATATACTTAAAATAAAATTCATTCTCCCACTACTTCCTCCACTGTGGGGACCTGGTCTTTGTTCACAAGAGTATTTCATAATAAAAGTACATCCCCTCCAGGACCTTTGTTGTTCCTTTGTGCTAATTGCAACTGATGATTCAGAGAAGGGGTCTTCTGGTTAAGGCACTTGATTCAATTCCTGGCTTTGCCATACACATCCTGAGAGACCCTGAGAAAATCCCTTCAGGCTGGATCCATAAAAGGATTTAGGCAATGCTCAGTGTCAGGAAAACACCGAGATTCACAAAGCGTGACTTAGGCACCTGGGCTCTGTATACCATGAATGGGGAGAGATAGGCACCTAGGAATGGGATTTACAAAAGCTAGCAAGCTAGGATGGGAGTCACTTAAGTTAGTCGGTAGGAGACATTGATGAGAGAGTTGTGTCCTAAGCCCTCATCCTTTTAGGGAGTTCAGCACCTAAATCAAGGCTGCAGGGAGGCACCTGTCTCTGTTTGCAGTCCACAGCTGGAAACCCTTCTCCTGCAGTCAGGCAGCTGAGGTGCCTAAGCCATTTCTTGCAAGAATGAGTACGGCAGGTGCCCAGCTCTACATAAAGGGCTTCCCTTTAGTCTACTGGTCAGGGCACTCCCCTAGGAGGTGGGAGATCCTGCTTCAGTTCTTCTCCTTTGCCTGAGGAGAAGGGATTTGAGCAGGAATCTGTTGGACTATAGAGAGATCCTCACTCTTTCTCTGGCCCAATTAGTATTTAATTATCCAGTTACACTGGAACAACTTCAATAGGAGACAGATTTCAGAGTAGCAGCCCTGTTAGTCTGTATTTGCAAAAAGAAAAGGAGTACTTGTGGCACCTTAGAAACTAACAAATTTATTTGAGCATAAGCTTTTGTGAGCTATGTCCTCACCCATAACTATTTCACATTTGGGGACAATGTATACCTTCAAATCAGCGGCACTGCTATGGGTACCCGCATGGCCCCACAGTATGCCAACATTTTTATGGCTGACTTAGAACAACGCTTCCTCAGCTCTCGTCCCCTAATGCCCCTACTCTACTTGTGCTACATTGATGACATTTTCAACATCTGGACCCATGGAAAAGAAGCCCTTGAGGAATTCCACCATGATTTCAACAATTTCCATCCCACCATCAACCTCAGCCTGGACCAGTCCACACAAGAGATCCACTTCCTGGATACTATAGTGCTAATAAGCGATGGTCACATAAACACCACCCTAGACTGGAAACCTACTGACCCCTATTCCTACCTACATGCCTCCAGCTTTCATCCAGATCACACCACACGATCCACTGTCTACAGCCAAGCTCTACGATACAACTGCATTTGCTCCAACCTCTGAGACAGAGACAAACACCTACAAGATCTCTATCAAGCATTCTTACAACTACAATACCCACCTGCTGAAGTGAAGAAACAGATTGACAGAGCCAGAAGAGTACCCAGAAGTCACCTACTACAGGACAGGCCCCACAAAGAATATAACAGAATGCCACTAGCCATCATCTTCAGCCCCCAACTAACACCTCTCCAACGCATCATCAAGGATCTACAACCTATCCTGAAGGATGACCCATCACTCTCACAGATCTTGGGAGACAGGCCAGTCCTTGCTAACAGACAGGCCCCCAACCTGAAGCAAATACTCACCAGCAACCACACACCACACAACAGAACCGCTAACCCAGGAACCTATCCTTGCAACAAAGCCCGTTGCCAACTGTGTCCACATATCTATTCAGGGGACACCATCATAGGGCCTAATCACATCAGCCACGCTATCAGAGGCTCGTTCACTTGCACATCTACCAATGTGATATATGCCATCATGTGCCAGCAATGCCCCTCTGCCATGTACATTGGTCAAACTGGACAGTCTCTACGTAAAAGAATAAATGGACACAAATCAGATGTCAAGAATTATAGCATTCAAAAACCAGTCGGAGAACACTTCAATCTCTTTGGTCACTCGATTACAGAACTAAAATTTGTAATTCTTCAACAAAAAAACTTCAAAAACAGACTCCAATGAGAGACAGCTGAATTGGAATTAATTTGCAAACTGGATACAATTAACTTAGGCTTGAATAAAGACTGGGAGTGAATGGGTCATTACACAAAGTAAAACTATTTCCCCATGTTTATTCCCCACCCCCCACTGATCCTCAGATGTTCTTGTCAACTGCTGGAAATGGCCCACCTTGATTATCACTACAAAAGGTTCTCCCCAACCCCCGCCCCCCGCTCTCCTGCTGGTAATAGCTCACCTTAAGTGATCACTCTCCTTACAGGGTGTATGGTAACAACCATTGTTTCATGTTCTCTATGCATATAAATCTCCCCACTGTAGTTTCCACTGAATGCATCTGATAAAGTGAGCTGTAGCTCACGAAAGCTTATGCTCAAATAAATTTGTTAGTCTCTAAGGTGCCACAAGTACTTCTTTTCTTTTTTCAATAGGAGAGATTCAAAGAGCTCCATACCAGACTATCCCTTAGTCCAGTGGTTAGGGCACTTACCTATGAGGCACGGACCCCTACTTCAAATCCTTTCTCCTCATCCAGCAGAGTGGGAAATGGACCTGAGGTCTCCTGCATCCTGGGAGAATATACTAACCCCTGGGTTAAAGGCTATAAGGGAGGTGATGGTTCTCCTCCTGGTCATTTTGTGCAGATTTCTAAAATTCTTTGAGGGGGTCAACAAGCATGTGGACAAGGGGGATCCAGTGGATATAGTGTACTTAGATTTTCAGAGAGCCTTTGACAAGGTCCCTCATCAAAGGCTCTTAAGCAAAGTAAGCTGTCATGGGATAAGAGGGATGGTCCTCTCATGGATCAGTAACTGTGAATAGATAGGAAACAAAGGGTAGGAATAAATGGTCATTTTTCAGAATGGAGAGAGATAAATAGTGGTGTCCCCCAGGGGTCTGTACTGGGACCAGTACTATTCAACATATTTATAAATGATCTAGAAAAAGGGGTAAAAGTGAGGTGGCAAAATTTGCACATGACACAAAACTACTCAAGATAGTTAATTCCAAAGCAGACTGAAGAGTTACAAAGGGATCTCACAAAACTGTGTGACTCGACAACAAAATGGCAGATTAAATTCAATGTTGATAATTGCAAAGTAATGCACATTGGAAAACATAATCCCAACTATACGTATACAATGATAGGGTCTAAATTAGCTGTTACCACTCAAGAAAGAGATCTTGGAGTCATTGTGGATAGTTCTCTGGAAACATCCACTCAATGTGCAACTGCAGTCAAAAAAGCAAACAGAATGTTGGGAATCATTAGGAAATGGATAGATAATAAGACAGAAAATATCATACTGCTTCTATATAAATCCATGGTACGCCCACATCTTGAATACTGCATGCAGATGTGGTTGTCCCATCTCAAAAAAGATATATTGGAATTGGAGAAGATTCAGAAAAGGGCAACAAATATGATTAGGGGTATGCAAACAGTTTCCATATGAAGAGAGCTTAAAAAGACTGGGACTTTTCAGCTTGGAAAAGAGATAACTAAGGGGGGATATGATAGAGGTCTATAAAATCATGACTGGTGTGGAGAAAGTAAAGAAGGAAGTGTTGTTATTTACTCCTTCTCATAACACAAGAACTAAGGGTCACCAAATGAAATTAATAGGAAGCAGGTTTAAAACAAACAAAAGGAAGTATTTCTTCACATACCACACAGTCAACCTGTGGAACTCTTTGCCAGATGATGTTGTGAAGGCCAAGACTATAACAGGGTTCAAAAAAGAACAAGATAAATTCATGGAGGATAGGTCCATCAATGGCTATTAGCCAAGATGGGCAGAGATGGTGTCCCTAGCCTCTGTTTGCCAGAGGCTAGGAGTTGGTGGCAGGGCATGGATCACTTGGTGATTGCCTGTTCTGTTCATTCCCTCTGGGGGACCTGACATTGGCTGCTACTGGAAGACAGGATACTGGGTTAGATGGACCTTTGGTCTGATCCAGTAGGGCCATTCTTATGTTCTTATGAGTTATGCATGCTCAGAGCACACCTATTGGATTCTTAAATAAAATCCACCCACAGGCACTCTTAAATAGAATCCACCCACAGGCACTCTTAAATAGATGCTCTTCCCCTGATTTGTGGATCACACTGGGGCTTAGGGATGAGACAGGCATCCAGATGCTTAGAGCGAAGCAGCAGTGTGCATGCCCAAAGGCAGAAACTTAGGCACATAGGGAACTTTCACAGCACAAATTTAGGTGCCAAGTGAGTGTAGGTACCTACAGGGTTAGGCAGCACCTGCACAGGGGGGTGTAGATCACAGTGATGCCTAAAACTGGGACTTAGGTGCCTAAGTCCCCTTGTGGATCTGAGCCTTCATTGATGTGTCTCAGTTCTCCATCTATAAAATGGAGATGATTAAGACATCCCTACTTCGTAAGAGTGTTGTAAAACATTTCATTATTTTTGAGGTACCCCTATATTTATATGTGGCCCCCATTAGCTCCACAGTGTTTAATTCATGTAGTCTTACAACACTTCTGTTCACAGACGGGGAAATGAAGCATAAAGAGACTTGCTCAGGTCACCCAGGAAGTCTAGAGCAGCAGGGAATTGAACCAGGGTGGGTGCCATGACCATGTGACCATACTTCCTCTATACATATATATATGTACATATTTTTAAACATGTAAGTACTACCTGGTAGAAAAGTCCCAACATCTTCCAGGTCAGGTATGCCATGATGAGTTAGTTAGACTACCAGGTAAAAGCATAATTGGTGAACTGAAATCATCGTTTTTGAGAGTAAGAAATTACAGAATTAAATCATTAAGGTAAGCTAGGAAGGAAAGATAGGAAGAATAGTAATGTAGGATTCATACAAGGTTCATGCGCTTGGCAACATTCAGGGCACACCCGGAGTGTTGTGCTGGACCTGTGCACACACAGCTCCTCTCAAGGGCATCAACCTTGGAATCTCGCCCAGATGGCATGAACTGTGGGAAGCCTCCCAGGACTGGGCTCAAGGCCCGAGAGCAAGGAATGTGGTAGATAGAAATTGGTAAATAAGAATGTTAAACAAAGCCAGTGTATTCCTTTTATCTGTTGGAGAATGTAATGCACGGGGGGAGAGAGAGAATAAAGGGGAAGGTGGAAAGCTGACAGGCAGCAGCCCGTTAGCAGACCAGCTCGCTTGCTTGCTAAAAGCTGTGTTCCGTCTTGTCATTGAACCGCCACATAGTAAGGCTAACATGTATCTATCAGGTGCACTTTAATGACCTGAAAATTACAAAGGAATCCTATAAAAAGTGGATACATGGACAAACTGCTTGGGGGGGATACAAAAGACTAGCACAAGCATGTAGGGACAAAATCAGAAAGACTAAGGCACACAAGGAGTTACACGTAGTAAAAGACCATAAGAAGAGGTTCTTTAAATACATTAGAAGCAAAAGTGCCCAGGAAAGTGTGGGTCCTCTACTTAGCATGGAAGGAAAGCTGACATATTTAATGCCCATTTTTCCTCAGTCTTCACTAAAAAGGTTAATGCTGACCAATGTTCCCTCTAATTTTTGACAGGCCGTGTGTGCAAAAAAATTCTTCTGTGCAAATTTTTGTGCGTGTGGTGTTTTGCCGTGTGCACGGGGTTTAGGATCTGTGTACGCGCGCACACGCGCACAGCTTAGAGGGAACAGTGATGCTGACCCAATAGTCAACACAATTAATATTATCAAGAAGGTGGAAGGAGCACAAGGCAAAATGGGGAAAGAACAGGTTAAAGAATATTTAGATAAGTTAGATGTATTCAAGTAGGCAAGACCTAGGGTACTTAAAGAACTAGTTCATCTGGGCTCGGAACCACTAGTAATTTTCTTCAAGAACTCATGGAAGACAGGTGAAATCCCAGAGGACTGGAGAAGGGCAAACATAGTACCTATCTTTAAAAAGGGGAACGAAGAGCACCCTGGGAATTATAGACCAGTCAGCCTAACTTCAGTACTTGGAAAGATACTTTATTAAATGGCCAATTTGTAAACATCTAAAGGATAATAGGGTAAGAAGGAATACGCAGCATGAATTTGTCAAGAACAAATCATGCCAAACCAACCTAATTTCCTTCTTTGACAAGGTTACTGGCCTAGTGGTTAGCGGGGGAGTAATACATGTGATATATCTTAATAGTTGTAAAGCTTTTGACACAGTCACCCATGACATTCTCATAAGCAAACTAGGGAAATGTGGTCTAGATGAAACTACTATAAGGTGGGTGCACAACTGATTGAAAGACCTTACTCAGAGTAGTTATTAATGATTCACTGTCAAAATGGAAGGCTGTATGTAATGCGGTTTCACAGGGCTCAGTCCTGGCTCCATACTATTCTATATATTTATTAATGTCTTGGGTAATGGAGTGGTGAATATTCTCATCTAATTTGCAGATGACAACAAGATGAGGGGGGTTACAAGCACTTTAGAAAACAGGATTAGAATTCAAAATGACCTTGACAAATTGGAAAATTGGTCTGAATTCAACAAGATGAAAGTCAATAAAGACAAGTGCAAAATACTACATTTAGGAAGGAAAAATCAAATGCACAGCTACCAAATAGGGACTAACTGGCTCGGTGGTCACTAATGCTGAAAAGGATCTGAGGGTTACAATGGATCACAAAGTATCTGAAGGAAGAATAGTGTAAGTATCGGGGGTAGCCGTGTTAGTCTGTATCCACAAAAACAACAAGGAGTCTGGTGGCACCTTAAAGACTAACAGATTTATTTGAGCATAAGCTTTCGTGGGTAAAAACCCCACTTCTTCAGATGCATGGAGTGAAAATTACAGATGCAGACATAAATATACTGACACATGAAGGGAAGGGAGTTACCTCACAAGTGGAGAACCAGTGTTGACAGGGCCAATTCGATCAGGGTGGATGTAGATCACTCCCAACAATAGATGGGGAGGTGTCAATGCCAGGAGAGGTAAAGCTGCTTCTGTAATGAGCCAGCCACTCCCAGTCCCTATTCAAGCCCAAATTAATGGTGTTAAATTTGCAAATTAATTTTAGTTCTGCTGTTTCTCTTTGAAGTCTGTTTCTGAAATTTTTTTGTTCAAGTATAGCTACTTTCAAATCTGTTTTAGAATGTCCAGGAAGATTGAAGTGTTCTCCCACTGGCTTTTGTATGTTACCATTCCTGATATCGAATTTGTGTCCATTTATTTATGGATCACGAATTGAGCATGAGTCAACAATGTGATACAGCAGCAAAAAAGGCTAATATTGTTTGATGGTGTATTAACAGGAGTATATGTAAGACACAGGAGGTAATTGTCTCACTCACCTCAGCACTGGTGAGGCCTCAGCCCTGTACTGTAGTACTGTACTGTAGTACTGTATAAGTACTGTACCTAGCCCTGGGCACCACACTTTAGGAAAGATTTGGACAAATTGGAGAGAGTCCAGAGGAGAGCAGCAAAAATGCTAGGTTTAGAAAAGCTGACCTAAGGGGAAAGTTTAAACAAATCTGGGCATGTTTAGTCTCAAGAAAAGAAGACTGAGATGGGACCTTATAACCATCTCAAATATGTTAAGGTCTCTTATAAAGAGGCGGTGATCTACTATTCTCCATGTCCACTGAAAGTAGTAATGGGCTTAATCTGCAGCAAGGGAGACTTGGGTTATATATTAGGAACATCCTTCTAACTATAAAGGTAGTTAAGCTCTTGAATAGGCTTCCAGGGAGACTGTGGAATCCCCGTCACCGAAGATTTTTAAGAACAGATTGGACAAATACCTGTCGGAGATGGTATAGGTTTACTTGGTCCTGTGCCAGCACATGGGGCTGGACCTGATGACTTCTTGAGGGCCCTTCCAGCCCTACATTTCTGTGATTCTGTGATGAACACCTTCATGCATGTTTTTCAGGTTTTATTTTTGATGTTGAAAAATAATAATACTTTGCCTTTGCATAGTGCCTGTCATCTGAGCATGCCGGGGCAGTTTACAAACATTAATTAAACCTATTAACAGAGCTCTGAGCCAGGTAAATATTATTCTATCCATTTCATATTCATGGATGTACTGCCACCAAGAGCAGAGAAATTACACAGAGCAGCATTACACAGTGAGTCAGTGGCATTACTGGCCACAGTATGCCTAGTCCTCTGCACTAACCACTAGATGATATGTCCTCTTCTTCAAATTGCTGATTCATAACATCTTCAGTATAATGGATAGGGTTAAAGTTAAATGTGAGTGGCTGTCGTGCAGGGGCTGATCTTCAGAGCAAGCCAGCTCCCATGAAGTCAATAGGAGCCATAAGAAAACTGGACAAATAATTGATGCAACATTTAAATAATCAGGGTCAAGATTGCCCCAGCTAGCTGATACATAGAAGAAATGGATACAGACCTGAAATGGAAGGGGAGGTGGGAAGGTTAGGGATAGACTACATCATTAAAGGATTTTACAAGGCAGTCTACAACTACAGTTACTTTCTATGAATGTTGATGGCTACCTTCAATTCTAACTCATTTTCCTGAAAAACTGGAAATCTTTTCTATAAATATACAATTTATGAGCATGTCACAAATTGATCTCAAATTAGAGATACTTTTAAAATCAAAAAAGCAGATTGGCAAACATGAAATTAGTGCAATTACAAGTCATGGTTTCTGAATAACGTTGATCTAACCTGTAATTAATTTTATCTTTGACACAAAAAGTTTAAATTGAAATCAATGTAGCATTGCAAGAGTTATGGGCTGCTGTATACACTACTGTACTTCATCTAGAGCCAGGTTCTGCTGCCCTTATTCATATTGAATAGTATCCTATTCTTTGAGTGCCTCCCCCCTTCCCTCCAAATAAGAGTGGCAGGATCTAGCCCTTGGTACAATGGGACACATCTGGAATTTTTCTAGTGTTTGTGCCATAGCAAAGTTTATTTTTATTTTTTATCTACAGGACAGTGACACATATGTATGTATTTATTTATCTCTGCTAGCCACATAACCAGCATTCAGATGCTACTGTAACTACTTACCTGGGTGACCCTGGCTCATAAGGGATGAAATTCATCCAAATTTAGTGGAGTTACACCTGGGATGAATTTGGATGAAGGCTTTTAAAAGGCTGGTCCTACTTCCATTGATGCTAATGGGAGGTTGTCACTGAGTTCAATGGGACCAATAGCAAGCCTTCAATAATTTACCTGATGTAGAATCCATGACTCAGAGAGTCTGTGTACCTCTAAATCCTTTCACTTGAAACCTGAAAGATGCTGCTTCCTTATAAGTGATTTAAATTATTATTATGCTTAACTATTGTTGGTTTTCTATGCAAACCTTAAAGAAAAAATGAGGGCTAAATAAGCAGCATTGATTTTAGTCACATCAGTGAATATGAAATTTCCTTCCACTTGTAAGATACATTCTGCACTCTGGCAGTAGAAGCAGCCCAGATTATCAAGGAGATTCATTGTCATTAGCTGCAGAGAAAGCTCATGATTGACTTGCTCCCATCCCCCCAAGCTAGAGGAAATGCGCTAGCAGGAATAACTTAGCAAAGGGATGGGTTATAAAAGGTCACTAATGGGAAGCAATATTTATCAACATAATGTCCTTAAGAGATCATAGATTATTAATTACTACAGAGTCATAAGCTCTAGTCAAAAGAAACTTAATTGCTTTAAACCAAAAATCACTGCAAGATTAGTAAGGAATGTATAACACCAGCATGATATCTGGTTTTACAAAAGGGCCACAGACATCAGTAGCAGGGCTCTTGGGAGGGTTCATTTTCAATCTGCCCATGCTCATGTGAGAATTGCTCTGATAATCTTACTGAGCTCTTTTGCTAAATGTATTCATCAAATAAATAATTTACATTATAAAGGCAGAGGACAAGAGATGCACAAAAGCCATCAAATGGGATATTTCAATACAGTCTTTTCATTTAGGAAATGGAAACAATCAAAATTGCTTTTTTCAGCTCCTGAAGCCTGTGTTAACTATAACCTAAGCATTTTAAATTGCCTGAGATAGCAGCAATTCTCTAGAATCCAATGCCCACATGAACTATGCCTTAAGAAAAAATATGTTTGTAATAAAGCTATAATTGGGCACAGGGAAACTGGCGGATTGTTGTGAACCAAGGTAGAATTCACCCTGGCAGTTATATTGATGTTGTTTACAAACCTGTATGTTACCAGCTGCCTAGTGAGCTGGATGCTTTGTTCTCTTATATAACTGATTAGATGATAGCTTGTAATTCATTTGCGCTATATTATATCATTTTATATGTATTATTCCATATGATGTTATGCAGCTTTTTTACCCACTTAAGTTCCTGGCTCCCCTTATGTTGTCATTTGCATTGTATCACAGGGTGGAGAGATTTTTTTTGGCTCTTTTACAAAATACCTATCATGTGGCTGTATGAACTCAGAAGGTTGGCTTTTTTTATCCCTTTTCCAAAACCTGGAAGGACAGCACTTCTTTGGATTATACTTAATTCCAGTAATTAAATTAGGTTGGAGGATTAAAAAACTACCCTCACCTGATCACTGGTATTTTTGACTACAGTTCCTAAGACCATCTAACTTGCTTGTCATCCTGGCATTGTCATATTTCAAATCCCTACACAGGTTCCCATTTTCCTGCATTTCTAATTCAAGCTAGTTGTCCTTGTGTTCAAGGCTTTTCAGAGCTCTGTCCTTGCTTATTTATCTCTTACCTCTTACCAGGTCACTCCCTGTCTCGTCCCTTCTATCAAGGATGCCAGCCCGGACTGCCTATCTGACCATTTCCCTCACAACTATCTTTACCCCTTCTCTTACGTATCCCCATGTGCATGAAATGTAAACTCACAAAGAAGACTACTACTACCATCTTCTTCAAATCTCCACTTGAGACACCAAGAAGAAATTGTTAATTTACAAGAAATTAGCAATAATAATGGGTAGGTTGAAATCTCTTTGAATATGGTGTATATTAAAATGTTAATATTTTGATCATAACCCTGTCTTCCTCCTTTTAATTTTGCTCATCTACAAAGACCTGATCCTGAAGTTTTTCTGCATGAAAATAGGGGTCCACCAGTCCAGATCAGCTTGAGACCTTGCATTGTAATCTCTTCATGGCAGAGACTATGTGTCTCTTTTTAATGGGTGCTACAGGAATACAAATTGAACATGGTAGATTACATAGCTTCTCCATCACTTGAGGTCTTTAAATCAGTACTGGATGTCTTTCTAAAAGATATGCTCTAACTCAAAACAGAAATTATGGGCTTACTTCAGATATTACTGGAAAAGACTCTGTCATCTATGAGATGCAGGAGGTCAATCTAGATGACCATAATGGCCTCTTCTGGCCTTTTAAATATATGAATCTATGAATAAATAACAAAAAGAATAAAGAATAGATAAAGACTAAATTGACATAATTGCTGGCTGAGCCTCAAGCAAAGATTAAAACGCCTGAGAATGAGTGAACAAGTAATTCAATGCTAGACATGTTCCTTCCAAGACACTATTGTGGTACAGTGGCAGAGTTCTACTACTGTGGTGTATGTACATTCTGTGGATAGATACAGGGCTTCAGTTTCCGGTACCATCAGTTTGGCATTTTTCACCAAATCAACATTAATTGAAAAAAAATGAAGAAAAAATTGTCTTTCCACATATTCCCAATGTGGCAACATCTTTATCAGTCACACTTGATGATACATGGGAGTACAAAGGCCTTTTAAAAATAGTTAATCTTTTTAAATTAAAGGAAAGGAAGGATGATTTTACAAGTGAAGTTCAGCATTGGGAGTTTAGAAATCTGAGTTCTTAGCCCGACACAGACTTGCTGAGTGACTGGGCAAGTTACTTAACTTCACTGTGCCTCTGTTTCCCCATCTGTATGTATTATTATCCCCACTCTACTTTTCACAAAGGGGAGCTGTGCAATTTAATTTATTAATGTATATAAAGTGTTGTATGATTCTTACACAGAAGTTGCTATAAAAAATACTGTTATGGGTTTGGCTGAACCTTGTGATGGGACAGGGCACGGCCACCATCTTCCATTCTGAATAAATGTAAAGAAGCCACTGTAAGGAGGCAGTAGCATCCATAAGCACAGGCACATGGAAGAAGATGAGCAGAAGCTAAAGCATGTTGCCAACGGGTTTCAAATGCAGGGGCTAGAACTTTGATGGGTTGAACTGTGTGTGTGTGTGCGCACGTGCATGCACACACATACAACACTCCAGAGAGAGAGACACATACAGGACAAGATGAAGCACTATGGGGAAGGAGAAGCAAGAGAAAGAATCAAAAGAAAACTAGACACATGCAGCCTGAATGAATTTGGTGCTGTGACTAAGGAAGCTGTCTTCTGGTTTTGGTACCTCCTGTGTTTGGAGAAGTAGGATTTTGTACCTCATTCCTTGTAACTAAACAAGACTGTATCAAAGAAAATATGAGACTCCATCGTCAATTTTTCCTCTCAGCTGGAACACTCATAGGGCCCAGAACTTTGGCTAGCTGCTCAGGTAGAAAAAAGTACCTTGACTTTTTGTAGAAAATCAACTGAATTAAACCAGTGTTGCCAAACCCCAGTGTTCAAAAAAGGGGTCTGAATTCCCCCAAATCATTAGGTTGGTTAATAAAGCATGAACTTAAAAGAAAAATGCAGCTGGGGTTACATTTTCAAGCTTTTTCCTGCAACCCATAGGTGCTAGAATTTTTTTAATGGAAGTAGAGATTCTCATCTAATCACTCCAAATGTTGTGACACTTGCAATGAAATTGTGAAAGTTGGTAACAATGAAAATTTGACACTTTGAAGCATTAAAGCAGCATGCAAATTTTAAGTATTTAAATGTTATATACAGTGAAAGGTGTTGGCAAAGGTGTAGGGGAAAGCATTAAGGTGTAATTAAAAACCTCCAATTTATCTTGGAAATGTAATAAGAGTTGTTGCTACAGCAAAATCTCAGAGAAAAGATATGAATTTTTAAAAATGCTATGGAAGATCTCTCTTCAACTAGGAACCAGCAGTAAAAGATGTGTCTTATCCAGCCTCTTTACAACATATAGGAACATGTTACACACACTTGAGCTGGTTAAAACCCTTTTTTGATTGAGAAACAGCCATAATGTTTTACTTGATTTCTGCAAGCCACACTGAGATGAGCAAGAGGGGTTGTCTAGCAGAGTGTTTTCTATTAGCATCCTAGACATTTATAATTTACTTCCTGTAGAGATATGTTTGTAGAAGGTTTTAATTTAGAGATGCTCCCTGATAAGTGATAATATTATGAACATAGGAATTTAGAGATGTGCCCTGGAGACAGGGATTGGGAACACCACATGGGTGCATGTAGCAGCTCACTAGAGAAGCTGTCCAGTTTGTTTTATTGAAGTTTTATTCATTTCTTATTCACCAGTTTGTTTTTTAAGGAACCCCAAGATCGTTATGGCGTGAGTTTGACAGACTTCAAGGTAGACTTCCCTTATCTCCTGTGCCTGTGACAAAATAGGTGCTGGGTACAGTACATGGTGGTGAGGAACTTTGGGAACATGTATGGGCACTCTTAGGACAGTTGATTAATGTCTATTATATTTATATTTTGTACAGCAGTATTCAATGTACTGATGAAAAGACCTAGGTGTTTATTATAATTAATTTGATCTGTGGCATTGATGGGTCTATTTATTTGTTTAGAATTTTTTAAAGGATTGTCAAGGGCACCCAAAGCACTCTATTGTTAGAGTTTGCAAATATTCAAACAACAAAATAAGAGGTGTGGAGAGGGTTAAGCTACTAACACACATCCTCCTCAGTGTCCTTTTTTCCTCATAGGAGGAGTGAGAGAGAGGATTTATCTGTACACTTCAGCTGTATTTTTGGAGCGTAAAATACCTGAGGACAATCTGGAAATGGATGCTAATTAAGTCTGAACATAAAATCTTCTGCCTCCAATAATTTATTACTCGGATTAAGTAGAAATTATCGTCGAGCATACACAGTGCAAGAAATAGCATATATGGTTATAAAATGTCACTTATCTTGTTTATATTTTTGCTATAAGAACTGCTAAACACAAAAGACCTTATTAAATACACTGTCTTCATATTACTAGAATTAGAGATTGAAGACAAGACAAAGGATCTAAACACTATTTTCCCTTCAGACACTAATGTTGCTTTTTGTCATACAGTAATTATAAATCTCATATAAAGCTTCTATCACTCTTGTTAGCCAAAAATAAAAATAAAGCTGTGTGCAGTAATTATATACACTGTATATAGTTCTAGTCTATTTACACTATTTAATTTAGAAAGAGCCTTCTATTTGCATATTTATTTGAGCCTCCCATGAATTAAACATAATGAAAACTTACTTATTTTTACCGTATTCTTACAGTTCATCACACAGAAGCTATATTTTTGAGTCTTTCACTGTAGATTATATATCATCAAGACCACTTTTCTAGGGTTTTAACTTGGCCTTTTCATATTACATTATTTTGTGCGTAAATAAAACACTTTTTTATCTCCAGCTGTCAATCTAATAACTCTATTTCCACTACAGTTTATATTAAAAAAAAATTAAGACTGTTTTATATTAGGTATTAGGTTAAAATACACTAAAATAACAATGTTCTGATTTAAGTACATATAATTTATTATTTTATGCTTCAAAAGCATCTTTAATCCAACTTCTTGGGTGTATCATTACAGGCATAGTGTATTCTTTTGAAATTCTAAGCCTTATAGCGGACAATTTCCTAACTCAAGAAGTGTTCAGCCAATATGGGGGAATTCTTTATTAGACCTTGTCCTAGCAGATAAAGAAGAACTGATTACATACTTAAAAATTAATGGTAGCTTAGGTACAAATGATCATGGCTTGATCACATTAATAATGTGCAAGCAGAATAAAATCCAGACCAGTAATATGTATACTTAGTACTTTAATAGGGCCAACTGCACAAAGCTGAAAACAATTATGAGCCAACATGAAGGAAGGAAGAATTGAATCAGAAAAATGTGGATTGTAATTGGGAATTATTTAAGAACACCTTACTAGATGTACAAAACACCAGAATCCCACAATTGAGGAAGAAGGCTGTGCTGCTTTAAAAAAAAAAAATCCAACCTGTTTAAGAAGGGAAAGCAGCTATAAAACAAATGAAAGAAAGGGGAAATTGATAGTAATGAAGTTAATCAATAAATCAGAAGAGGGTCACAGTATTACTACCCTTACTTCTGCGCTGCCTTCAGAGCTGGGCCGAGAATCACGGGTTTCACCCTGTCCCTCTGACTGTAGTCCAGAAGGACTCTCCTTTGGTGCACCAAGGGGGATTCCACCATTGGCAGCTATATAGTTAATGAGACACGGGACTGAGTCTATCCCTTCCTCTGCCACAGAGGTAATATATTATACTGGGCAAGTCACTTAAACCAAGCTTTTCACAGGTGGCCATTGAGCACTCACAGCTGCAGCTGAAACCAATGGGAGCAGGTCTCTGAACACATCAAGTTCTGTACAATAGTGAGTATTCTGAAATATCAGGTCCTAAATTACTCAGATTGGGCAGCCAAAATTAGTGGATACTTCTGACCTTAATCTCTCTGTCCCTCAGTGCATAATCAACCTTAATTCTGGTATTTCCTAACTTGAGTTCTTGATTTTAAAACCTAAATAACATTATTTTAATGCTTTATTTCAGTCTATCTATCATATACATATTACACACTCAGAATATACTATTTATTGTGAAGAAACTATATACTGTATTATTTTAAAATATCATCACTTTTGATGCAGTAGAAGAATACAGGTCTCTAAAAATGTTCTCATTAAAAACCATAAAGAATACTTTGAAAGAGCTTAGAAAACCTTTTGAGGCTCATTTGCATAATTCATTTTTAGAACATTGATTAGCAAGGAAATGCAATTGCTTTTCTGCCTGTTTGTATTTTAATTTCCAATGCAAATACTAATTAGGAAATGTTATTCATACAGTACAACAACCCTAAATGTACTACTAACAGTTAAAGCCAATCTTTACATTGCTGAAAGTGCATCTAATGGAAATTTTTGAAACTATATATTCCACAGCAATGAGAAAATATGCTTTCTTTGGCTCTGTTCAGCTGATGAAAACGATGGATGCAATCTTGACCCAATTGCAGTAAATGGGACCTTTGCTATTTACTTCAGTGCGGCAAGAATTTTACCCAATGTACAGGTCAGGCTGTAGTCAAGATGGTATTGGCAGTAGTTCCCAACCACTAATGGGTATACCAGAAATGGTACTTCAGCCTTTATGGTCTGATAAGCTAGTACTCTGTGTCTGGTGCCATTTCCACCTTAAAAGAGAACAGCAAAGTCTCCCTTGGCTTTTTCCATTAGAAACATAGGGTCAGATCCTTACCTGCTGTAAATCAATGACACTGTTGGAAAACTGCTTGATTTTGCCGTTGGGAATACAGGAAAACCAGACAATAACAATTAGGATGTCACAAGAGAGTGAAACCTGAGCAACTGAATAGGTGGTTTATTTATTTATTTGTTTGTTTTGTTAACCTGTGTTTCACTCAAACTCTTGGCAAACACTTAGAAGAACGTCTCCCTTTGTTAAACATTCTGCTTCTCCTCTCCCACCCGTTAATTGAGGGTGGAGAAAGTTCTTGCTCTCAATTTCCTCATCTCTTCCCTTCCTCCATAATCCATGTTACAGATTCATAGATTCCGAGACTAGAAGGGATCATTGTGGCCATCTAGTCTGACTTGACACAGGCCATAAAACTTCCCCAAAATAATTCCTAAATCATATCTTTTAGAAAAGCATACAACCTTGATTTAAAAATTGTTGGTGATGGAGAATCCACCTCAACTTTTGGTAAATTGTTCTGATGTTTAAGTACCCTCATGGGAGATAGGGCCTGAGACTCCCAGCCAAACTGGGAGGGTTGGCAGCCCTAGGTCCAGCCCATGTCCCCCCGCCCCGCCAACTAAGGACCAGCCCTCCCTCCCCCTCTATTTGAAGCCGGCATGGCAGGGTTGGGCCAGCGTCTAGGCCCAGAGCTGGGGCTGGCCTGGTGCTCAGAGCGGTGGGCTGGGGCGCCTCCAGCTGCGGGGGGGGGGCACTTGGGGTTCCGGTGAGGGGGAAGGGCCTCAAGTGGAAGGGGCGGGGGGGGCAGGCTAACCTCCCCGAAGGAGGGATTCACCCACTGCCCATGAAGCTATCCATCATACCAGGAGGAGAAAGCTGGTTTGGGGGGAGGTGCTCTGCAGCTGGAAGGCCTAAATCCATTCCCTTTTTCAGTCATGTCTCCAGGCAGAGTTCCCCTGAGCCGTGTCCACTGACTCTGTTAACATCTTTGAGGAGCAGTGGGTGTTGTCTGGGGTTCTCTGTTCGCTGTATCCCCTTCTGGTTCCCTCATTTTCAACCTTTGACCTCTCTCCCATTTCTGTTTTTCATTTTGTTGCCCCACATACTCACTTGTGACCTGAGTTTAGTGGTTCCGCCCCCTTAGCTGAGGGGATGGCCTATAGTTTTGTGTGGGGCCAGACCTGCCTTTCTCAGATCCACAAATAGTACACACCTTCCAACTTCTGCACCATATGAAGCAGAAGTCCTATAGACACATGGGCTATACTATACAACCTTGATTCGTTCCCAGAGCTGGTCCTTTTTGTGTTCTCTATAAACCAAAGAACCTGAGGAAAAAATTGTGTGTGATTATGCCAGTAAAGTTTGTATCATAATGCATACATACAAGGAGACCAAATGAAGGCTGCACAGCCGCTTTTCTGATCACTCTCTCCTCCCCTTTGGCTCATTCCCCGCACAAGTTCCTAGTCCCAGTCTCCTGGTCTAGCCAGTCCCAGTCTCCCCCTCGTTCCCAATCTGTGTGTTACCTCCCACCCAACTGGCTCCCAGTCCCTCTGTTGTTTCCCTCATCATCTCCCAGTCTTGGTCACCCCTGGCTCCCAACCCCAGGTTCCTCTCCAGCTTCCAGTTTCATTGCCCAACCAGCTCCAGTCTCCCCACCTCAAACTCCCAATCCCAGTTTCTTTCCCACACTCCAGTCACAGTTTCATCAGACTCCTTCTCCCAATCCTTGTCTTTCCCTCCCACATGGCTTTTGTCTTCTGTACATTCGAACCAGACAGATTCTCCTTCCACCCGGCCTGGGTGCCAACCACACGCCAGTCAGTGAAAGCACTACAGAGACCGGCTTCCTGCTCTCAGTACCCAGGTCCCAGCCCCAACCAAGCCCAGAGCAGCAACGAGCAGGAAAAGCTTTCTGAGCCCCGATAGCACAGGGCTGGAGCACGCTCTGCCTCTCTGTGGGGATGGTTCACGTGTAGTGCAGTCACACGTAGGTGCAGTGAGGGGATGGAGCATGCTCAGTTGCTTTGGTCAGCACCAGGAGCTGTTAAAACCTCAGTTAGGACGGATTCTTCCACAGCCGCCGACTTTCTGATTTCCACGGGGGGTGCTTGATTCCCGCTCCGCCCCAGGCCTCACCTCCAATCCACCCCTTCCCCCAAGGCCCCAACCTGCCCTGCATCTTCCTGCCTAGCTCTGCCCCCTCTCCTGAGCGCACTCCGCCCTTGCTCCACCTCTTCCTGCCCCCCTTCTCTCACTCCACCCAGCGTCTCCTGTCTGCCACATAACAGCTGATCAGCAGTGGGCAAGGGGAAACTGGGGGGAGGGGGAGGAGCTGATGGGCGGGGCCCGCCAGTGGGTGCTGAGCACCCACTATCTTTTTCCCTGTGGGTGCTTCAGCCCCAGAGCACCCATGGACTCGGGGCCTATGGATTCTTCAGCGATTTTTAGCTGCTAAACTTGAACAAGTCTGAGTCTGTAGTTTTTCAAAGATTTATAACTTGTCCAGATTTGAGTGGATTTTCACTCGGTCAGCCAAAACCCTGCCGAATGTCTAGCCCTTCCCCCAAAGCCTGGGGGCACTACAGCAGCTCAAAAAAAGTCTCAAGATTTTTTTTTTAACATGAGCCAAACAACATATATTTCCTTAGCTTTGTCCTCAGAAATGGCTGGGCTGGTTTGGATGCACATTTTCAGAAAACTGCAGCCTGAGACAGATATTTGGCATGCACATTTTCAGCCCCAATAGTTATAGTTTGGCAAAGTAATAAGCAACCGAAAATTGGGTCTTATTATGGGAAGTGTCAGGCAACCTTACCAGCTCTCCCTATTATATAAGTTTGTGTGTTTGTGAAGTACGTGTGTGTCTGTGTACATATATGTGTGCCATTACATATATGAAAATGTTTGGTTTACTTGAATAAGGTAAATACCCAGGATAAATGGATAATGGCTTAGGTGGGGTGGGTCCTAATGAATGATTACGGAACTTGATGAATAGCAATTAACTGCTAGTCTTTTACTTTTCACTCGGCCACTGATAATGTACAACAAGAATGATTGCCATGTCTTATTGACAAATAAGAAAGCCCTCTCTAGTTCAGTCATCAGTCACCCTCTATGGGGCCCAGGATTCTGCACATAGGAATGGGTTGGGCCACAGGAAGGTCTGAAGGAGAGGAGTCACATTCTAACCAGGATCTAGAAGTTTGGGGGGCTTTTTACTTGAGGGGGGCAAAGGACAGGGCATTCTGCCTACCAACTGGTAGACACTACAGTGTTAGGTGCTAAAAAAAAATAAGAATAAACAAAGAATTCAAATGAAATGTCCTCCTCCTGGCTCCTCTCCTGCAGATTTCACTGTGAGCAAATATAATCTAGACCATTGGGATCTCTCAGCTATTGCCAAATACAGGACATAAAAGACATCATAATCTGGAGGAATTAGTACAGGGCTGGGTGTCTGGAATTGTGAATAGTAATCTCAGCTCTGCCACTGCCTCAGGGGAGGGGCTTGGAATGTCGTTTCACCTCTCTGTTTCAATTCCCAGATGGGTAAAATGGGGATAGTTATAGGGGTCTGTAAAGACTAATTAGCCAAAGTTGCAAATGTTTGAAAAGTATTTTGAACATGTACAGTGTTGCATAAACATCAACCGTTATATTACTTTAGTATTATGCAGAAAAGTAGGTAAACCCTGTGGACTGATTTGGTTTAAAAAAAAGTACATGGAAACCTAAACTCTTCTTAGAGAATATATTGGACTTAAACTGTCCTGAATAACGTATACAGCACAGCTAGCACAAGTCAGTGAGAGCAGCCTTTGCCTCAGAGTGACTAAAATGGCTCAGGAAATAAGTCTCTTGTAATTTATTAAAGATGAGCCCAAGATAGAACGTAAATTATGGCTTTGCAGTGCTTTAAATCTGATTGTGAAATAGAATCCTGATTTTGTGAGTAGGTCCTATTGATCCCTTTAGTGGGCTGAACGAGATCCAAATCTGAATACCCTGGAATTTAGGGGTGGGGGGATCAAAATCTGAACCCTAACCCAGATCCATATTTTGTGACTGCACCCCCCCGTCCCTCCCATGTAAATTTGTGGCTTACTTATATTAATGCCGTTTCTCACCTGTTGTTCTCTGATGGAAACTCAAAATATTGTAAGGAACATGGCGATGAATATACAAATCACCTTCAAGTTTTTATCATGAGTTTGTGTCTAATTTACTAGCTCCTGCCCAATAGGCTAATTTTTGGAATTGCCAGCTACATATGGTAGTCCCCTAACGAGGCATGGCAAATAAATGCTTATTTTCTGGGAAGTTGCTTTGGCATTATAGTGAGTGTGATAATCTGCAAACAGGTTCTGTGCAAGTATGTAACCTTTAATAAATATCTCACATAAACCACAAGTTGAAGCACTTTCAGTTTCAGAGACCAAGCCTGTATTTTCAGCTTACATTTGGGATCTAGAGGCAGGGTTTCAATTCAGGCATTTTAAAACCACATAAAATATTTAATAGCACTGGTCTTTTCTAATAATATTTTATCTAATTCCTAATTTCCTTTGAAAGTTTTTCTACAGTAACCAAAGAGCAACTCCACGGTTGTTCTGATGAACAGCTCTCATTTATCAGTTTACTACAATAAAAGGAGTCCTACTTCTGACAATCTGTTGCTTTTGGAATTGGCAGTTATGTTCAGAATAGTTTACTTCACATTTATCCAGCTGGGCTACTTAGATTACTGAGTTATCCTGCATGGCAATTTCTATGCATAAAGTAACACTTTCAGCCAGTTTTTCAACCAGTCCAGCATCCTGTCTCTGGCAGTGGCAAAAACCAGCTGCTTCAAAGGATGGTAGAAGAAATCCTGCAGTAGGCAGCCATGGAGTGAACTGCTTCAAAGAAACTTTCTTCCCAACCCCATTAATCTGAGGTTAGTATACTTCTGAGGGCCCATGCCTATAGGTCCATGCAACAGTAAGACAATCCAAATATCAGAAATATCAACGCATAAATTCTTAGGATCACTGTGTCAGTGCCACAGACATCCACTCACACTTATTCCCCTGATGTGTTAATTTACTAGGATATTAAAAAATCTGTGGAGGCCACTGAACTTCCAATCTGTCCTAATGAATACAATATCACAAATCTGTATCTTCCAAGAGATTAAACATTGACATGTGCAGTCAGCACAGGAGGGCCCAGTTGTGTATCTGAAGTACTTTTTAATTAGCCAGTGATCTTTCATATGGTAAAACCAATAGTATCCCAAGTAATAGCAAATGGATACTGTTTGCCCAGTTTCTAAGCCATTACTGTCATTTTAATTTCAGTGTTTACAGCACAAATCACATAAACCATGTTTAGTATGATAAATCCATAAGCGCTGCCTCTACCTAAAGGTAATGTGGTCATTTGCAAGTCAATAAAAAGTAATATCAGCATGGCTATTTCCTTTTCTGATCATGACCTGTCAGCTTTTTGTTGTTTAATCACACAGCCTCCACTTGCCTTTAAACAAACAAACAAACAAAATAACCAAAAACAAAAGCACAAAACCTTACCCATCAACGCTAAAAGGAAGTCATTCATCCCATAATTGCCCTGGCCTCAAACAAGCCATGAAACAGTGCACACAATAAAGACAATCTGTCCCTTTTAAAGGGACATTCAAACAACTGCTTTGAGTATCTCTTGAATATTCAAAGTAGTAATGTACAAAATTATTAACTTCTGTACCGTGGTTTATCCCATTAGGAACCCCCATCAAGCAAATGAACTAATGCCAATTTTAAGGACTCCTTTCAGAAAGGGTCTGGATACTCGAAACATTGAGAAGCTAACTTAATTGCAGGTGGATAGTGTCTGACATCAGAAATAAACATTTTACTCTGTCTGCAAGTCATTCCCCATGTCAGTTTGTAAGGCTACCTTACATGCCAAACCACCCATAGGAGAAGCTTTGTGGTTCTTTGACAGCCAGTGTAGCTCAGCTAAGCCAAGCAAGCTGCACAGTTCATTAGGGACTTGATCCAAATCATGGTGGAGTTAATGAGTGTATTTCCCTTGACTTCAATGGATTTTAGATCAGACCCCAGAATCTTAGTGTCACAAATGCATTCTGAATCTGTTGCCAAGTAGCACTACACTTTTTAAAACACAGAGTTTTTACCTTTATTTAGAATTACAGCATCTACATTTTCTTCCTTACTTCCCCCCCGCCTCCTGTAAACACTGGCATTTCCAGTATCTACAGCTATTTCCTTCCCTCCCTTCTCCCCAAAAATAGTATCTTATCACTGAATGGTGTTGATCTTGTCTTGGTTCCTCCTTCTCTGTGTCAGCTCTTCCCCCAGAGGATTTGAAATCATGAAGGGAAAACAAAGGTTTTCTACTCTAGAATCAAGATTCACTGGATTTTGCTGTCGTTCTTCTTTCTCCACAGTTTTCAGAGTAGCAGCCATGTTAGTCTGTATTCGCAAAAAGAAAAGGAGTACTTGTGGCACCTTAGAGACTAACCAATTAATTTTTTTTCATGAAGTTGATAGATTTCCACTCCATACGGCTAAATGCAGTGCCTTGCATAATGACAGGTTTCAGAGTAGCAGCCGTGTTAATCTCTAAGGTGCCACAAAGTACTCCTTTTCTTTTCTCCACAGTGAGACAGAGAATGGAGTATTCTTATGGGATTTCCAGTTGCAGCACATCTGTGAAAAGCTTACCACAGAAAATGAGTTTTATTCAGTTTTAGTCAACAGAAAGGTATTTCTTTATTTTCTCTTACTGTTCCATCTTTGGAGAAAAAAATATTTGTATGAATATAACACTGTAGGAAAGTATCAGGTTGATGCCCCTAGAAATAGAAATCCTCAGTTCATCTACAGAGCTGATGCAGCCCAGCTTTTAGTAGTGCAGACTTCTCAATATTTCCCCACCACAGTGCCTAGATCCTCAGCTGGATACACCAAATCTATGGAAATGAAGTATCTTTGCCTATTCATTTGCTGGCCTCTGCTGAAACTTGCCAACCACTACCACCAAGTGGCAGTGATTTTGGCATGTGGAATGTGTCCACCAATTCACTTTCCATAAGTCACTGACAATCATCAGATGCTAAAAAAAAAAAAAACATTTTAATTGCTATAATCTCAGCTATATTTGAACTGGCAACATATTCCATTGGCCAACCTCTGAGCCATTACAGCCACCATTCTGAATTTTAAAAAGAGTTCTTTTCCCAATTTTAAAAACACAGACAGTAGCTATGGCCCCTGCAGCTTCTGAGGCAGTTATAGAATCAGGGCCTTAGTATATGTGCTTGCAATATTTATTCAGCTGACTTCACCTATAATTTATTCACACAAAAGAACCAACAGGTAACTTCATTATTCTCACCTGTAGTGCTCGGAATAATTTAGAATAAGCTACTGTTGTTATGTCAGGTTTATCTCCTGTTGATACTAATAATTCCCTAAGCAAACAAAGCTAATGTTTGGAGGAAGAAGAACATCTCAAAAGTTAATACGCAATACAGTAGAACGGGGTGGGCAAACTTTTTGGCCTGAGGGCATAGGACATCAGGATTCCGAAACTGTATGGAGGGCTGAGTAGGGAAGACTGTGCATCCCCAAACAGCCTGGCCCCCACCCCCTGTCCGCCCCCTCCCACTTCCTGCCCCCTGACTGCCCCCCTCAGAACCGCGGACCCATCCAATCCCCCCTGCTCCTTGTCCCCTGACTGCCCCCTCCCGGGACCCCCTGCCCCTAACTGCCCCCCCAGGACTCCCACACCTATCCAAAAGGGGGGCGCTTTTCTTGACCTGCTGCTCACAAACCGGGTAGAATTAATGGGGGAAGCAAAAGTGGATGGGAATCTGGGAGGCAGTGACCATGAGTTGGTTGAGTTCAGGATCCTGACGCAGGGAAGAAAGGTAAGCAGCAGGATACGGACCCTGGACTTCAGGAAAGCAGACTTTGACTCCCTCAGGGAACAGATGGCCAGGATCCCCTGGGGGACTAACATGAAGGGGAAGGGAGTCCAGGAGAGCTGGCTGTATTTCAAGGAATCCCTGTTGAGGTTACAGGGACAAACCATCCCGATGAGTCGAAAGAATAGTAAACATGGCAAGCGACCAGCTTGGCTTATTGGTGAAATCCTAGCGGATCTTAAACATAAAAAAGAAGCTTACAAGAAGTGGAAGGTTGGACATATGACCAGGGAAGAGTATAAAAATATTGCTCGGGCATGTAGGAAAGATATCAGGAGGGCCAAATCGCACCTGGAGCTGCAGCTAGCAAGAGATGTCAAGAGTAACAAGAAGGGTTTCTTCAGGTATGTTGGCAACAAGAAGAAAGCCAAGGAAAGTGTGGGCCCCTTACTGAATGAGGGAGGCAACCTAGTGACAGAGGATGTGGAAAAAGCTAATGTACTCAATGCTTTTTTTGCCTCTGTTTTCACTAACAAGGTCAGCTCCCAGACTGCTGCGCTGGGCATCACAGAATGGGGAAGAGATGGCCAGCCCTCTGTGGAGATAGAGGTGGTTAGGGACTATTTAGAAAAGCTGGACGTGCACAAGTCCATGGGGCCGGACGAGTTACATCCGAGAGTGCTGAAGGAATTGGCGGCTGTGATTGCAGAGCCCTTGGCCATTATCTTTGAAAACTCGTGGCGAACGGGGGAAGTCCCGGATGACTGGAAAAAGGCTAATGTAGTGCCAATCTTTAAAAAAGGGAAGAAGGAGGATCCTGGGAACTACAGGCCAGTCAGCCTCACCTCAGTCCCTGGAAAAATCATGGAGCAGGTCCTCAAAGAATCAATCCTGAAGCACTTACATGAGAGGAAAGTGATCAGGAACAGTCAGCATGGATTCACCAAGGGAAGGTCATGCCTGACTAATCTAATCGCCTTTTATGATGAGATTACTGGTTCTGTGGATGAAGGGAAAGCAGTGGATGTATTGTTTCTTGACTTTAGCAAAGCTTTTGACACGGTCTCCCACAGTATTCTTGTCAGCAAGTTAAGGAAGTATGGGCTAGATGAATGCACTATAAGGTGGGTAGAAAGCTGGCTAGATTGTCGGGCTCAACGGGTAGTGATCAATGGCTCCATGTCTAGTTGGCAGCCGGTGTCAAGTGGAGTGCCCCAGGGGTCGGTCCTGGGGCCGGTTTTGTTCAATATCCTCATAAATGATCTGGAGGATGGTGTGGATTGCACTCTCAGCAAATTTGCAGATGATACTAAACTGGGAGGAGTGGTAGATACGCTGGAGGGGAGGGATAGGATACAGAAGGACCTAGACAAATTGGAGGATTGGGCCAAAAGAAATCTGATGAGGTTCAATAAGGATAAGTGCAGGGTCCTGCACTTAGGATGGAAGAATCCAATGCACCGCTACAGACTAGGGACCGAATGGCTAGGCAGCAGTTCTGCGGAAAAGGACCTAGGGGTGACAGTGGACGAGAAGCTGGATATGAGTCAACAGTGTGCCCTTGTTGCCAAGAAGGCCAATGGCATTTTGGGATGTATAAGTAGGGGCATAGCGAGCAGATCGAGGGATGTGATCGTTCCCCTCTCTTCGACACTGGTGAGGCCTCATCTGGAGTACTGTGTCCAGTTTTGGGCCCCACACTACAAGAAGGATGTGGATAAATTGGAGAGAGTCCAGCGAAGGGCAACAAAAATGATTAGGGGTCTAGAGCACATGACTTATGAAGAGAGGCTGAGGGAGCTGGGATTGTTTAGTCTGCAGAAGAGAAGAATGAGGGGGGATTTGATAGCTGCTTTCAACTACCTGAAAGGGGGTTCCAAAGAGGATGGCTCTAGACTGTTCTCAATGGTAGCAGATGACAGAACGAGGAGTAATGGTCTCAAGTTGCAATGGGGGAGGTTTAGATTGGATATTAGGAAAAACTTTTTCACTAAGAGGGTGGTGAAACACTGGAATGCGTTACCTAGGGAGGTGGTAGAATCTCCTTCCTTAGAGGTTTTTAAGGTCAGGCTTGACAAAGCCCTGGCTGGGATGATTTAACTGGGAATTGGTCCTGCTTTGAGCAGGGGGTTGGACTAGATGACCTTCTGGGGTCCCTTCCAACCCTGATATTCTATGATTCTATGATTCTATGATTCAACCCCCCCATTCCCCATCCCCAACTGCCCCCCCAGAACCTCCGTCTTATCCAGCAGCCCCCTGTTCCCTGTCCCCTAACTGCCCCCCAGTATCCCCTGCCCCTTATCCAAGCCCCCGCTCTCCACCCCCTTACCATGCTGCTCAGAGCAGCAGGAGTGGCAGCTCCACCGCCTGGCCGGAGCCAGCCACACTGCCGCGTTGCCCGGCAGGTGCTCGTAGCCATGCCACCCAGAGTGCCCAGAGTCAGACAGCAGGGGAGGGGCTGGGGGCTAGCCTCCCCGGCCAGGAGCTCAAGGGCCGGGCAGGACGGTCCCGTAGGCCAGATGTGGTCCATGGGCCGTAGTTTGCCCACCTCTGCAGTAGGATGCATGAAAACCAACATCTGATATAACCATGAACTTTTGGAATGATATACGTATTGTGTTCTACCTCTGCATAGTATATGCTTAGCTAATTGTACATGCTAAGATTGTAGCCTCTTTGCAGCAGGCACTGTTTTTTCATTACAAGTGTGTACTGCTCCTAGCAAAATGGGGCCTTGATTCCCTTCATAGAGCCTCTAGGTGCTAGATACATAATGATGGCTTTAAAAATACTGGACAGAACAAAGGCCCCAATAAATTAGTTAACATGAATTTTGTTGATGAATAAGCCTTCTATGTTCCTCTTTACTGTTGCTGTATGTTCTTTAGTAACCAGTTGTTAAACATAATTCACCATTTTGATTTGAATAATCTGCTATATGCAGTTATTTCATGAGAGTTACAAGAATGTAAGGACATAGGACATAGAACTAGAGAGGACCTGCTGGCTAACGGGGTGCAGTCCCTACTATTGCAGGCAAACCCTTCATAAATTGATCAAGTTCCATTTTAAAATTAGTTAGGTTGTTTGCGCCTACTACTCCTATTGGAAGGCTGTTCCAGAACTTCATTCCTCTGATGGTTAGAAACCTTCTTCTAACTTGAAGCCTGAATTTATTCGTGGCCAGTTTATAACCATTTGTTCTTATGCCAACATTCTTACGAGTAATAATAACTTAAGAGCTTGTTTACATCCATAAATTGTACAGTTTTACATATTCTAGTATATTTAAACATAAGAACATAAGAATGGCCATACTGGGTCAGACCAAAGGTCCATCCAGCCCAGTATCCTTTCTACCGAGAGTGGCCAATGCCAGGTGCCCCAGAGGCAGTGAACCTAACAGGTAATGATCTAGTGATCTCTCTCCTGCCATCCGTCTCCGCCCTCTGACAAACAGAGGCTAGGGACACCATTCCTTACCCATCCTGGCTAATAGCCATTAATGGACTTAACCTTCATGAATTTATCCAGTTCTCTTTTAAACCCTGTTATAGTCCTAGCCTTCACAACCTCCTCAGGCAAGGAGTTCCACAGGTTGACTGTGTGCTGAGTGAAGAAGAACTTCCTTTTATTTGTTTTAAACCTGTTATCCATTAATTTCATTGGGTGGCCCCTTGTTCTTATATTATGGGAACAAGTAAATAACTTTTCCTTACTCACTTTCTCCACACCACTCATGATTTTATATACCTCTATCATATCCCCCCTTAGTCTCCTCTTTTCCAAGCTGAAAAGTCCTAGCCTCTTTAATCTCTCCTCATATAGGACCCATTCCAAACCCCTAATCATTTTAGTTGCCCTTTTCTGAACCTTTTCTAATGCCAGTATATCTTTTTTGAGATGAGGGGACCACATCTGTACACAGTATTCAAGATGTGGGCGTACCATGGATTTATATAAGGGCAATAAGATATTCTCTGTCTTATTCTCTATCTCTTTTTTAATGATTCCTAACATCCCGTTTCCTTTTTTGACTGCCGCTGCACACTGCATGGACGTCTTCAGAGAACTAGCCACGATGACTCCAAGATCTTTCTCCTGATTAGTTGTAGCTAAATTAGCCCCCAGCATATTGTATGTATAGTTGGGGTTATTTTTTCCAATGTGCATTATTTTACATTTATCCACATTAAATTTCATTTGCCATTTTATTACCCAATCACTTAGTTTTGTGAGATCTTTTTGAAGTTCTTCACAGTCTGCTTTGGTCTTAACTATCTTGAGCAGTTTAGTATCATCTGAAAACTTTGCCATCTTGCTGTTTACCCCTTTCTCCAGATCATTTATGAATAGGTTGAATAGGATTGGTCCTAGGACTGACCCTTGGGGAACACGACTAGTTACCCCTCTCCATTCTGAAAATTTACCATTTATTCCTACCCTTTGATCCCTGTCTTTTAACCAGTTCTCAGTCCATGAAAGGATCTTCCCTCTTATCCCATGACAACTTAATTTACGGAAGAGCCTTTGTTGAGGGACCTTGTCAAAGGCTTTCTGAAAATCTAAGTATACTATGTCCACCTGGATCCCCCTTGTCCACATGTTTGTTGACCCCCTCAAAGAACTCTAATAGATTAGTAAGACATGATCTCCCTTTACAGAAACCATGTTGACTTTTGTGCAACAATCTATATTCTTCTATGTGTCTGACAATTTTATTCTTTACTATTGTTTCAACTAATTTGCCTGGTACTGACGTTAGACTTACTGGTCTGTAATTGCCAGGATCACCTCTAGAGCCCTTCTTAAATATTGGCGTTACGTTAGCTATCTTCCAGTCATTGGGTATAGTCGCTGATTTAAAGGACAGGTTACAAACCATAGTTAATAGTTCTGCAATTTCACATTTGAGTTCTTTCAGAACTCCTGGGTGAATGCCATCTGGTCCCGGTGACTTGTTACTGTTATGTTTCTCAATTAATTCCAAAACCTCCTCTAGTGTCACTTCAATCTGCAACAATTCATCAGATTTGTCACCTACAAAAGATGGTTCAGGTTTGGGAATCTCCCTAACATCCTGAGCCGTGAAGACTGAAGCAAAGATTTCATTTAGTTTCTCCGCAATGACTTTATCGTCTTTAAGTGCTCCTTTTGTATCTCGATCGTCCAAGGGCCCCACTGGTTGTTTAGCAGGCTTCCTGCTTCTGATGTACTTTAAAAAAACATTTTGTTATTACCTTTTGAGTTTTTGGCTAGCTGTTCTTCAAACTCCTTTTTGGCTTTTCTTATTACATTTTTACATTTAATTTGGCAGTGTTTATGCTCCTTTCTATTTACCTCACTAGGATTGGACTTCCACTTTTTAAAAGATGCCTTTTTATCTCTGACTGCTTCTTTTACATGGTTGTTAAGCCACAGTGGCTCTTTTTTAGTTCTTTTGCTGTGTTTTTTAATTTGGGGTATACATTTAAGTTGAGCCTCTATTGTGGTGTCTTTGAAAAGTGTCCATGCAGCTTGCAGGGATTTCACTCTAGTCACTGTACCTTTCAATTTCTGTTTAACTAACCTCCTCATTTTTGCATAGTTCCCCTTTCTGAAATTAAATGCCACAGTGTTGGGCTGTTGAGGTGTTCTTCCCACCACAGGAATGTAAAATGTTATTATATTATGGTCACTATTTCCAAGCGGTCCTGTTATAGTTACCTCTTGGACCAGATCCTGTGCTCCACTCAGGACTAGATCAAGAGTTGCCTTTCCCCTTGTGGGTTCCTGTACCAGCTGCTCCAAGAAGCAGTCATTTAAAGTATCAAGAAATTTTGTCTCTGCATTTCATCCTGAGGTGACAGGTACCCAGTCAATATGGGGATAATTGAAATCCCTCACTGTTACTGAGTTTTTTATTTTGATAGCCTCTCTAATCTCCCTTAGCATTTCATCATCACTATCACTGTCCTGGTCAGGTGGTCGATAATAGATCCCACTGTTATATTCTTATTAGAGCATGGATTTACTATCCATAGAGATTCTATGGAACATGTGGATTCATTTAAGATTTTTATTTCATTTGATTCTACATTTTCTTTCAAATATAGTGCCAACCCCCCACCCCCACCCCTTGCATGACCTGTTCTGTCCTTCCGATATATTTTGTACCCTGGAATGATTGTGTCCCATTGATTGTCCTCACTCCACCAGGTTTCTGTGATGCCTATTCTATCAATATCCTCCTTTAACACGAGGCACTCTAGTTCACCCATCTTATTATTTAGACTGCTAGCATTTGTGTACAAGCACTTTCAAAACTTGTCACTGTTTATTTGTCTGCCCTTTTCTGATGTGTCAGATTCTTTATGTGAATGTTTCTTGTCTGATCTGGGCCATACTTTGTCCTCTTTCATCCCCTCCTCCTGACTAAAACCTAGAGAATCTCTATCAATAGACTCTCCTCTAAGAGAAGTCTCTGTCCGAGCCACGTGCACCTCTGCAGCAATTGGCTTTCCCCCATCTCTTAGTTTAAAAACTGCTCTGCAACCTTTTTAATGTTAAGTGGCAGCAGTCGGGATCCACTTTGGTTTAGGTGGAGCCCATCCTTCCTGTATAGGCTCCCCCTATCCCCAAAGTTTCCGCAGTTCCTAATAAATCTAACCCCCTCCTCTCTACACCATCGTCTCATCCTCGCATTGAGACTCTGAAACTCTGCCTGCCTACTTGGCCCTGCGTGTGGGACTGGTAGCATTTCTGAGAATGCCACCATAGAGGTCCTGGATTTCAGTCTCTTTCCTAGAAGCCTAAATTTGGCCTCCAGGACGTCTCTCCTACCCTTCCCTATGTCATTGGTACCTACATGTACCACGATCACCGGCTCCTCCCCAGCACTACACATAAGTCTATCTCAATGCCTCAAGAGATCCGCAACCTTCGCACCAGGCAAGCAAGTCACCATATGGTTCTCCCGGTCATCACAAACCCAGCTATCTATGTTTCTAATGATCGAATCTCCCATTACTAACACCTGCCTTTTCCTAATGACTGGAGTTCCCTCCCCTGGAGAAGTAACCTCAGTGTGAGAGGATACCCCAACATCATCAGGAAGGAGAGTCCCAACTATGGGAAGGTTTCCCTCTGTTTCCGTTGACTGCTCTCCTTCTCTGGGCTTTCATCCTCCTTAACAGCGCAGGGGCTGTCTGACCGGAGGTGGGACAAATCTACAGTGTCCCTGAAAGCCTCATCAACATACCTCTCTGCCTCCCTTAGCTCCTCCAGTTCTGCCACCCTGGCCTCCAAAGCCTGTACATGGTCTCTGAGGGCCAGGAGCTCCTTGCACCGAATGCACACATACGCCACCTGCCCACAGGGCAGGTAATCATACATGCTACACTGAATGCAATAAACAGGATAGCCCCCACTCTACTGTTGGGCTTCTGCCTGCATTTTCTCCTACAGTTACCTAGATTATAGTTTAGTGTAAAGGTTTTAAAGATTACAGTTTAATGTAAAGGTTTTAAAGGCCTTGCCCTCTTCCCAACTCCCTCTTGAAACTCCCTGTTAGGGGCCCCTGGTCGCTTGCTCACTGCTTTATAAAGCCCTGGCCTCCTTGATAGCCCCGCCCCCTGCCTAAGGCTCAGCCAGTGAACAGATTTCAGAGTAACAGCCGTGTTAGTCTGTATTCGCAAAAAGAAAAGGAGTAGTTGTGGCACCTTAGCGACGGCTTCTAGGTTTCAAACCTTGTTTAGAAGCTCACAGCTTCCAACTGCTGGCCACAGTACACGGTCCTTCAAACAAACAGACAGACAAACACATGCTCAGGACACAACCCCCAACACAGTGGTACAAAGTGGTGCAACCCCTGTATTGTGGATGCAGTTATACCACTATAAACACATACATACTACAAGGTTTGTACCACTTTAACTACAGCAATAAAATAAAATCAGACCCCTAATCAACATAGTTATATCAGTGCAAAAACTGTATGTGGACCAGGCTTAGTTGTCTAAGGCTTTGTCTACACTGGCATTTCGTCAGCAAAACTTTTGTCATTCAGGGGTGTTAAAAAATACCTCCCCACCCCCGAACAACAAAAGTTTTACCGACGAAAAGTGCCAGTGTGAACAGCGCTTTGTGGGCAGAAGCGCTCTTCTGCCAACAAACCTACTGCCACTCATGGCAGAAATTGCTTTCACTGCCCTGGAGCCCCAGCCCTTGCAGAACTTTCAGTCTGATTCAACAGGCCTCTAAGCAACCATGGAAAAAAAATTGTTCTAAAGAAATTTAATTTGGCAGAACTGATTAACTGGGGAACAGCCTACGAACAGACAGCTGGCTGTATGTTTTCAGCTGGGGGCTTTGTGCCTCTAATTGTGGTTCCTCCTCAGCTGGTTTGAAGCCATTCTTTCAGCACTTTTATGTTGAAAACACCCTGAAAACCTGGGCTTATGTCCGTTCAGCTGCGGTGGCACTAGTCTATCAACTCTTGAAAGTAGGATGCACTGAGCCCTACTGGTCTCATCAGTTCTGGTTCTTTTCCTGCTGGGGGGGTGGTGTGTTGAACTCTGCATAACTTGGTGAAGGATGGTAGACAGGAAGGAGGAGTAATGCCAGAGTGGAAGATAAAGCACAAGGAGGATACTGAAGGTATCTTTTAGCTGTGGAAGCACTCCTCATTGTTGGGGAAGCTAGGTCAGGTACACTTTAGAGGTACCAAGTCCAAACCTCAAAATCTCTGTATTAAGTCAATTCTATGCTTTAAATATAGCATTGACTCAGATTCTGATTTGGAAAAGCAGCCTCCCTTTTTGACCATTGCACATTTTCAATGGTAATGAGTGTGTCTGCAAATTCATAGAATATCAGGGTGGAAGGGACCCCAGAAGGTCATCTAGTCCAACCCCCTGCTCAAAGCAGGACCAATTCCCAGTTAAATCATCCCAGCCAGGGCTTTGTCAAGCCTGACCTTAAAAACCTCTAAGGAAGGAGATTCTACCACCTCCCTAGGTAACGCATTCCAGTGTTTCACCACCCTCTTAGTGAAAAAGTTTTTCCTAATATCCAATCTAAACCTCCCCCATTGCAACTTGAGACCATTACTCCTCGTTCTGTCATCTGCTACCATTGAGAACAGTCTAGAGCCATCCTCTTTGGAACCCCCTTTCAGGTAGTTGAAAGCAGCTATCAAATCCCCCCTCATTCTTCTCTTCTGCAGACTAAACAATCCCAGCTCCCTCAGCCTCTCTTCATAAGTCATGTGCTCTAGACCCCTAATCATTTTTGTTGCCCTTCGCTGGACTCTCTCCAATTTATCCACATCCAAATTGGGTCACTTGACATCTCAGTGTTGGTATTTGCATCTAAAATGAACTGCGGGGACTACATTCAGTGTGCAAAAATGGAAGCTGAGCTATAATTCTCAAAATAAGGACCTAAAACTGTAAGCTGAGTAATAAGTACATATTTTTACTTTACTACTAAAATTCTGTTTTAAAAGGGTGTTATTGAAACACATGCCAGAAATTAAAAATACAGCTATGGGCAATGCTTTCATCTGAATAGATGAAGAAGGCCAATATATTCAGCTTTTCAACCTCTAGCTTCTATTGCAGGGGACTCAAACTCAAATGACCACGAGGGCCGCATGAGGACTAGTACATTGGCCCGAGGGCCGCATCACTGACTACCCCCCTGCTGCTGCCCCGGCCCCACCCCCACTCCACCCCTTCCGTGAGGCCCTGCCCCTGTCCCGCTTCTTCCTACCCCTTCCCTGCCTCATTGGAAAGCCCATTATAATTCCTGTTAACCCTGAGGCTGCCTGAGATCTCTTACATTTGCCTTGGTCCTTCACCCTTCTCGTTGTTCCTGTTTCCCTCACTCTGTACACACATATTCCATCGACAGACACAAAAGTGACAGCCCAAGATTAAATTAAATAATGTATTTGTAAACAGATGTGCTTTATACAGCTTATCATCTCATGTGATAGATCATTGGTCAGTGTGTTTGAATAGCCTGTCCATAAGTGAGATGTGTTGATATGTGTACTGTGGAGCTGCCAGTTCAGCTGCTGTAAGATTAGAGGAGATTTACAAAAAGGAAATATATATATATCCTGCTAATGCTTCACAAGTTAAACTTTCATAGCTGAATGTTATTAAAACAACTATTTTTAGAGTGTTAATGCACCAAGGTGAAAGCAGTTATTAAGTGTCAGGGAGGCTGTTATTTATTCAGAGTATAAAATTGCACCATTCTGAGTTCTGTACATACTTAGGTGTAAAATGCACATTGGCAAGACCTTAGCTGATCTTGTGAAGTAAAGTGTATGCAAGCATTTCATATGTCATAGTTTCATTCAGCTTATTGTATTGTCCAAAAGAGAAATGACTAGCTGTCCTATCTGTAGAATACAATAAGAGGACAGTGGGCCAAATTCTGCTCTGCACCATCAATTGAGCTTTAGAGTGCTGATAACATCCCCTAATATAACAATAAGAAGGGTCCAAATGCCCCCTAGGACAACAATATATGAATGTCCCTATCCAGGGCCAGACCACGCGCTCACTGAAACCAATGAAACGAGTGGATTGGGTCCTAGGAGGAGAATAACTACTAAACCATTCCCTGTACACAGCCTCAGGAATTTCCAGTCACAGAATTCAAACACAGACAAACATAACCCGTTGTCAGAAGAGTAAATTGTGTGCTAAACCTCATAAGGTTGAGATGTCGTAGCTCCATGGCTTTTGCCACACTGCCCACTGTGCTTGAAACATCCTTCCTGGAGCGCCGAGCTACACAGCCTCACCTTTTTCACACAGACTTCCTGCTGTCCTATAGCTGACCTTTACATTGAGGCTTCATGCCAGACACTTTCCTCAGCCACCCCAATGGAATATAAAATACACATTAACAAAAGACATATGATTCTAGAAGCTTATCTCTTATAACTTCTCTAACCTTATTCCCCTCGTAGCTTTATTGTGTTTACATTACATTTACACTGTAAGCACCTTGCCGCTATGCACACTTATGATGCTATACAAATAATAATAAACCTATCTAGAGCTTGTCTCTCCAGGTCAGGATTAAAACACATTGTTAATAATAATATTTGTAATAGCTCTTATATAGCATTTTTCATCAATAGCTCTCAAAGCTCTTTACCAAGTAGGCCAATGCTATTATCCTTATTTTACAGATGGAGAAACTGAGTTTCAGAGAGGTGGAAGTGACTTGCCCAAGGTCATCCAGCAGACCAGTGGCAGAGCCAGGAATAAACCCAAGTTTCCTGAGTCCCAGGCCAGTGCTTTATCCATTAGGAGACACTGCCTGAGAGCAGGCTACGGAAGTTTGCACTGCTGCTGCCCATACTATCCCTATTCTGTAGATAAAGTAAAGATGCAAGTTTCCTGGGAAGTCAATCTAGCATTTTATGTTAAGGTCTTGCTTCTGCTTCCACTGAAGACAGTGGCAAAACTCTTACTGACATCAATGGCCTCAGATGTGACAGATGTTATTTATTAGCAAATTCTATTCTAATTTATTACTTATTTATTAATAAATAATTATTTATTATTATTATTATTTATTAAGGGCTATTGAACAGGCCTGTGTTTATATATTAGCTGCCCAAAACCATTTTATTTGATCCTCTCAGAGAGATTATAATATTATCCAATATTTTGCAATGGGATAAAAGCAAGTCTCTACTACATTAAGCCAGGGGATTTAAACTGCTCTAACACTAGTGCCTACAGCAATATGTATATACATTTTTCATTTTTGCAACATGTAGAAAAAATCATTAATCTCAAACACACACATATAAATATCTATTTGTCTTTGAAGTTAACAAACATAAACATTGAATCACTCTGCTGGCCCCTCACAAAATGTTTTCCATTAAAAAAAAAGATGACTTATTGGAGCTAAGCGTGTGAAATGTTGTTTATGGAAGACACTGTCAACAAATTTTCATGTATACTGCAGTCCAACAGGCTGTAATAAAACAGCCTGTTATGATGTAGATAGCTTGGTGATGTCCTGATCTCCAACAAGGAAATAATAACTAGATCCTACAAAAAAACAGTCCTTGCCCCGAAGAGTTTACAATCTATCTGTAACACAAAAGACAACAAGTGGATACAAGCAAACAGATCATAGAATCATAGACTCTCAGGGTTGGAAGAGACCTCAGGAAGTCATCTAGTCCAACCCCTCCTCAAAGCAGGACCTAATCCCCAACTAAATCATCCCAGCCAGGGTTTTGTCAAGCCTGACCTTAAAAACCTCTAAGGAAGGAGAGAGTCTACCACCTCCCTAGGTAACCCATTCCAGTGCTTCACCACCCTCCTAGTGAAAAAGTTTTTCCTAATCTCCAACCTAAACCTCCCCCACTGCAACTTGAGACCATTGCTCCTTGTTCTATCAGATGGCGGAGCACAAGCAGACAATAAGCCAGTTGGTCAGCGTGATAGGCAGTTGTCTCAGCAACAGGGCTGGTTGGAAATTTTCTGACACAATTTAATTTTTTTTAAATCAAGTTAGTTAACACAACTTGAAATACCATTTAGATGCAGTTCAACAACTTTAAAATCCCGTTAGATGGTAGTGTTGTCACTACACTAGGAGATAAGTAGTACTTCAAATAATTATGTCAACTAACAACTTTGCTAATTCAATTTGTCTAGATCCCTGGCACTCAGCGCCTTGCTGATCTGGACCCATAAACAGGAAGAGGCAGCATGGTTCTATGCACAAGGCGCTGGAGGGGAATTCAGGTAAACCTATGTTCTAGTACCTGCTGTGCTGCTGACCTGCTCTGTACCTTGGGCAAGTCACTTCACCTTTGTTTCCCCTCCAAACCTTTGTCTGTCTTGTCTATTTTGATTGTAAGAGCAGGGGCTTCTTCTTACTATGTGTTTGTACAGTGCCTAGCACCCCTGGCTTGTAGTGTAGAGGTAGCCTTAATGCATACATCTTCCATGCACCCTTCAACTAGTTCTGTGCCCCCCCCACAAGGGGGACACTCCCCCACACTTTGGGAAACACAGGTGCAGATCTTCGTAATATAATACTTCTGCTTTCTTACATGTAGGGCTGATCTTTTGTTTGTCTACATTTTTCATGTTTTGACCAGATCTACTTACATGCTTTGAGCAGTGAAAAGGTTAATAATGGTGACATCTAAGGTAGCATTACTGGCATCTGAGTTAGCACTCTTGAAATTAATGGGGCAGTTAATACCTCATAGCTTGTTTCAGGCTTTCTGCAAACTCCGACATTGCTGGATCAGTTACATTTGGGTCACGTTTTAAAGGTTCTCTCTGCAACCGTAAATAGCCAGACAGTATTAAGAGTTCTACCCACACAGACCTGGCCCGGCTGTCATGCCCCCACACTTTAAGACACACTGCTTTAGACCCTAACGTAACACAAAAATGACAATAAAAATATGTCGTTAATTTGGTTTCTAAAAATGTGTTACATTTTAATATGATAGTCTTTGAAAACTAAATCCTATTCGCTAGCTATGAACTAAAGCTGATAGACCATCTAGAAACAGAAACAATGCTTAATGAAAAATCAATCCTTTCTATTTAAGGAAGGGTGGAATTGATTGTTCAAAGAATTTTTTGACCCAGCTTGACCTGATCCTCAAGAAAATAAACAAAAACCTTACAACTATCCTTTTCTCACCTACCCATTGATAACTCATATCTAAAGGACAGGCTTTATAGCAACAAAGCTGACATTTAAAGATTCAGTATTTTATGCAGGTTTCACATTATCAGTTGAAAATAATTTGTGTGACAAATGCATCCCTTTTTTCTACTTACAAGTTATTTGAGAACAATAGATCATAACTTTATAAATTTGCAGTGAAGTGTGTATTTAAAAATTGCATTCCTGGTAGGAAAACTCACAGAAAGCAAACACAGAACATGGCTAAAGCTAATTAGTTCAACGTGTTAGTTTGGAGATCTGTATGGACATCAAGAATACGGAGAGTTATTTTTGTGAAAGGGATATTAAACCTCATGTTTCAGGGCTTAAGCCAATGTCTAACTATTAGAGATCAGGATAAGACCAATATGGGAGGTAGATTACCCCACATCTGCCTACTGAGGGGTATTTACACCTTCATTTGAAGCCTCTGATATTGACCACTGTCTGAGACAGGATAATGGACTAGATGAACCTCAAATCTGATCCAGTGTAGCAATTCCTGTGTTCCTGAATTCTATGTAATCGATGTAATGAATTGTAACTGAGATACTGTGTTAGCTAGGTCTGTGTGTATGGCACATCCGCAGACTGGACAGTTCCGAAAGAGTGTGTTTTCTTCCAGAGGAGAAGGACCCCTCACTCTGGAAGTAACCCTGTCAGAAAGGTCAGGGGGTGTTCCCTGCCGGGGGGAAAGTGAAATGGTTTGGAGTCGGCAGCACGAGCAGCAGAAGGAGAGCTGCCTCAGTCCTCTTTGACAGTAATAAATATGTGTTCTGCTATTACCAAGCTCACACCTGTATCATTATTTAAGGGACTTTGCCTGTTTGTGTTGACCCACCAAGAAGGGTCCATAAGAATAGTTATGGAACCTATATTCATGGTGATAACCAACAGAAGTCTCTCATTTTCATATTACTGGAAATTCACCGTATCTGGTGTTGAAGGTAAAAAGCAACAAAGAGAGTACAACTTGTGCTGACTGTGGCAGCCTGGTCCTCAGAGAAATGAGCCACTGAGATTATGTCACTTCCGTACTCTGCACTTTCCCTTTCATTGGCAGTGATAATTCAAGGCCTTAGTCTTAATCTGCAAGGATGTCATTGAATCAGGACCCATCAACATCACAGACCACAGCCAAGATTTTTAAAAATGACTAAGGATGTTGAAAGAAAAGGAGTACTAGTGGCACCTTAGGGACTAAGAAATTTATTTGAGCATAAGCTTTCGTGAGCTACAGCTCACTTCATCGGATGCATTCAGTGGAAAATACAGTGGGGAGATTTATATACATAGAGAACATGAAACAATGGGTGTTACCATACACACTGTAACGAGAGTGATCACTTAAGGTGAGCTATTACCAGCAGGAGAGCAGAGGTGGGGGGGAACCTTTTGTAGTGATAATCAAGGTGGGCCATTTCCAGCAGTTGACGAGAACGTCTGAGGATCAGTGGGGGGGGGAGGGGAATAAACATGGGGAAATAGTTTTACTTTGTGTAATGACCCATTCACTCCCAGTCTTTATTCAAGCCTAAGTTAATTGTATCCAGTTTGCAAATTAATTCCAATTCAGCAGTCTCTCATTGGAGTCTGTTTTTGAAGTTTTTTTGTGGAAGAATTGCAAATTTTAGGTCTGTAATCGAGTGACCAAAGAGATTGAAGTGTTCTCTGACTGGTTTTTGAATGCTATAATTCTTGACATCTGATATGTGTCCATTTATTCTTTTACGTAGAGACTGTCCAGTTTGACCAATGTACATGGCAGAGGGGCATTGCTGGCACATGATGGCATATATCACATTGGTAGATGTGCAAGTGAACAAGCTTCTGATAGCGTGGCTGATGTGATTAGGCCCTATGATGGTGTCCCCTGAATAGATATGTGGACACAGTTGGCAACGGGTTTTGTTGCAAGGATAGGTTCCTGGGTTAGTGGTTCTGTTGTGTGGTTTGTGGTTGCTGGTGAGTATTTGCTTCAGGTTGGGGGGCTGTCTGTAAGCAAGGGCTGGCCTGTCTCCCAAGATCTGTGAGAGTGATGGGTCGTCCTTCAGGATAGGTTGTAGATACTTAGTGATGCGTTGGAGAGGTTTTAGTTGGGAGCTGAAGGTGATGGCTAGTGGCATTCTGTTATTTTCTTTGTGGGGCCTGTCCTGTAGTAGGTGACTTCTGGGTACTCTTCTGGCTCTGTCAATCTGTTTCTTCACTTCAGCAGGTGGGTATTGTAGTTGTAAGAATGCTTGATAGAGATCTTGTAGGTGTTTGTCTCTGTCTGAGGGGTTGGAGCAAATGCGGTTGTATCGCAGAGCTTGGCTGTAGACAGTGGATCGTGTGGTGTGGTCTGGATGAAAGCTGGAGGCATGTAGGTAGGAATAGCAGTCAGTAGGTTTCCGGAATAGGGTGGTGTTTGTGTGACCATCGCTTATTAGCACCGTAGTGTCCAGGAAGTGGATCTCTTGTGTGGACTGGTCCAGGCTGAGGTTGATGGTGGGATGGAAATTGTTGAAATCATGGTGGAATTCCTCAAGGGCTTCTTTTCCATGGGTCCAGATGATGAAGATGTCATAAATGTAGAGCAAGTAGAGTAGGGGCATTGGGGACAAGAGCTGAGGAAGCGTTGTTCTAAGTCAGCCAAAAAAATGTTGGCGTACTGTGGGGCCATGTGGGTACCCATAGCAGTGCCGCTGATTTGAAGGTATACATTGTCCCCAAATGTGAAATAGTTATGGGTGAGGACAAAGTCACAAAGCTGAGCTACCAGGTTTGCCGTGACATTATCGGGGATACCGTTCCTGGTGGCTTGTAGTCCATCTTTGTGTGGAATGTTGGTGTAGAGGGCTTCTACATCCATAGTGGCCAGGATGGTGTTTTCAGGAAGATCACCGATGGATTGTAGTTTCCTCAGGAAGTCAGTGGTGTCTCGAAGACAGCTGGGAGTGCTGGTAGCGTAGGGTCTGAGGAGGGAGTCTACATAGCCAGACAATCCTGCTGTCAGGGTGCCAATGCCTGAGATGATGGGGCATCCAGGATTTCCAGGTTTATGGATCTTGGGTAGCAGATAGAATACCCCAGGTCAGGGTTCCAGGGGTGTGTCTGTGCGGATTTGTTTGAGATTCTCAGCTTTTGAGATCCCCATTGCAGTGTCTTAAGTTGGGCACCCAGACGCTGAGGAACCAAAAATCATTGGTCAGACTTGGTCCACATCTACATCTATAAACCTCAGAGATAGCTGCTTTCTTTGGGCACCTACCAAAGTCTAGGGTGAAGCTCATGAAACCAAGCTGGACAGTTTTTAGTCAAGAGTATTGACTTCATAGTGAACTGACAGAAGAGAAAGGACTAAATCAAAGCCAGGTCATCTTCAAAACACATTGCAAGACCTACATATCTCCCCCCAAAAACAAACAAACAAAACCTATAAGATCTTTTGACAACTGGATTATAATAAAATCCCACCAAAATCATATCTCTGTAAAATCTCAGTTAAGTTAGAGATAAAATTGTTTGTACTTACTTTCCTACAGAACCTTTTGTTTTCATTCCGTTAATTGCATATAATGACATTACTTTTTACTAATTCCACTGAAATTACCCTCACAAGAAATGTCATAAGCATTCTGAAAATGTGACGCCTACATTTATGTTTATGGAGCATCCATACTGTTTACATCAATCACTTTGTAATGACATATGCTGCCCAGAAGGAAAAATGTCAGTATTCCACATGTATTACAAAATTAAAACTTGTCTATTCAAGGAAAGTGGGCACTGCCATTAATGGGCCTGATTCTGATGTCACTGGCAAGTAGAAATCAAAACTAACGTTATCTGAGTCAATTGAATTACACCAGTGTAAATTTTGTGCAAGTGAGATCGGAATCGGGCCCAACATTTTTAACTTTGCTAACACCTGAATAAAAACCTTAACAGTATCAGCACCTAGCAGTCAAATGAGGTGAATGTATCTTTCCAGGACTCCTATGATTGGCTTGACCTTGGTACCACTGACATCAATGGGAGTTTGGCCATTAATTCCAATTAATATAAAATCGGTCCCTATGTCATGAGAAGATTTAATCTCTCATTTTGTTAATTTTATAAACAGATTGTAAAGAAAAATACAGTTTATATTTTATATATATAAACAAAGAGAGCGGGAGAGTACATTTAAACAAAGATGCAAACATCAAAAGTACGAGAGCCTAGTCAGAGGAACAGTGAAGAGACCATGTCACTTTGCCTGCTGAAAAACAGGAGGCTTTTGTACTTACAAAACAGGATTTAAAAATTCATTACACTGGGAGTGGTACAGTGGGTTAATTCACTACCCTTCTGAGGCCTGAAGTGTGTTTGTGCAGAGAATCCAAATCCCCAAACCACCACCACACAACTTGGCACAAACCGGAACAGCTGCAGTGCTGCAGGTCAAGGGACATGCTGCACTGGCAGAAGTTGTGCAGGGGAAGTTTGTTCAGCGCCTGCATTGTGTCTGGCTCTAGCCAGTGCTATCAGTTTCTGACTTTGGTTAAAAACTTAATTTACAAATCCTTCTGCAAGAACACAATAGTACAACATCTGGTATTGACTTTTCCTTGGTTCCTGTAATTTCTCCACTCTGCGTTAATGTAGGTTTAATGAAATTTAATTAATTGTTAGATGGTTTCAATTTCTGCAGTCAGCTAAGACATCTGTTTTAAGCACCAATTAACTATCATAAATATTTAATAAAATTAATTAAAATGAAGTAATGTGTGTTTCAGCAGATAGCCTGGATCTGGAAACATTTATATACGTGGGTAACTTTAGTCACTTCAAAGGGATTATTTATTTGTGTTAGATTACCCATGTGTATAAGTGTCTGCAAGATCAGGACCAATAACAGAAGTTATTTACTACTGGGAGCAGGTGTGCACAACTGAAGTCCAAAAGGTCCACTATTGATATTGATTTTTCTTGGAAAGCACATCCAGGTCTATAGAGCCCGGGGCATCTGATGTTCCTGCTTCACCACCAGGAGGCCAGGCACAGTTATATCCAAGGAGCATTGTAGAGATTAGGTGCTACAGGAAGTACAGCCCAAAGGGGCCACAGAGACAGTACCCTGAAGCCTGGTGACTGGCTCACACATACTATTTAACCATGAAGGTTGGCCCAGGAAGTTGTCTGGTCAACCACACAGACTTTTGACTTGCTGTGGTTCCTCACCTTGCCTCTTGATCTCTGACGTTGACCGGACTTTGGTCTCCTGACTTCAGTCTGGTAGTTACTCCTGGTGTTTGGTCTCTTACCTGGGCCTGACTTGGACTCTGACTCTTTGCCTATTGATTTTTGGCTCTCGCAACTCCTGAGTCCTGTTCGCTAACCACCACTTTGTGGCTGCTGGGTGGCACCAACCCAGCAGTAACCACTAGGCCTTGGTCTCTCACACAATGCCAACATCATCATTGCTGTTGTTCTAGAAACTGAAAGTACAACTGTAGTATGTCCTTTCAAATATGGAGACCTCTAAAAAACACTAATAATTTCTTCCCAGTTGAGAATCAGTCTGAAACTATGTATATTTCTGAGGGTAAATAGTTCATTGAAGTCAGATGCTCCATAGAATTGTGGGCTTTACATGAGAGTTGGTGGGGAAAAGATGATGAGATGCAGAGGCAAACAGAAGTCATGAAATCATTTACTAAGCAAATTGATTACTACTGTAATCAGAAAGGAATACAATGTGTTGAGAAATAGGATCCATTTTGCGTTGGTTTCTGGCCCAAGATATCTCTTCTTTTTCTTCAGAGGTAAAGAACCACCACAATGTTACAGGATAAATTACATGCTGTTTGACTGTAATTGTTGTTTCCCAAAATAAAGCACAGTTCAGGCAGACAACCTGCTAATCAGTGAGTGAGAATTGTCAGAATGTTTAGGGAGGATGTCAAAAGGTTACATTACTCTGTAAAGTCATTTGCAGAGAGCTCCAGTAAAAAGCTCTACTCCAAAACAAAGCCAGATGAGCTTCATCAGCAAAAGTGACAGCAAAAAGCAAGTACAATAAACTGAACTACTGAGGCTATATGCTCTAAATCAGTGGTGCTCAACTTTATTTTGCAGGAGATCACATAAACCTAAGCACAACCTTGTGGGGCCAAACAGATTCTACATATTTTAATAAGATTTAAAGTCACCTGTATTGATTTATATTTTAAGTTCAGATTGTTTCGTATGTATTTAGATAGACAATACTGTACATAGAAACAACCTATTTGAAAACAAATAAAGAAATCAGAGCATAAAATTTGCACATGACGACAAGATGCTAATGAACCAGCTGTTAGTATATTGTGTTGGAGCAGGCCATGGGCCTTATGAAATGCTCTGGTGGGCCCTGGGTTCAGCACCCCTGCTCTAAATTATGCAGTGTTATTGGAGAGTTTACACTTGTAATGGCCCCTTTTTCCACAGAGCACTTAAACCACATGCTTAACTTCATCCTGATTCAGCAAAGCACTTACGCACGTGCTTAACTTTACAGCTTATGCTTTCCAATTGACTTCATTTATACAGTTGAAATGTAAGCATGTGCGTAAGTGCTTTGGTAAATCAGGGCCTAAATCATGAAACTGGTACAACATTTTTCCCTTTTCTAGTCTGAGATGATCAGCCCCCTTGATCTCCTAGAGTGTTCAGTGAAGGTGGCAGCTGCACTAGCACATTGGCTATCTGGATTATTGACATCAGCTTTATGGTTTAACGAGTATAAGCAGTATAAATAATGACATAGTTTACAATGCGATTGTTCTCAGTATCCCAGTGGCCAAAGGAACAGTGCCTTCAGTCACCATAAAAGCAGTGATACCTATAGCATAGAATATCTTATTACTTTTGTTAAATGGGCCTTCCCTTCAAACACAAGAATATTTATTTAAAATGAAATATTTATTTAGCAAACAATGTCCACATTCACCCCTGTTGTAACCACCATTGACAAGTACGGCGTCCACACAGGCTTGGGGGGTCTGCGCTGGGAGAATCTAAACACCTTTATGTAAAGACCCACCACTGGAGAATGCTGGAGTCCTTCACCGGTATTGGGAGGTGAGCCCTGGCAGGATCGGAGCTAGAAGTGTCAACACACAGCTGTCCCTGTCTCTCAATTTCTTATCCTCACTGACTCTGGCCCCAACTGCTCTCAGACAGACAGCAGCAGGTGTAGAATAGCACTCTTCCCTCCACCTCTCCACTCAGCCTAGTCAGACATTCCACGCACTGTTTTACCAGATGTGGCCGAGGGGAGCGGGCCTGGCCTGATCTAACGATTGGTGTTTCCTTCAGCTCGTGAATCATTTCTTTGTGACTCAGGTGACATGAGTCAGTATTGGGTGCATAGCCCGCAGCCCACAGTTACATGTGGCTGATCCAAGTGTCTCCGTCACAGTTAAAGCAGGTTAAAAATAGAAAATATTTTCTTCTACAAATTTCACCATATTTATTCTTCCCCCCCCCCACACCACACTTTTTTGTTGCTGTTGAAATTTTTCGATTACAGCTATTTATTTATTTACTTATTTATTTATTTCCATTTTTAAAATACAACACTAGATGCCACCGAGTGCTTTGGGCACCTATCCCATGAATTACAAATTACAAAAGAAGCAAAACAAAGAACGGCCCATAAATATAGCCATCTCAGCCCAGGCCCTCTTCCAGAGCCTTAGAGAAAAAGGGAAGCAAGATGGGCTTTGTAACCTTCCCAGAAAGATAACAAATTTGGCTTCTCATGCATCACAAAGGCAAAAAGTTCCAAAATTGAGGATTCCTCAGAGAATGCCCTGCCAACAGCTCCCTTTCATGTATACCAAGGGAACTACTGCTCAGGCTGCTCTGTTGATCTCAACTTGGGCAATATATTAGGGGCAGAAAGGTAGTGGCCTAGGTAACCAGGTCCCAAATTAGTTAGGGTTTTATAGATTAAAAGCAATACTTTACACGTAGAGGTTTACTGGAAACCAGTACATTTCACAGATATTGGCGTAATGTGCTCCCAGTAGGCAACTGCACCTAAGGAAGTGGGGTCCAGCTCTTTGCACAATATTCAGCTTCTGAATGGTCCCCAAGGTGCAGCCCTGGAGGAATGGATTACAACAATCTAATTTTGCACTGACAGAAACAGGGACAATTGTGGTCCACATTGGAGAGGAAAGGTGTCATTCATCTGGCCAGGGAAAAGATGGAAAAAGAGTGCTTTTGGCTACATATACTACCTGGTCATCTAGGAGCAACCCAGGATCTAACACTACCTCCAAATTGTCACCAAATGGTAGTTGGACTCCCTCAATGAGGAGCCCTGATAAATGTTCTGCCAACTCTTCTTGCTCCTTCCCCCAGCCCACCAACAATATCTCAGTCGTGTCTCAGGTGAGAGGCAGATAGCTAACGCTTATCTACCCCTAGCTTCATCTAGACACTGGGCCATTTAGCTGCTCAAAAAAATCAGGTCACTTAATCTCTCTGCCCCAGTTCCCCTGCTAAAATATGAAAATAGTGTTTCTGTCTCACTAGGGTTTTAGGAGTATAGGGTTTTAGGAGTATAAGTCCATTTACCATTTGTGAGTCACTATGTTGGATGGTTCCACGCAATCTTAGAATAAAACTTTAAAATTTAAAAAAGGAGGAAACATTTGTTTGCTAATCATTAGTCTTCACTAAAAACAGGCATTAAAGTGTATGTTAGAATTAGGCAGGAAAACTGCTCGAAATATAAAACTAAAAGTTAGTTAGATCCGGGGCTTTCCACAAACAAAACATCATTAGTTGCCCATTAGGCTGCATATTATATTTAATATGCTGGTGCAAGGAATGGGATATATATGCTGAATGAAATTATTCCAAAGCAGCTAAAAAAATACTTCATGTGGAAAGAAAAAACAACAATTTTGAACAGGACAATCTTTTCATAAGTTTAACATGTGTAATGGAAATTTTATGTGAAACCTACAGAAATGAAGCTATAACAGCAAGCAATAAAGATGGTAACGCAAAATGATTGAGCTCATTCCGTAACATTTGTATATTATAATAAAACAGTCCATAACTGCCATAGTTGTGCATGACTTTTTTGTTACTGTTTTCAGTGCAGCAAAAAGGACAGTAATTATTATGCATTTTAAAGTTTTTAATTAGCCTAATGTTTTGCATAAAAATAGGACTTTACAGATGTAAATGTCATGCTTATAGTAGACATTTCTCCATATAATACTGAATATATTTTATGGGGAAAGTTAGATTCTTGTTTATTTCTATAAGCTTTACAAGATAAAATTGTTTTCTTTTCTCTCTTTGGGACAGATTCTGATATTTTTTACTCATGACGATATATAACTCCGTGAATAGCTACACTGAAGTTAATAGAACTGCTTGTGCAGCAAAGGGATTAGAATCTGACCCTTTGTTTATATTTTACAAATAATAGAAAACATCTCAACCAAAATATGTATATAATTGTAGGGTTACTATAGTCTGATATACCATCGACAGTCCAGTTTCCACTGATGTCAATAAGAGTCCTTCTATTGACTTCAAATGAAATTGGATTCTACCTCATGTCAATGTAGTTAAGATTTATACATGTGTACAGTGTCATGCACACATGATGCTGTAAAAATTATCCTAAATATATTTTACTTGATATTGTACTTGATATTGATTCACGCAAAGAGTCCCACTGACTTCAGTGGAACTGCCCACAGGAGTGTGGACTATTTGCAGCAGTAAAGAGTGCAGAATGCAGCCTCTTCTAAAGTGGAGCATTACAACTGTTTAACAGAGCACAGGTGTATGCAGTGTAGCTGTAGCATGTTGGTCCCACGACATTAGAGAGCCAAGGTGGGTGAGGTAATATCTTTTATTGAACCAATTTCTGTTGGTGAGAGAGACAAGGTTTTGAGCCACACAGAGCAATTCTTTGAGCTGTGTGTGGCTCAAAAGCTTGTCTTTCCCCAACAGAAGTTGGTCCAAACAAAAGATATTACCTCACCTATCTTGGCCCCTAACAGTGCACAGTAACATTCCACAATTGTTTAGGACAGGAAGCAAAGAACACCTTATCCAACAAAAGCTAGAAGGGGACTTTATGAAGGCAGAATGTAGACATCTATGTTGGAATTTAGCTAGCATACAATAGTTTTGTTCAAGCTGATCAAGGAATGCTCTTTAGGAATTAAGGACTCGATTCTCCCCTTCACATACAACCTTGCATCTTCAGCTGAAGTCAATGGAAATTGTGTGTATCAGAGGTCAGATCTGTTAAAAATTTACTTTTAAAATATTTAAAAGCACCGTTAACAACTAGGATGGATTTCTCTCCACCTGTTTCTATATTCCCTAAATTCCTAAATGTTTCATGACTTGTGCTACTTTTCAGTACAAATTTTTATATACCAGGATACATTTTAATAATGGCTAGTACTTTGATCAATAAAATGTTTACAAAAGCTGAGCATTTCACACTGATACCAGAGATGGCTTCCCTTTTTTATCAATTGATATACAGGCTTTGACACATTACAGAGGCCCTCTGTGGCTGTGCAAAAACACTCTCAGAAAAACTAGTGGTACAGGGTCTTCCCTTGGTCATTGTCTAAAGCAATGAAAAATCTTGCATGACAGTGCTAATTCTTCTTGCATTGACCCTGGGATCGGCAAAATGACAACAAAACTGTGTACATAAGATTCTTCCAGAAGACATGAAAGGCTTCCGTAGATTTCTATTAAGCTTGACTTTTTTATATTTAATTGGTTAATATACAATTTGCATCAAAATATTTTTTTTTAAATGTAGGAAATAGCAAGGCCTAGCAGCACTGAAGACGTGCAGGGTGAAACCCCCAAATTATTATTTGTTAATGCCATTTACAATGTGCTACAGTAAAATTTGTTAGTGGCAGCTCTTGATGCTCAAGAATTTAACCATATAGTAAAGAAAAGTTATGGACTGATCATTAATCTCTGACTGCAAAGAGTAAGAACTGATTTGATGCCAAATGTTTGACACTAAAGAATATGCCAAATGGTGAAAGATAAATTAAATAAATACTACATGTTAAAATAAGACCATTTCAATTTTAAGTCCACTCTGAGACTAGGCAAACACCAGTATATTTTTAAACATAATCTCTAGAGGCAAGTTTTAATCCAATAAAAACATCTAATAAAAACTGGCATAAAGTAATAACATTAATTAATGAGTTGTGTACTGCATTATGTTTTTGTTTCCAACTTGTTAAAATAACACGTGTGTTTCACCACTCATTCTCATGCATTATATTTATTCCTTTCCACTTTGTATTTGTATGGGTTACACACATTCTTACCAAGACATTACCAGCATCTGGTTGAATCCGTACAACCTCACTTTACACCCGCCAGTCGGAAAGCACTGTTCCTCCAGAGATATGAAAGTGGAAGAGTATTATTACCCCATTTTGGTAGCAGAGTAACAGAGCGCAGCAAAATTAAGGCCAACACTTTGAAAGAGCCACTGATGCTAGGGCCGTCTTTCTGGGTGCCGAACTGGAGACATCCATGCCACACTATCTTTGTTAGTGACCCACACTCAGGAAATGAATATGATAAGGACACCAAATTACAGTCACATGCAGAGTCCTATGGTTCAAGAGGTAAAGGTTAGTGCTGGAGATCTGAAGTCCAGGGCACAAGCCATGCCGATGATCCCTGTTGTGAGGAATAGTGTCGTTACTGGGGGTCAAATTTGTTCCGTAAGTTATGGATTTGATCCCAGAATTGCAGGGTGAAATTCTATGGCCTGTGCTAGATAGGAGGTCAAACTAGATGACTGTTGTGGTCCCTTCTGGCTTTAAAATCTATCAGCTTAATTATCCTGATTAAACCACTACACTGACAAAACGTGTGTGTTTGTGTGGGGAGGAAGAGGATGAATGTTCCAGTGATCTAGCTGGTATAAATAGGCCAGAATAGTTCACAAACTGCCTGCAATATTTATCAAATTTATAATCATGAGACATGTAGGGTAACTCCACATCCCCAGCATAAACTGTCCAGCAGGAACTGGCCCAAGGCACTGACATCCTCTAGACTCTTTACTCTTAAGAGTGTTAAAGGGGCTGTCCCAAGCAATGCCAGACAGAGAAGCCCCATGCCTCTGTCCCATCATTACAAAGTCAAGGATCAGTTGCTTTAATCCCTGTTAATTTTGGGCAATCATACTAGTGCCCTGTTTATCTGACTACCTACAATGGGCACAAGACCAGGGGGGAGGGGAACAAGAATAAAAAAAACAAACCCAGTCTCACAGCAAGCCTCCAGAGTTCTGAGAGGAAGTTGAAAACCCCCAAAGCGGTTTGCCAACGGGAGGAAAAATGCCTTCCTGACTCCAAGTCATGATTGGCTGGTCCTTCAGCAAACCCAGAAGTGTAGGACAAACAAAGAACCAAACTGAACCCCCAATTAATTAAGGTGAGCAGGCAGGTGGGTACAGCAAGAAAGGGATGCCAACAGAGGTGGGCCAACTTATAAGGAGATAATTCAATTTGAGTTGGGTAAGCCAAGGACAAGTATGGTGCTGCAGTGGCCCACAAACAGCTCAACCAGCCCACCTTTTAGCCCACACCCTCTCTCGACCACACACCAGTTGGCTTCACCACACCAAGAGTCCCCACCACACCAAGAGAATGGGAAGGAAAGGCCCCCACCCAGCAGTCCAGGAAATGCAGGCAATGTCTATTCACCTGCCTGTACATGCCAAAGCTCCAACCTTACTAGCAGCTTGGCAGTTTAAAAGGTTGTATATATTCATTCATTTTTTTCAAAAAAAGAGACTGTTAAGGCAAGTTAATTAACTAAAACTATTAGTTAGGCTCTTTTATAGCAAAAGCACTTGTGATTGCATAGGAGCCAGGAAAGCTCAGGTTTCTATTCCTGCCTCTGCTGCAGACTCCCTGTTACTTGTAAATTACTTAGGCCAGCATTATAAACAAGTGTTGGCGGATTAATTCTTTAATGTTTGTGAAGCACTGTGAGATCCTTTGAAGGCAGGAACCATGGAAATGGAAAGGATTATTATTTATTATTAAAATTCATAGTGTATTAAAACAACTATTTAAAAAGGAAATTCACCTACTTTTAATTAGATTTACAGCTGCGAGTTTTCATTTCATTACAGATCATTTAAGCTCCAGTTGTAGGAGCTGTCATAGTAACCTACTCATACATTTCTGAGGAGCAAATGAAAAATGAGCCTTTCCACTGAAAGTTTATTACAACAAAACTTTTAGGATTGTAGTGTAACACAGTGCTTTAACAAGAATAATCATTTACACGCTATATCACTTTTCACACCAGTTTCTCAGAACAGTTTACAAACTTTAATGCTTGCGTTCACTTAGGGTTGTAGGGCATCTATTGGTTCAGTCATTCTTTGATGAGATGGCTTAAGATACAGGTATCCCCTTTCTCACTTTCCTTCTGAGGATGGGAGGTCTATTTATAATTTTTATTAATTATTATTATTTATTATTTATTTATTATTATATTTGTACTAGCATAGAATCTAGATGGGAACCACACTGTGCTAGGTGCTATACAAAAACACACAGTAGGCAATTGACCCTGCCCTGCAGAGCTTGCTATCTAAACAGATAAGGATGGACAGGGACACAGAGGGTTAGTAACTTGCACAAGGTCACAGGGCAAGTCAGGTCAGTGGCAGAGGTTCAAATGGAATTCCTGTCTCCTGACTACCCTTTCCATTGGACCCCACTGCCTAGACTTTTATCTGGCATTATGTGTGTATTTTAATTTTGGGCCAAGCGAAGCAATTCTGTCTGTAACACGATAAGTGATTCTGGTGGAAAACCAGACAATGAACCTGAATGGCAGACAAATAAGTTAGCCTAAACATGTCTTGCAAAAGTATTTCTGGAGTCTAATATAATATAACAAAGACATTCCTAAAGATAAATGAATTAAGTACCAGTACAACAAAAATGATTCCTTCTTGTACACCTAAGTATTCCTGAGAGGTGTAGTGTTTAAACTCAGACAAGGTAGTGTAGGTTTGGCCAACATGCATTATTCACCACAATCAATTACTCGCCTGACACAGCTCTGGAAGCTAACATTTAGAAATTAAGTTTCCAACTCCCATTGACTTTCTGTGGAGTTAGGCACCTAATTCCCTTTGCCCTAGTTCCTTAGTTCCTAATTCTTCACCCACTGAAAGAGAGGAAGCTCAAGCCTTCATTTTCCTTCATTAATCAACATGAGCATAGCCTTCAGCTGAACTGTCAATGCTCCTCTTTCACTAGCAGTCTGGATCCTGATGATGGTTTGCCATTTCATCATTTCTGGAGGATTCTGCCTTGAATAAAAACATCTGTTGTGGTCATAGAAGGTCTCCTGGTTACCTACAGTAATGCCGTATGCTGACTCAGAGTTGCATTATGCCATTTTGCATATTCTGACCCCAAGCAAAGGAGGGCAAGGGGTTTTGGTCAGCCTGCTTAACACAAGGAGGTGCTCTCTTCTTCATGAATACCATCCTATCAGAATGCTACCCTGGTGCCAGATATTTCCTTAGTTGCCTATACGTGCAAGCACTATGATCCATCTGAACAGCAGAGGCAAGGGAGACAGTAAGAAATGGGGACATGAGCTCTTGCCAGAAAGAAAGACTCTCTGGTGGTGAGCACATGGAAAATCTACTAAGACAACATGAGGTGTCAATATGTATTATATATAAAACTACAGCAGGCATACATAAACTCTGTGTGAGGTCGGGCTTATTGCTGAAAAAATTACCACGGGAGAAGCCTGGTCACCATGGATTCAGATAACCAGAATTCAAAATACAAGCAGTGCACTCCTCCCAAAACATGGGCAACTAGCTGCATAATATAAGCCTGTCTGAGGAGTCATAATATTTCATATAGAACTATGATAAACAAGGCGCTTTGCGTGAATTCAGTCTGTGCTCTAACTTCATCCTTCACTCCATCCGAGCTCCTCTGCTCCATTTGTCTCCTTATCATTCTCTCAGCTTTTTCTATCTTCTCTCTTACCATAGGATACACTTGGCTCATCCCATCCCTCCCCCCCCCCAGCACCTGTGGTCTTAGACCCGTCTCATTCAAATCCCTCCCCAAAACACAGTTCTTTTCTGAAGCCTGGCAATGTCCATCTGTTTGACGGTGCCTCTTCATGTTTCCAGACCTGAACTTGCAGCCCTTGAATCTGATTAGTCATACTTGGTAAAACAAAGATCACATGTTTGAGGTGTCCTGTCCATGTTGTGTCCAGGTAAGGTACTACATACAGAATAATGAAGAGAAACAAGCCGGATTGTCTGAGACATTGCAATAGAAAGACAAGAGGTGCTGATTACTTGGTACCAAACCTCTTTCAGGCGCTACATGTGATCATCCTAAACCAAAGCCTGAGCATGTGGAAAAATTGGACAGAATCCAGCAGAGGGCAACAAAAATGATTAGGGGGCTGGAGCACATGACTTAGTGCTGAGGTTCCCCTGCAATGGCCACTGAAATCAGTGGAAGCTGAGGACACTTGGTAACTCTGAAATCAGGCCACTTTTATTTAGGTGCCTCAATATGTATTCAGGTTCCTTATTTTTAGGCAGCCAGTATAGCCACTTGAGTCAGTGGACACTGATCCCAGCCTTGTGACAGTGATATTAATCTTTTGTAAATCTGAACTATGCTATTTGACTTAGTCCAGGAAATAAAGACCAATCTCTTGTCAAAACTCCTGAGTGGTTCAGCTTTATTACACCCAGGTTTGAAATCTTGGCCTGAATGACTCGTGCAAAGATCACTGAAATCAGTAGGAGTTGAGAGTGTTCAGCACCTCTTAGGTACCACCACCACCCCACCCCACTCCCCACCCCGCCACAGCACACTGTAGCATCAAGCAAGACCACTTAAAGAATGGTGAAGATATTTATAGGGAAGAAGTTGTCCAGTGCCTGGACTTGGGGTGGGACCGACAGATTTATGCTGCACTGCTATTGTCTCTGCAGTTTCCTGTGAGCCAATAGGGAACAAGTGCAAGTAGTGGTCTGTGCAATGAAGTCATCACACAGTATGAGAAGACTGAAAACCATCCATCCTGAGACATGGGGATCTGGTAAGGGGTGTGAAACCTGTATTGCCAACCCCAGAGATTTAAAAATTGCGAGTCAGGCACCCCCAAAATCACAAAACCGGCTTAAAAATCATGAGATTTAAGTAAATATTGGATTGGGGTCCCATTTTCAAGCTTTTCTCTACAACTATGAAGACCAGAAAGTTTATTTTTAAATGAAACTGATTATCATTTGTCTCTAGTAGTTGGATTCTTAAGTCAAACACCAACTATTGCAAGATAAGTGATGAAATCATGACAGTTGGCAGCAATGAAAAATGGAAGTGAAGGAGGCAAAAAGAGAGGAAGTGAGGGCAAGAGGAGGAGAGTTAGCATGGAGATAATAGGGCAGAGAAAGGGAGAGTAAAGCTCAGGGGAGAGGGTCAGAGAGACAGTGCTGGGGAAGGAAAAACACAAGGGGTCAGGGATGAGCCCTCAGGAACTAGGTCTGCAGTGAAGGGTTAATGAAGGGCCCTCTTTCTACTGTATGTCCTGGGCCCCGTAAATCCTGGCTGGGATGAGGGCCTAAAAATCTAGCTCTATGTAAGAATCACTTCAGTCATCTGTGCAATGGAAGATGGGAGCTGTTCAGCAGTGCATGGCAACATTATACAGAAGCTATGGGCAGAAAGGAAATATTATTTATTATACGGGGGGAAATTTAGGTGAGTAGAATGTAATTATCCAGTTCAGAATTCAGCTAGGTCTCCACATCTAATACCTTTAATCTTGCAAAAAATACCACTGGATCTGTAATGACCAAGACCTTGATTTTACATCTGCCTTTAATAGCCTAATACATCTAGCACAGTCCTGGGGCTTGGGTTCATTAATGACAGAGAAGGAAGACCGCTCCCCACTGAATCACCAACATCACTTCCTAAAGAAGGTTTTCCTTGGAGTTCTTCCATCAAGCACTGATCTCGGTGGACCCTGCTGAGCTTATGAGATCTGGCATGATTACAGGCCAAGGTGGAGAGGCTGCCAGAGAAAGCTGCCTAAATGTGTATATAATTAAGTCTTGTATTCTCAAGGTCTTTAAGTCTTCCTCATGACTATACTTGCATAGGTCAACCTCCTGGCAGCATCTGGGGGAGGTAGGTTCCCATGCTTTTGACCTGGTGCTCAAGCCGTTACCTCTAACCTACTCTGAGGTCAAAGCTGAAGTTTAGTTCCCTGAGGAACGTACAGCAGTGTCTGTCCCCACTTACACATCACAACACAGTTCAAGTTGTCTTCATTACAATCAGGAGGAAGCAGGGAGGGGATGTTAGAAAAGAGAAAGAAATGTATTTAAATAACAGAGTAACAAAATCAACATGGCTCAGGTGAATATTATTAAAATTGCATTAGGTGAGAAAGAATCTTAGGTTACAACTTGTGAGTTCCATTGTGCTTTTTAAGGGTTTTCTATACACAGAAAGCGCACTGGTTTCACCTAAATCTGCTTATATTGGGCTAGCTTGCATCTGACTAAACCAGTGTAACCAAGGGGTTAGCCCAATATAGGAGTGCACAGACACAAAGTTGTGCCGCTTTAACTAAGTTGGGTGTATAGACCAGGTCTAAGGCACAGCCCAGAGTTCCCAGAAGTCAGAGGTACAATTCCTGATGTTACAGCCCTTCATGGGGGCCATTTTGCTGCCTCTCCACCAGCTCTGCTTGCTGGTACATAGGAGAAATGCCCTACTACCTCCCCCATGAGGGTTGCACAAAGGGAGCAATCCTTGTACTCTGAGTACCTCTGCAGTGCAAGAGAATAGGGCAGAAGGCTCCTTTGCATCTGCAGAGCAGCAGGGCACAGTCTAGCCATCTCTAAGGATTGGAGGACACAGGAAGAGAGGGTTGGGTTTTTTTTCTGTTTCAGTACTCAAAGGCTGGGTCTCCATCTAAGCTCTTTGGGACAAATTTACCCCTAGTATAATTCCAACGAGGTCAACGGGGAAGAATTTGTACATTGTGTCTCTTTTCTAAACTTTCCTGTTCCTTGTAATGTCAAATTTGTCCACTTATGTCTAGGTGCATGTGTATTTGACAGCTTGCTCCAGGGAGTTATTGAGTTTTATACGATACTCAAGTACTTACACTTTTCCCAAGGCCTCTATTCTCTTTCCTTCTCTGAAAGAAGTTTAGACAAACTTTACTTGTTTGCCTTCTTTCTGGTCTCCTTTCTGTTTGAAAACAGAATAATGATTCATTAATAAAAATAAGGATTATTATTAAGGAGCAGTTGGTGTAAAGAAGAGAGGGCAAGCACAGAGAGCAAGACTTCTTTCATGTAATAAAGTCACCTCTTTGTCTTCTTTTTGATAAACTAAACAGATTGAGCTCTTTAAGTCTCTCACTGGAAGGCATTTTCTTCAGCTGCCAAATAATTTTTGTGACTCCTTTCTGCACCCTCTCTAATTTCTCAACATTGTTTTAAAATGTGGACACCAGAATTATATTTTACTCATTTGTAAAATATTGTTCTATATACTCCACCATCCATTGGCATCCCTGTCACCTCCTTAGTACTTCTGCTGCCTGGGAAACTACCACTATGCATGAAGCAGTGTGGGGAGCTGGCTTGAGATGGCAGCCTCAACAAAACGATGTAGATGGTTCCCTTCCCGCCCAAAAGAGAATGCAGATGCGTTAGGCTGTACACGTAATGCAGCAAATGTAAAGCACAGAGAATCTACCTCCATCCAAACTAATGTTACTTATTTAATAGATGTGTATTATTTACCATCCAGTGCTCCATGACCCAGATGAAGTCATGCCTCTTCCCAGAAGATCCCTGTGGCTTTTACCCACAGATCATCAGGGACGTGAATACAGGGCTGTGCAACTGGCAGCACTTTCAATCCACCATGTGCTGTGCTGAACAGATGTCAGACTGAGGAAGGAGGGATAGCTCAGTGGTTTGAGCATTGGCCTGCTAGAGTTCAATCCTTGAGGGGGCCATCTGGGGATCTGGAACAAAAAGTGGGGATTGGTCCTGCTTTGAGCAGGGAGTTAGACTAGATGACCTCCTGAGATCCCTTCCAACCCTATGATTCTATGAGAGGATACACATGCTCATTTATTTACATAATTTCCCGACTTGGATTGAACCATGGTGTAGTCACAAAGTAATAGTGTTTTATCTACCTTTTGGGCTAAGATGGGGGCAATGGAGGAAAACATTAACAAAGTTTCTTTGAACTGTAGCTTACACTTAGTTGTGTTGGCTTAGTGTTGTGGTGCATTGTGACAAAAATGATAAATTCCTATCATTCCTCACACACCAATAGATTGAATAGGCCTAATTCTGATCTCATGCTAGTTTTACACTGACATAACTCTACTGACTTAATGGAGTCACTCCTTAACTTACACCAGTATAACTAAGAGGATAGTCAGACCCATGTTCTTGAGAATAGCTTGCTTCCGCTCTTCTTAAACATGTTGCTTTTGGCATCCTTGCCCCTCATCCCAAGTGCTGACAATTTAAACAAAGCAATCACTGAAATTAAGGGACCACTCAGGATGTTCGTGTGCCTGTTGTACTTGATACATTCTAGATAGCTAGCTATTTCTGTTGACCTCCTCCCTATACTTCTCCCAGGCCAAACATAGAGTGGTCCCAACCAAAACCCCAAATCATATTACTTATTTTATGGGTAAATACAGGAGGAAAGGGGAACCCACATCTGCATTCTGGTTTCTATTTTGCTGCTGAACAATTGAACTTTGGGGGGTTTGAAATTTGCATCTAGATCAGAATTTTATGGCTCAGGCCAATCCCTAGTTGAAAGTAAATTATAAAGCGAATGTGTTTCCACTGGTGCATCTATTTTGCATGACAGACAGGTGACAGTTCTTTCCTTCACTCTTGGAAGTAAGCAGGCACTGATTCAACACCCAATCTGCCAATAAAAAATAAAGGCTTTAAAGGAAACAAAGCAGCAAGTGGTAATGCTGTGGATGTGAAGGAATGAATCTGTTTCTCACCTCATCAGCATTCAGTTTGCCTGTAAGACTCCAGAAAATCAAAATACTAGAATGAGGTCAGAAAACAGAATTTCCTTCCCAGGTGAATTCCAATTCTGACCTGGGCTGAACAGTCAAAATCTCAAAATATTTCTTGGAAGGGAAATTGTGACATAGTTTTATTTATCAAAGCAACCATATCAAAATATTTCATTCTGAAAATGTTGAAACTTTATACCACAGGGGAGGCAGCGTGGTCTAGTAGACAGAACACTGGACAGAAGAGTTGGGAGATCTGTAGTTGTACTGACATGCTGTGTAACCCTGAGCAAATCATTTCACTTCTATGCCCTTGCAGGTGCCTAGCTAGCTCAGTTGCTAGCGCATGCTAACTGCTTAATCTTGGTAATGAGCTCAAGCCCCTTGGTTGCCACATGCTCAGGATCAAACAGGTCACCAGATTTGAGTTTTGAAAGGAATTTCCCCCAAAGATAGATTATCAAGGAATGTGTGACTTTTTCCCCCTTCTCTCCAGTATTGGGGATGGACCACCTGCTAGGATCATCTAGGCATATCTCACTTCAACCATTCCCTGCCACTGCAGGAGCCTCAGGCATTGGCAGCACCTTAGTCTCTCCCATTCTCAACAATTTAGTCTCTGGTACACTGAATTGTTTAGTCTGACTAAAGTCATTGGGCTCAATACATGGGTATCTAGGTGACATTTAATGGCCTGTAATATACAGGAGGTCAGACTAGATGATCTGGTCGTCCCTTCTGGCCTTAGACTCCAGGAAATAGAAATATATTAATATAATATTAAAATCATTAAAAAAGTAAAAGTCAAAACAAAATGACCCAGTTGTAACAACATGAAGCAAGAAATTCAAAATTAAATAAAATGAGAAAGTCAAAATAAAATAGTCCATTCTGGTTTGGAATAATTTCAAAATGTTTCTGTCAAAAATGTTGGCAGTAATGACCTGTTCCTGCAAAAGGTTTCTAATTCTGACAAAACGGAATGTTCTGTTGGAAAACTTTCCATCAACATTTTTTTGCCAAACTCTACAAAATACTATTTGTCTCTTGTCCTAGGAGAAGTGGCCAGTGATGGATTATGCATCCTGACAACTGCCAGATTCATCTTAACTCTTATCTTGTGCTCCATTTTGGTCACCCTCTCTCCCTCGCCATGGTGTCAGTGACTCACTGTGACTTACACATGCACAGATACACACTATTGGTATTTGTATTTTCTTTTATTCTTAAATAGCTTTGGGTACCTTTTTACTCACGGCAATTCATAAAGGTCCTAAGGCAATACAGAATTCCCTGAAAATAACTTTTAGTTGCTCACTGACATCATATTGAAACAAATCTCATTGGAGATGAAGACTATGGAGGGCCTTGCCAACTTGTGAAATAGGGACAGCTATATTTATGGCCAATCAATAGCAAGTCTCTTATGGGGTCTGTCTACAGGACATGCAAAGAATGCAACCATCCCTTAAAAGCAAAATAGGTAAGGCCAGCCCAAAATCTGGTATATCACACTAAATCATAGCCTACTAGATCATTTCTTATTTTAAATACACACATTTCTTTGCTCACTAAATACACTAATTTCTTGGCTACATTTAACTTAATACATTTTGTGGTACAGGTTACAATATGACAAAAATCATCTTTAAAATGAAATAATCAACTGCCATATATTATAAATCACTTCATGTTCAAAAGCTGAGAAATGTATAGTAGCAATAGCTGGATTTAACTTATTTCTATCCATGAAAATTTGGCCTACCACAATGAAATCTTAAGCTTGGTTGGATCCTCCCAGAACTACTTTAATGCAAAAAAAAAATTAATACTAATAAAGTATTCGATTTTATTAGTTTGTAGCAGACCATGTAGTAATCTTTTCCATTTGAAAACCATGGTGGAATTTGGGAAACCATCCAGATTGTCCTGAGCATCCATTTAAAATCTTCCCTCGCTCAGGCTGGTCCAAATGGAGTCATGATAATCTCCCTGCCCCATTATTCTGAGGATAGCTTTTCTGTTTCTTCACACTTAGAACTCTTTCTCTTCTCTAGGTGCTCAAGATTATGGTAAATATATAGCTAGGGAGTCAAATGCAAGCAGCTTCTTCTGAGACTGCTCCCAATATTTTCCCATGTATATTTATTGTGCTGTGAGCAGTTAGTTGTCATCTGGGATGCATTAAGGCCTGACTACTGGAAGGACCTGACATGGCCATACGTTAGTAAGAAACAAAGAATATATCTAGGAGTTGGGAGGGAACATCTAGGAGTCAACTGAGGCTAGAAGTTAAAGAGCGAGAAATCAATGAAAAGACTAGAGCTTAGTGGGAAGGGAAGGATGATGGTTGTTGGGACTTTGGTGACTTGCATCCCTGGTTGTCACAGTGCTGACCCCCATCATATCCACAAGAGCCTAGTCATTTTACCTTTGTGATATGCCTCAGATAAGGCTGTATAGGAAACAGGTTTCCAATCCTGTGAGAATTTTCAAGATTTCAAAAAGTTTTCCCATCCCAAATTGAGATGAAAAGTTGAAATCTCAAAAAAATAAAATAAAATAAAATAAAATTGGTTTGGTCAAACAAAACATTTAATTTTGATCATTCCAAAGTGTTTGATTTTCATTTTGATCTTTCCCCTTCTTTTTAAAACTCTTTTATGATCTAAACTTAATAAAATTTTGAAATAAAGAAAAGTTTTTTCATCTTGGAAAACTAAAAAATTTCATTTAGAAACTATCGGAATGAGATGATCTGACCATTTCAAAACTCTTTTTACAAAATTTTTTCAAGTCAGAGATTCCTTAAAACCAACCCTGTTTTGTGAACAATTTTGGTTTCAACAAATTGGAATTTTTTGGTGAAAAAACGGTTCATCCAAAAATTCCCAACCAACTCTAGCCTTAAAAAGGCTAGTGCATGGGGCAGTTTGAAGACAGGTTGGAATATCAGGATCCATGACATGCACTGTAGCCCCACATTCTGTCCATGGTAGAAGGGAGTGAATTCCATCCCTTCTCATTTCCATTTGGGATAATTCACACTGCCTGATTACTCAGGCTTTGTGCAGCAGACCTGAGTTTCAGCTTAATATCACAGCACATGCCACATTCTATACTTAAAAGTGGCAATAAATAACATCAGTTATGATACAAAAAACACATCATGAAAAACTTTTAAGGTGCATAGTATATAAATCTAGAAAATATACCATCTGTAATTCGGGTCAAATTCAAATCTCAGTTACCCCAGTGTAACTGTGGAGTGACTAGACAGTCTAGTTCAGTCAAATAGTGCAAAAACAGTGTTAGTGAATATTCATTCAAATTCCAGCAATTGTTTAGTTCATCTTTGATCATACCACTTTATTGTTTGTGGATATTTGTGTAGTTGAGTTTCTGGATGCACAAAGTTTTGGGGGAATGGTATTGTTCTTCTGACTAATACCCACACTGCTGTGTCTGTGTATATACAGTAGCGTGGGTATTACATACATGTAAATATATACACATATGTGTATATATATATATATATATATACACACACACACACACTTTGATGAATACTTGCAAATAACGTATATAGTCACAGAAATCAGAATTTGTTTGCAAACAACTGAGGAACAGAAAAAAAGCACTATGTTTATTGGAGAACTTATTCACAATCAATCATTCATCTGCTCTATTCTGAATTTCCATCAATCTAACTGGGAGCAGAATTTGGTCCTTTGTACACGCAATTAAGAATTTGGTCAATTAAGCCCAATACAAAGCCTATGTATTTTGACTTTTTGAAACAAATTTTGCCTGGCTTCTGCTTTTTCCATCATGACTGCCATGTGACTTTTCCTAATGATTTGCCATGGCAAAACTACAGCCCTAGGTATGCACAGAAAACACATGTAAATGATAGGAGGGAATATTTTCTTTCTTTTAAAGTTTTGCATCTAAAAACATCAGCTGATCATTTATTGGAAAGGTAGCTTATATTAGGAAGATCATCCTGATGAAGTAAACAGACATTTTTCCTATTCAAACAATTTTTCATTAACACTGTCTTCTTAGTGGCCTCTGAATAAGACTCATCGCCTTTATTGGCACAAAGGAACAAATGGTTTTTTTTTTCAAATTTTAGATAAACTGCAATCGTTACATAATGGTGGGCATTTCCTCTTTGGAAGAACACCAGTGAATCAGGACATTCAAACAAGCTCAGCGGTAAGCTGTTCCCTGGGGCTAGGCTCAGTTTGTCCAAAACTATGCTTATTACATGTGCTTTGGTCAGCAGATATGCAAGGGTAGACAATAGGTTCTTTCTACAAACAATAGGCAGTATTAAGAATGTCATCAGATATAATGGCTATGAGTGGGACAATTCTGCTTTCATATGAAAGCTGTCATCATGGAGCGGTCAAAGTGTGTGTATGTGTGTTTAAAGTATGATCCACCAGCATGCTGCAGAAGCATCCTGCTAGTCTCAGAAGTACTGATTCATGAAAGGTGCCATTTATAATGCTTTCACAGTACCATAGAATGGAAACATTAGGTAATAGTAAAATCCCAGAGCTAGACTTACTAAATACTGAAAACTTACTCACATTACCATGCTTTATAGGACTTTAGGGACTTCATAACAACAATTCCTGCAACTGCAGACTTTGTTTAATGAAAAAATAAATAGAAATAGTTACTAAAAAATTAACCTAAAGACTGGTATTCCCTTGTTAGTGCCTCTTGATAATTTTCACTGTGCTTCCATTCGCATTCTGTCTAGAAAATAAAAGGCTTATTCATGCACACACACGCACACACAAATAGATCTGCCTTCTCAGTGAGAAATTTTGTAACAGTTTTGTAGTAGAATCAACTATAGCAGCTCAAGGTCCTTTCTGAAAACGGGGGATGGGGGGAAGAGAGAAGGGGGGAGGGTTAGCTGGATATTACATTTCTTTCAGTGGATTTCTTCACTCTTGTGTAATTTTTCTGACAGTTGCCACAGGGCTTGCAGGCCAGTTTGGCATGCCTACTGATTTTAAGGACTGGATATGCATGTGGAAATTAGGGGAACACTCATTTTTCCCCCTAATTTCATCAAATTACATGCACTGTGATTTTAGATAAATCAAACTATTATAAGGTTTCCCTTTCCACATTTATGGAGACTTGAGGGTTTGGTCTGGGTGGGTTTAAATAATCAAATAGCTTCACCATAGGCCATCCGAGTTGATCGTTTGTGTTAGTTTGATGCTTTCTCTCCATGGCTTCCTCTAGACAATTATTCCTCATTGTTTTATAATATATTTGTCTGGGTTCTTCTTGTGTCTTGTCTGATCTGGATGTTGTCATATCATCTGACTTTCAGCAAAAGGTGCTCCCATTCCTGAATGACTCATTCTATTTTCTTTTAAATGACGCAAACATGACAAAAATAGAAATGTGCATGTATTGGTGTTTTCAGTGCAATTCTGTAGCTAGAGTAACAGACAAGCGAGCTCAAAAGACTAACAGAAATAGATCGGTTTTCCAGTCTCAAGTGTCCCTCTGCAGGTAGATCACATCTGCCTACTAGTTTTAGGTCAGACAGCTGAAAAGATCAGCCTTTCTCTGACCCCTAGATATGTGCCAAGCATCTGGCAGTGACCAGCATCCTGCCTCTAAACACACTAGGACATTTTGCAGGGAGGCAGAATAGTCTGGATTACAAATCTGAAACTCTCGTCAAGGCTGAAAGAATAAAGAGTGGCTTGGGATGAAACCTCCCCCTCTAAATGTGGGGCTTCTTTGCTAATCATAAGTCATCGGGTGGTAAAAAAAAAAGAAAAGAAAAGAAAGAAGAGGAAGTCAGCCAAAAAGGGAGAGGGAAAAGCAGGCACATAGCTGTTGTTCTTGTCCCTGTACTGCAACCTCTGAAATGAGTAGCCTGTGTATGGGAGTGTCAAGGTTCCTTCCCCACTCTGAACTCTAGGGTACAGATGTGGGGACCTGCATGAAAACCCCCTAAGCTTATTTTTACCAGCTTAGGTTAAAACTTCCCCAAGGTACGAACTATTTTACCTTTTGCCCTTGGACTTTATTGCTGCCACCACCAAGCATCTAACAAATATATAACAGGGAAAGAGCCACTTGGAAACGTCTTTCCCCCCAAAATGCTCCCCAAACTCTATACCCCCTTTCCTGGGGAAGGCTTGATAAAAATCGTCACCAATTTGCATAGGTGAACACAGACCCAAACCCTTGGATCTTAAGAACAATGAAAAAGCAATCAGGTTCTTAAAAGAAGAATTTTAATTGAAGAAAAAGTAAAAGCATCACCTCTGTAAAATCAGGATGGTAAATACCTTGCAGGGTAATCAGATTCAAAACATAGAGAATCCCTCTAGGCAAAACCTTAAGTTACAAAAAGACACAAAAACAGGAATATACATTCCATTCAGCACAGCTTATTTTATCAGCCATTTAAACAAAACAGAATCTAACGCATATCCAGCTAGATTACTTACTAAGTTCTAAGACTCCATTCCTTTTCTGTTCCCGGAAAAAGCATCACACAGACAGAGAGAACCTTTGTTTCCCCCCCCCCCCCAACTTTGAAGGTATCTTCTCTCCTCATTGGTCATTTTGGTCAGGTGCCAGTGAGGTTATCCTAGCTTCTTAACCCTTTACTGGTAAAAGGGTTTTTCCTCTGGCCAGGAGGGATTTAAAGGTGTTTACCCTTCCCTTTATATTTATGACCGGGAGCAAAGGGAACTCATATGTCCTCACTTCCCTGCAGGGGCTCACAACTGTGCCCTTAATTTGAAAACATGCTGATGCCAGAGCGCTTGCTTTATCTGCAACCATTTGGAAAAGAGAAACCAAATCCCATCTTATCATAAGTATCTCCCCTGTCAAAATCGCCACAACTATAGGCACAAAGAACCAATGTACAAAGGTGTAATTTATTCTTCTATGAATGTTGTGCTGGTGCTGAACTGATAACCCTGGAGACCCAGATGCCCTTCCACTTATTGACGGAAATGATACATCATGGACAGCAGCACTGCCAGCTTCCTCACACTGCCTGCAACTGTCCCTGACCTTGAGGAACCACCACCCAGTGGGGTGACATTCATTCTCCATGCCCATTCATTCCTTTGCCTAGCCATTGAGACTGCCAACCAGGTTGCTAATTAGGGTCAATTTTGGTCTTGGTTTTGTGCAATTGACATCTGGGAACTGTTCACCCAACACATTTTCTGTAGCCCACAGCCACATATAAAAGCCATCAAATGGTAACAACCTTGGCTTCTACTAAGCTAGGGTGGATTCAGACTCGCAACCTAGAGATGAAAGGTTTGTACCTTTAAGCCTGTATCTCATTACCTAGTCACCTTACTCCCAAATCAAACGTTACCAGCAGGAGAGTGGGGTGGGAGGAGGTATTGTTTCATGGTGTCTGTGTATATAATGTCTTCTGCAATTTCCACAGTATGCATCCGATGAAGTGAGCTGTAGCTCACGAAAGCTCATGCTCAAATAAATTGGTTAGTCTCTAAGGTGCCACAAGTCCTCCTTTTCTTTTTGCGAATACAGACTAACACGGCTGTTACTCTGAAACGTTAATTATTATTGTCCATGTTGTGCACCTTCCTAGGAGTCGGTGCAGGGGCAGAAGGGAGTGTAACACCCACACCCACAGGCCGCTCTGTGCCTGTTACCCACCTTATGAGTAGAGTAGTAGTATGGGGAAGAGGAGAGCAGCCTCCACAAGGTTGCTACTCCTCCTCATGTGCAAGTGGGTGGGAAGTGGGTAGTCTTGGGTCTGCACCCCTCTCTCCCACAATAGACCAGCCAGCTGAGTTGCACTATGAGATGTATGCTGCCCTAGATAGAGGGTTGGTACAGGGTACATTTCCTGTCAGTCTGCTTCCTGGTCTGCTCCTATGGCAGCAAAACTACACACTTCCCAATAAAGTCACAACGCATTCCTTAACTTTTTATTTTTAAAGTATTACACAGCACTAGGCATTGGAATGGGCTTTTGGTGATGTATCTTTAACTTTAAACTGATCTCTCATGACAGACAATGCTTAAGCTACAGCTCCATTGTTATTTTCACACTGACAAATGTCTCTGAGCCTGTGCGTTAATCTTGAGCTTCCAGTTTGTCATAATGCCCCAGCTCCATATTTGTCAAACAGATTATTGGTCTGATTTGTACAAGATGTATTGATATGACTTCAATTAAAAGCTGCGTTGTGGGGCAAATGTGCCTGATCTCCTAGTATTGAAATTCCTAAAGAGCTGGTGTGTCTTTAATTTATTTTATGTCGGCATAATACAGAACTTTCAGTAAAAAGCACATTACTCCCCATTACAGATAAAATATCTATATTGATATATATATTTAGACAGCTGATGTTTTTGAAACTATCTGCCTAAATATATAAATATGTATATTTATAGGTTTGAATCACACTGATATGGTGGTAGTTTGGCAGGAACCATATGTTTTATTACAAACAAAAATATTTGACCTGCAGGAATTAAAATGCACTGCGTGACTATACTATGGGGAATTCTTCTGTTTAAATGTTTGTGTCTAGTGAGGAGCTGTTGAAGAGGAATTTTGTAGGTAGGCATTGCATTGATGTAGCTTGAAAAAAATGTTATTGCATATATCACAAGAATTGCAATGTAAAAATTGCAATGTGAAAAAGCTGGGGATGGATAGCTCCGTGGTTTGAGCATTGACCTGCTAAACCAAAGGTTATGAGCTCAATCCTTAAGAGGGCCATTTAGGGATCTGGGGCAAAAATTTTGGGGATTGGCCCTGCTTTGAGCAGGGGGTTGGACTAGATTGACCTCCTGAGGTCCCTTCCAATTCTGTAACTTTACATTTTTAAAACCTCTGAGCCTATAATCATCTTGATCTTCTGTATCAGAAAAATACAATTACGATGATGTCACACACATTTGTGCTGTTATTTGTATAGTAAAGTTTATGTCAGATTCATGTTCATAATTACGGACCAGATTCTGTCACCTTTGCTCATGTTGGGTAGCAACTTGCCCAGCAAGTATTCCCACTGAAATGAATGGAATTATTTTCATAATAAATGAGTCAAGAAATCAGAATCTGGACCTATCTTATATTGCTAGGGAAATACTGCTTGAAAACAAACAGGTTATATTTTTATTGCTTCCATGCTGTTAAAAGTTTACATTTAATATTGACATAATTAAGCAGAAAGCCCATACATTTTAGGCTATAAAAACAGAACTAAAGGCTGTGTGGAATTTGCCACTTTCCAAAGCAATCACCTGTAATTTTTACATTTTTCTATGGTATTATGTACTTAAAATAGTACAAAGATACATGACATTTAAGCCCCAGAATGACCTTTGGCCTTTAACCTAAGATGAGCTTTCTGTGGAGGCCCATGGAGGATTGATTTGGGTAATACAGTGACAGAACAATACAAAAAAGGTATTTATGTTGCTTAAATCAGTGGATATTTCAGGTCAAGATGTCAGCAATTGTCTTTCCCAGTTGACTTCCTGGTCTCTGAAAGTTCGATTTAAGATTTGGTTCATTCTTATATTTTTATTATTATCTACATATAGCTGTGTTCACTTCCTTGTCTTTCGGTTTTTGCCTTGAAAAATGCTAAATAAATTTTCACTTTACTTACTGACTGATTAGGAATACAAAGACAATGGACAGCTGTGAGGCATCTGTGTATCACACAAACAGGGTTGGCACAGTTCCTGCATTCAAGAGATCAGCAAGAGCCTAGTAAATAAGCTTTCTTCACTAAAGATCACTTTTGTCCATGATCATTGGAGCTGTGCTTTACCCATACATCCTCTGAATTCCTCCTTTCTTCAGTAATCACACATGCCTAGCATGATGGCTGATTCTATTCTACAGTCCTGTGGCATGTAATTATGTGAGTAATTGGCAGACAAGATATTGTGAATACCTGAATCCCAGGTTAATTGAAACTAACACCTGCCTGAACTATGGTGCGGTAATGGATGCGATAATACAACAAGATCAGGTCCTATTGAGTTGCATAATCTTTTCAAGACAGGAGGTTTTGATCTCCCTTCTTTGATTTGAGGGCACTAATAAAAAAAAAGTATTATGTCTTTGTTGAAGGTTATAAAAGATGAAGCTGATACTGAAAATGAAGATAGTTCCATTTAATCCATTTTGAAAAAAAATCAATGTACATGCATCTTTAGCATCTTTCAGTTGGAAAGGAAACAATAGGTACAGCTGCCTGTAAAACCGTGGTTCATAGCAACACTGTAGTTCACCTTAATGACACAAGTTGTCACCCAGGTAGAGCAAACCACTGATCCATGGAATTTCGGTGCTATTAGACCTGATACAATGGTTTAAAACAGCGAAACGTTTTATTGTCATTAGCAATACACCAGTCACCCAACAAAAGAAGAGCAGATGTTAAGATACTACAAAGGAGAAAGAATGGTCTAGTCGTTAGGGTGTTAGGCTAGGACACCTGGGTTCAAGTCCCTATGTAATGCTATCGTGTATGTTCATAATTTTCTGTTCCTTTATTCTCCATATGCCAATCTAACTTCTTTCATATTAAATCACGTAGACTATAGGGAAGAGACTTCTAACATGACATGACTAGCTTTTTTGTAATTATTTTGAAGTTAAATGAGGCATGATTTTTCCTATGCAAAGTGAAAGATCTGGGTTCAGATACTGATTTCATTTGCACTGATGTAATCCAGTTTAACCCCACTGTGCTTTCCTCTAGCTCTCCCACCACAATGACCATTTTTAAAAAACAAAGGGTAGTAATAAATGAATGGGATTTTCAAAAGTCCTCAACTTTGGCCTAACTCCAATCTAACTCTGACTTCAATGGGGGGGAAGAGTTAGCCTCTAAGTGCTTTTGAAAATCCCACCCAATTTCCATCTCAGGACATTGTGGGATAAGAAGCTTGAGTACCTGGAAACTGGTAGATCCCTCCACTGTTAAGACTTTAAGCAGAATGAGAGAACAAATTAATTGTATCAGAAGTTACAGAAGGGACTAAGGGAATAAGTAGGGACAAGAGAAATGAAGAAAATTGGAACCAGAAAACATAAATAGTTCTCAAACTGCAGCAGTTAATGTAGTTTGAGGTTACAGTTCAATACGGTAATGAAAAAGGCCAATGCAGTTTTGGGTTACATGCACACAGGCATTGAGTCATGAAGCATGGAGATAACAGTCACCTTCTATACTGTGGTGGTGTAACTGAACTGGCAGTATTGTGATTAGATCTAGAAACCACATCACCAGAAAAATACTGACATATTGGAAAAAAGGCTCAGAGAACAGTAATAAAACTCTTAAGCAGGAGGAATTGATTAGTGAGAAATTATTAACACAATGGGGACATACTGATTTACACCAACTGAAGAGCAGCCCTGCACAAATTTACCTGTTAAATATCTCTTCTGGTAAGATGTTCTACCTGAGTGTTCCACCATGTCAATATTAGGGCTTGATTTGTGAGGAGTTGAGTGTTTCCTGTAAGTTATCTAGCAGCTTCAACTTTGATTGAAGTATCTGCACAGTATCCTAGTGCAAATGATGTCAATAAAAGACTTTCCTTTTACTTCAATGGCAGGTGTTCAGAAAGATGAGAACTCATAACACCTTTGCAGGAGGTATTCATCGCCTTGCAACATTATGCCTGTTGAGTCTAATACATAACTGCTAACAGATTTAATATACTGTTGTAGCTTCTCTTAGCATATTAAGTCTGATAAAAACTTTGTCTTTACTGTTAACAAAGGTACATTTTTATAATGGAATAACTAACACATATTAGCTACCCAACTGTAAATTTTAGTGGAAACAAAACACTTTAATTTCATCATGAGATAAACTTAGTAAGGTCAACCATGGGCAGGGATAGAGTGTTGACTTTGCCTGGCTACCCCATGGCAAAATCTACAGATTTCTTGTCTCTGCTAGGATTTTACAGAGAGATAACTATCATGTGTTAGTTATCCTGGTGTAAAAAAAAACACGTTTGTTTTTGCAATGAAGACATAGACATAGTCATTCAGAGACTACTCTCCCTCCATATCACCCAGGCTATGCTGCAGCACAAACAAACCAATAGATAGAAACCAATTATTTTAGCTGATATTTAACTATAGTATTGACAAAACTCTAAGCCAATTCCCAGAAAGCTTTCAAATGCTGAGGTGAGGGGAGGGGAGCTGAGCGGGTGGGGGTGGGGAGAAAGATTCTGCATTGCTGGGTGAGAGCCATAGCTATGTTTCAGTCAAATCTGACCTAGTTTAATGAAATCAGGTCATCTGTGAGCTCTTCATTACCCCCAGACTAAACAGTACAAAACACAACAGCCAACGTCTATGTCCTTTCAGCGTACCACTAACTCTCATTACGACATTGTTATGTATTCCTTAAAATATATTGACTTAGTCATCTGGCCACACCAAAGCTGGTAAACAGTGCTGAGGAAGGAAGTAAAGTAAACATGATTACTGATTTAAAAAAAAATTGCAGGGTAAACACAGCCATGCCTCCAGAATGTATCCTCAAGGGGGAAAGGAAACAAAAGGAGGCACAACTGTCTTAGATCATTATCCATGACTGATGGAGCCCACCTATTACACCAGCAAATTCTAAACTGCTGGCAGCAGTTTCAGCAGATATTGCTGGGGCCAAAGTCAAGGGGAAGCTGGTATTCTAGATTCAATTCAAGGGCAAAATGTTTTCTGCATTCAGCGTTTCATAGGCTAGGAACTCCACAACCACAGTCATTCCACTGTATCAAACACATATACTGTGATGCTGTTATTGAGTTTAAATAATGTACACATATATGTATGATGATGTATGCACTTATATGTATATCTATAGGTATACTGATCTATCTATATAGATATATATGGGGAGAAAAAGATACATACAAGTGCATATATATTGTGTATATATATATATATGCTGCATTTATTTTTATAGAGATATGCACTTGTAAGTATTTCTGTAGGTGTATCTATTTATGTAGATATACATATAGAGAAAGAAAGATACATAAAAGTGTGTATATATCTATGCACACACGGAAGTGCATAGACCATCAGATTTATATATGTGTTTATATCATATAAAACCTATAATATCTAAGTATTAGATAGATAGATAGATAGATAGATAGATAGATAGATAGGGAACCATATCTATCTCTGGAACAATAATAAATATTTCTTAATTATGGAAATAAGCCATAATAATAAAATTTGATCCTTTTAGTTTCTAGCAGAAATGTGATCTTTATAGTTTCTGTTCCTATTATTTTGATGTATGTTATGTTCATGACTTCTTAGAGACTTGCATTCCCCTATCTGCACACATTATGTAGAAGCTACAATGTAAGAATCTTTCCACCATCCCACTAATGTGCTCAGTGTTAACATGTTCTAATCTAGCTTTGGCTCATCCATTCTTAGTAGAGAAATGAATTCAGCATTCATCATATTGGCTCAGTTCTATGCTTTTTCTGAGCTGATCCTACCAGCCAGACATGTGAAATTGTGCTGAGATATGTTTGCAAGAGGTTAGCCCATTCTATTTAAAACTCCAACTGTTTTGAGCCAGAGGGTTCTCAGAGGGTTTGAAATAATGATTTTAGCATAAGCGCTTCTCTAACATTCTAGCTAATGCTAAACCATGTAGGTTAAGGCAATAGAATCATAGAAGATTAGGGTTGGAAGAGACCTCAGGAGGTCATCTAGTCCAACCCCCTGCGCAAAGCAGGACCAACCCAGACTAAATCATCCCAGCCAGGGCTTTGTCAAGCCAGGGCCCTCCTAGTGAAATAGTTTTTCCTAGGACTGGAATGTTTTGACCAGCTCTAATTACAGGAGAAGACATGACTTTTCATGGAAGATATACTGGCATTAGAAAAGTTTCAGAGAAGGGCAACTAAAATGATTAGGGGTTTGGAACGGGTCCCATATGAGGAGAGATTAAAGAGGCTAGGACTTTTCAGCTTGGAAAAGAGGAGACGATGGGGAGGTATGATAGAGGTATATAAAATCATGAGTGGTGTAGAGAAAATGAATAAGGAAAAG